>NW_016807544.1:60207-188420 GCF_001698545.2 Rhinopithecus bieti | reverse complement strand
TCTTTTGAGAACGGTCTGTTCATACACTTTGCCCACTTTTTGATGGTTTTTTTGTGTAAATTTGTTTAAGTTATTTGTAGATTCTGGATATTAGCCCTTTGTCAGATGGATAGATTGCAAAAATTTTCACCCATTCTGTAGGTTGCCTGTTCACTCAGATGATAGTTTCTTTTGCTGTGCAGAAGCTCTTTAGTTTAACTAGATCCCGTTTGTCAATTTTGGCTTTTGTTGCCATTGCTATTGTTGTTTTAGACATGAAGTGTTTGCCCTTGCCTATGTCCTAAAAGATATGGCCTAGATTTTTTTCTAGAATTTTTATGGTTTTAGGTCTTATGTTTAAGTCTTTAATCCATCTTGAGGTGATTTTTGTATAAGGTATAAGGAAGGGGTCTAGTGTCAGTTTTCTGCAGATGGCTGGCCAGTTTTCCCAACACCATTTATTAAATGAGGAGTCATTTCCCCATTGCTTGTTTTTGTCAGATTTGTCGAAGATCAGATGGTTGTAGATATGTGGTGTTATTTCTGAGGCCTCTCTTCTGTTCCATTGGTCTATATATCTGTTTTGTACCAGTACCACGCTGTTTTGGTTACTTTAGCCTTGTAGTATTCTTTGAAGTGAGGTAACGTGATGCCTCCAGCTTTGTTCTTTTTGCTCAGGATTGTCTTGGCTATGCAGGCTCTTTTTTGGTTCCATATGAAGGTTAAAGTAGTTTTTTCCACTTCTGTGAAGAAAATCAATGGTAGCTTGATGGGGATGGCATTGAATCTATAAATTACTTTGGGCAGTATGGCCATCTTCACAATATTGGTTCTTCCTATCCGTGAGCATGGAATATTTTTCCATTTGTTTGTGTCCTCTCTTATTTCCTTGAGCAGTGGTTTGTAGTTCTCCTTGAAGAGGTCCTTCACATCCCTTGTAAGTTGTATTGCTAGGTATTTTATTATCTTAGTAGCAATTGTGAATAGCAGTTCACTCATGACTTGGCTGTCTGTTATTGGTGTGCAGGAATGCTTGTGATTTTGCACATTGATTTTGTATACTGAGACTTTGCTGAAGTTGCTTATCAGCTTAAGGAGATTTTTGGCTGAGACGATGGGGTTTCTTAATATACAGTCATGTCATCTGCAAACAGAGACAATTTGACTTACTGTCTTCCTATTTGAATACCCTTTATTTTTTTCTCTTGCCTGATTGCTTTGGCCAGAACTTCCTATACTATGTTGAATAGGAGTGGTGAGAGAGGGCATCCCTGTCTTGTGCCAGTTTTCAAAGAGAATGCTTCCAGCTTTTGCCCATTCAGTATGATATTGGCTATGGGTTTGCCATAAATACCTCTTATTAATTTGAGATACATTCCATCAATACCAAATTTATTGAGAGTTTTTAGCATGAAGGGGTGTTGAATTTTGTCGAAGGCCTTTACTGCATTTATTGAGATAATCATGTGATTTTTGTCATTGGCTCTGTTTATGTGATGGATTATGTTTATTGATTTGCATATGTTGAACCAGGCTTGCATCCCAGGGATGAAGCCGACTTGATTGTGGTGGATAAGCTTTTTGATGTGCTGCTGGATTCAATTTGCCAGTATTTTATTGAGGATTTTTGCATCGATGTTCATCAGGGATATTGGCCTGAAATTTTCTTTTTTGTTGTGTCTCTGCCAGGTTTTGGTATCAGGATGATGCTGGCTGCACAAAATGAGTTAGGGAGGAATCCCTTTTTC
The DNA here is from genome assembly GCF_001698545.2 of Rhinopithecus bieti. NCBI lineage: Eukaryota > Metazoa > Chordata > Mammalia > Primates > Cercopithecidae > Rhinopithecus > Rhinopithecus bieti. Next base: position 186,693 of record NW_016807544.1, on the reverse strand, counting down.
TATTGTTTGGAATAGTTTCAGAAGGAATAGTGCCTGCTCCTCCTTGTATCTCTGGTAGAATTAGGCTGTGAATCCATCTGGTCCTGGACTTTTTTTGGTTGGTAGGCTATTAATTACTGCTTCAATTACAGAACTTGTTGTTGGTCTATTCAAGGATTCGACTTCTTCCTCGTTTAGACTGAGGAGGTTGTGTATGGCCAGGAATTTATCCATTTCTTCTAGATTTTCTAGTTTATTTGCATAAAGATGTTTCTAGTGTTCTCTGATAGTAGTTTGTATTTCTGTGGGAATAAACCATTTCAAAAAAGAATCAATACACTGGAGCAGCTATCTTTTGTCTCCCTATGGATGTGTACACTTACAACATGTGGAGCTTTCTCTGATTTAACCAGATTGCATTCTTGGTTCACTCCTCCCTCCTTGTGTGGCTCCAGTAGCTGTCCTCTGCTTCTTTTTGCTAGCACATTGTTGGACCCTCTCCATCTCTATTCCTGGAGGTCATCAAACCATAAAGGGGTGACTACAAAGTAATGGGGCACACAAGTGGAACACTTACCATTTCATAAGGAATGCTTCCACAAAGATATAACATTTAACCTCTATTGAGAGAGAATAGGAGTTTTCCAGGGCAAGAGAGTAGGGGCAGCGTGGTAAACAGCATTTTGGGAATGGGAATTTCATGTACAGATATGCAGAGAATGACACAGCCAAATATATCGTAAACATAAAACAGGTAGAAGACACAAAGTTGGCAAGTGTAATGAAAAATGATATCCAAAAAGTTGTTTGACTGAATTTACAGAGTGCCATTCAGAAGTTAACTGATCAATACAAAGGGTATCCGATTCACTCTGTGTTTTCAAGAGACAGGCTTTCCAAAAACATGGAGAATAGACTGAGAGGAAGATACACTGGGGACAAAAGACCAGCAAAGTGTGCCACGTTCAAACAGCAGCATTTTAAATAAACACATTTTAAATATTCAAAGTTTATTTTTGAGCAAGAGTTCCAGTAGTTAAAAGAGAGGATCAGAATGATATCCTCAAGTTAGCAAAATATTATTTTTACTTTTCATAATTAATTCATGTATTTAATACTCCATTGAAATTCATTGCTTCATTTAAGTATTTACTGTGTAGTAAGCACTGTGCACTGTTCAAGCTATTGAGGACACAATGGTGAGCAAAACAGATAAAAACTACCCCACCCTCATGGAGATTATATTTTGGTATGCAAAGCAAATCCTCCAAAAGGATATCCAAACTGCCAAATTAAGACAAAGAGCTAGGAAGCACACAGGGAGCAAGTCAAGAGCTTTTATCAGACAAACAACAATTTTTTTATACTCAAAACAATTCACTTATTTGTTTCTTTTGGTAACCAAATAAACCCAAAGACTTGAGTGGGACAAATATTATTATCACCCCTACCCCCTTTTAGATTTTGAAGCAAAATGTCAGAAAAGGTAAGTAATTTCCCACATTGATAATGTCAATAGAGAGGTAAACCTCACCCCTGGACACTCTGATGCAGACACATCTCATGCCTTTCTCGTAAGTCATCTCTAAGCATGAGAAACACAAAAAGGACTAAAGAGAGGGAGGGATGTAGCTTTATTTGCTGTTTAAAACAATGAACAATAGAAACAAGTTAAGAATAACCTGCAATTAATGACAATGCTTGTGGNAAGTACCTAACTGCTTATACATGGAATCCACTATGTTGACAACAAGAAATACATCCTCTTGTACCTTTGAGATGTTGCTTTGAGAGTAAATGAAGAAATCATGGTTCACCACAACAACTAGCTCCAGAAACCATGCATGGGTCCAGCAGTCACCAGCAGATTTTGGTTCCAGAGCTGAGTTCTCAGCCTCTTCAAATGCCAACTGTTGGCGTGCTACTTCCTTCTCTGTTAAGCCACATCTCATAGCTGGGAATTGTGTCTCGTTACTGTTTATCTCATAAACCAGGTGTTCAAATGTGGCAGAGTGCCTGATGGGTTCAATTTCATAGGTGAGGCCATTTATTTGTAATATACCTCGAAAGCCCCCAAAACAAGCACTGAACACAGCCAGAGACTCAGGGACCCCCTCCACGTAACCATGATAGTAACAGTCATCTGGGATGAAGGGCTGATCCTCCAGGAGGGCACGGTCATCTGTGTAGGTGAACACTGGGAGGTGTCTAGAAACCAAGAGCTTCTTGACCCTCATATGAACAGTGTGTCTCTGGCCCCCGAACTGCAGTCTATAGGAGAGCCATCCAGGAGCCTTTGCACTTCTGCCCCTGCTGATCACCTTCAAGGGGATCACCACTTCTGGGGAAGTGAAATGCTGGGAGGGCCCAGCCTGACAGTAGCCAGAAATGGACAAAAACACCCCAAGCCAGAGCAGCAGAAGAGTGACCCTGATGTACACTAGGGTCCCATCCACTGCCATTATGAAGTTGTCGTCATGGAGCCATCTGTCCAGAGCAGAAGAGGACAAGGTGTGAGGCACTTCTGGTCTGGCTCCTCCCTCTAAGCTGCTCAGGATGCAGGGCTGACCCTATGGATCTGTGTCCTGGCAGAGTTAGATCAGAACTGCAGTGCTGGAAGTAAAAATAAAAAGATGGGTTGGAAAGGTGATAAGTAAGGGATCAGGAAAGAAAAAGAATGGAGTGGTGAAAAACTGGTTGATGAATCAAGAAAATACTTTGGATTTGCTTTTAGTAAATAAGGGTGGGAAGTTAGGGGGTATAGAAAAGACAACATTGGCCACGTGGTGATAATAGTTGAAGTTGGAAGATTGGTACTTAAATAGTTATCTCAGTCTTTACAGGCAGTATGAAAATGTCCATAATAAAAAGTAAAAGCAAAAGTAAAGAAACTTAAGAGTAGGGTGACTGTATATCTCAATTTGTCCAAGATAATATTAGTTTATGCCTGTTGCCCTTGCAATAACTATTGATAGTGTCTCCTTTGACTGTCCAAACTGGAGATATCAAAAACAATCACAATTCTGTGTCAAGTTGCATCAGTCTTATGATTTACTTTAGTTTCTTTATCTCAAAGTTATTTACTATTCCTCATTGTATTCATCTTTACTCATAACTTCATTAGACTGAAAGATTCTTTACTGCATGGTTTATGATTTTCTTTCATTTTAGTATCCTCTGTAATGCCTCATAGAGCTCTGTGTACAATGAAAAGTGGAAAGAGGGAGGAGGAATTGTGAAATGTCTTGGATTGTAAGTGAATGCTACTAAAATGTATTCATATTGTAGTACAATTTTTAGAAAAGAAAAAAAATTCAGGAAACATTGACATTATTTAAGGGTAAGGAGAGAATAATGTTGTTCTCTCCAGTTAGCCATAGGAGAAACCCAAAGACAAAAGCAAAAGTTTTCAGAAGAGAAAATGAGAATCGGTGCAGTTTAAAGGTCTTGGGAAAAGGAACTCTTGTCTTATTAGGGCAAAACCGTTGGAGAGTCTGGCATTTTAGGATCGCCAGGGAAGAGTCCCAATGTTTGCTCAAATATATTTACCAAGAGTGTTTGAAAGTAGGGAATTTCTGCACCTGCCATACAGTCTGGCTGGCAATACTTATCTATTTCTTTTTCTATTTATTAAACAAGTCTTTATGTGTTTGGAGCATATAAAGTGCAGGACATTGTTCTAGATATTAGAGAAAGAAAATCAAAATACAGAGCATTAAATTATCAATTTAGTGCAGAAACTTGTGGCAGGAGCAAGAATAAGCTTCAGGAGGTCTATAATATTGTATACGATATTTTATATATTTCATGACTTTTTTTTTTCTTTTGCTGAGGAGAGTGTCCGTCTATATATTTCATCATAGTCTCAAATGACTGTCAAAAGTGAGGCTAATAAGCACTGAGTATGTGTAGGCACAAACAAAAAACAGACAATTATAATATAATATGATCAAAACCAGATAACAAAGTTTATGCTTCAGGGATCCTCATTGTACAGACCTCTATAAAGACCCTGTAAGGGGCTCAGCAATGGACTTTATGAAAGTCATATAATTATAAGTAATCAAAATTAGTCACTCTACAAGAAAAATCTCAAACACCCTGAAATATTACATCGCACACATAAAAGACTTAATAAAGGTTTTCTAAAATTTGACAATAGTAAATTTAATTATTTATCTCATTACCAATAACAAGTTGTGAAGCTGAATTTTCTTTTCTAAACTATTAATAATACAAACTAAATTTCTATTAAACATACTAGGGAAAGGCAAATGCCTTTCAGTTCTTGTCATAGAAATTATAACAAAATAATTCTCTTAAGGGAGGAATTAATAAGAGCAAAATTTGAAAACTGTAGGGAAAAGGGTATCATGAAGTGAGATCAGGAGTTGATTAGTATAAATATGGGGGATTAAATTTTGTGATGTTTATGGCAATTTTCAGCAAACCTTTTAATATTTATAATCGTATTTTTGTTGCAGCTTCTTTCTTATGCTAAATAAATCCTCTTTTCATACCTTATTTTCTGAAAATCTGTAACTTGGTATTGTTTTCCCGAAGTGGGCCCCTCTCTTGTAAGGTGCCATCAGGCCCAAAAACTAATTTCCATCTCTGACTGTGATCAATGTATTGATGAAGGTAGGGTGCCATTTCTTATAAGCAAAAGTAAAAAAAAGGAAAAGCATTTAAATCAAGCTAATCTAAGAAGACTTACATAGAAGATTATAAAAATGAACATGCCTGACCCAACACCAATCATTACTCTGGGATTTTGAATCCATTTCTAATCAATGCTTCTTTGCCCTGATTCAAATGTTTCTTATATTCTCTTCTTATAACTTCCCTTGTGCTTTCCAGAGTCTTCCTTTAAAGACAAAAAGGGGGGGGGGAGAGAGAAAGAGAGAGAGAGAATGAACCAACTCAGCATCCTGAACTCTTCACAGAAAGCTCCTACATCTACCTACCTTATAAACTTGAGCTTTAATAGAATTTACTGCTTGCCTAAAGGCTTCCTCCTTGAGAAACCCCATCCTCAGAAATCACATGTACCACAAGGTCCAGAGTTCCTGTTCTCCACAGCCCACAAACATCACAACTAATCATTTATTCCTGCAATATTTGACTAACACTGTTTTTTAGATTTCTCTTATCACTCTTGACAAAAAATCAAAGACTTTGGCCCTGACTAATAAAATTACTCCTCCACCAAAAATCCTAAACCTCATCTTAAAGTTATCAGCAAGTATATAAACAACCCATCTGAAAACAAAGACAGGGTTTTTTAAAGTTTTTTTTTTAAATTTTTTTTTTAACCTCTTCAATTCATCTTCAGTGTAATTCAGCCCACCCACTCATAGTCATAATGTATACCTTGTCAACACACAATTTCATATATCCTAAGCAATTTACCAACAATTTTAGTTCTCCCAGCTCTCCCCCTTACTTCTGCTATACCTGTTTCTCAAACTCAGAGAACCCACTTTTCTTTCATCGTCTCCCATTTCACTCAAAGTTCTTGTCTTCCAATCCATTGGAGCTCTCCTACCAGTTTAATCCCTTCAAGCACTGTATGCCAAAATCTTTAACTCTCTAAAGTCCTAACTGTGACAGAGATCGTTGGGGGGTGGGGGATGGGCAGGAACTGCATTAAATCTTCACATACTTTCTCCACTCCTACATCAAAGCCACCAATGCTACTCTGGGGGAAAAAAAAAAAAAATAAATCCCAAAACCATTGTGTTTGTGAAAGGCTTAAAAAGAGAATATAGAAATCAAAACTGAACTGGCTTGTCCTGGATCCCCAGCCTAAGGAATAAAGATATAAAATCCAGTAGATATTTCAAAACTTTCTATGCCACATTGCTGTTTTCTTTATTCTCCTGGATATTGCATTCGCACCTCCTCAATATTCTGAGTTTCATCATTTATGTATAGTGCCAGTAGCTGAAAATCCACTCTCATTGTCTCTCAATCACAGTAGAGTTAGTTAACCAAGTACCTTTCCTTTCTAATATAAAGTATTTAAGGTTTTTTTCTTTTCTTGTCCTAGATTGGCTATGTGGATGCTGGAAGATGGGGAAAACTTGTTTCAGTCTGAATATTATCCTTGCCATCAACTTGCCTAAAGAGGCTGGATTCATCCGGGCGGTTTTCACTGCTGCAAGTTAGGCACCTTATTCCACGAGGTGCAAGTAGCATGGAAGAGAAAAGCAAAGTTCATAGACAAAACTTCCAAGAACAAAGATCTCTGAATTGGGAGGAAATTCTAACTGCCAGATTTGCTCTCGGTATTTCTCTTGATATGTTTTCTGCTTATTATGGAGTGACAGTTGTTGTGGTTGGGAGGATTGAAAATGGGAAGCACTAATCAAAGATATAATGTTGTGGAAAGGACTGATAAGCCACACAAACTCGTATCATATTATTCTTTTTTTGGAGCTCAGCATGAGAGCAGGCAATAACAGGAGAATAACTTCAAAAATATCTGTAAGCCAGATTCATTGTCTTCATTCCTAGGACTTACAGAGACCAAAGCTCCTGAAGTACCATCATTCTACCAGGGATACTGTGAGGTGGTACCACTCTAAATCCATGTCCTCTAGCATCAGTGGACTGTCAAGTGAGCCAACAGCCCTCTTCTGCATGTGTGATAAACTCTTCCTTTCCCCACAGCAATTTCAAATTCATCAAGACCCCTGTCTACCCATCTTCCCTCTTATTCCAATGCCCTAATGCACTGTTTTCCTATCTGTCTGTCACTAATATCTGTCCCATTAGAGTCATGGAAGTAATTCAGCTGGTTATAGCCTGCAGTTGTTTTCCTTAAGGGAATAGAACAGAAATATCAGAAGGCATCCCTAGAAGATCCTTAGCAACTCTTGCACACACAGTGCCAAATATTTGGGTGTAAGTGTGTGTAAGGCCATAGTGTCACAGTATAAAATGGATTTCTTTCTCTGGAGTATGATATATATATATATATCAAATTCAAAGACAAAATGGTTTCTAGGCCTTTCACCATCTGAATCCACCTACATCTACCTCTTCTCTACCTTACTCCCTCTTTAGTCTCATTAGCCCGTCATAGTTCCAGATCATCTCTCCCACCTACTTGAGGACTGTTTCTATCAATTTTCCCTACTCTCAACTGCATCTTCATCTTCTACTACTTTATCTATTCCTCACTGGCAATTGGGGTGACTACCTCATCCTGATTTTCCCAGGACAGTCCTGGTTTTAAAACTGAAAGTCCTGCACCCAGCAATCCCCTCAGTCCCAACCCAACTGGAATAGTTCATCACCCTACCTACACCATCAAGTCACTCATATCTTTAAAAATGAAAACAAAACAAAAATTCAGAGACTTCATAGCATCCAGTGGACTACTCTGGATACCAAATTATGCATAGAACCAAACTTGATGACTTACCATCAGAAGAAACAGTAGTTTCCACGGCCATTTCTGTGTAGATGGTTTATACCACCCTTTATCAATGGTTTGTAACTGAGGCCACAGAGCAAAGGGAAACATAAGCCCTCTCCCTTTTGTCTCTCAGGTGAATAAATTCTAGATTTAGCTACTTAGCAACAAGGAACTTTCAATTCTACAGAAATAATAATAGACTCTCAAGAATATCTTGCTCTCATCCTGCCATTTCTATACTCATTTCCAAATTCAATACAGTTGGAATTGGGTTGTTTCCTTACCTCCAGTCTATGAACCCTGACAGCACAGGTTCGTAATTTTGCTCATCCCATTGCATTGGTCTAGACTGTCTAATCATTTTTCCCATTGAACTGAATTATGGTAACTTTCTAGGGCAAGATCAAATTCCACTTCCATTATCAAATCTTTCCTAAATAATCCAGAAAACATTAACATCCTGTAACTCTCTTTATAACTATAATATGCAATACATTTTTGTGTGACAAGATTTATATCCTTGCTATTTTCTGTTTTATACGTGAGTTTAAAAATTGCATCTCCTATTAGACTGTAATGTTTTGGAGAAAAATATGCTTAAAATGGTTGCTGGAGAATTTATGGTATAGTGTTTGTTAAAATATATGGGCCGGGCGCGGTGGCTCAAGCCTGTAATCCCAGCACTTTGGGAGGCCGAGACGGGAGGATCACGAGGTCAGGAGATCGAGACCATCCTGGCTAATACGGTGAAACCCTGTCTCTACTTAAAATACAAAAAACTAGCCGGGTGACGAGGCGGGCGCCTGTAGTCCCAGCTACTCGGGAGGCTGAGGCAGGAGAATGGTGTAAACCCGGGAGGTGGAGCTTGCAGTGAGCTGAGATCCCGCCACTGCACTCCAGCCTGGGTGGCAGAGCAAGACTCCGTCTCAAAAAAAAATAAATAAAATAAAATAAAATAAAATAAAATAAAATAAAATATATAATCAATACGGTGAGTTCAATATATAAAAACTACATAGGATAAGGACTAATTTAATAAAATATTAACTCTAACTTTGGGAGTTTCTGTTTTAGATTCTTGTCAACTCTTAATTTACCTGGTAGAATCAGAGCCTCATGAGATAACCATCAATTAGAAGCAGTTTTAATTACAGTCCTCTTCCATTTCCTGCTGGAAAAGATTCTACTATTTATGCTGGTTTCTTTAGAAATCTGAAGAGGTTCGTTTTTATAAACTGTTTTGCTCATATAGGCAAAACTGGAGACACTTCTGCCTTAGGAGGGGTAGATACAAAGAGGTTTGTCTTCCGCTGGACTCAGTGGATAACCTCTGCTTTTATACCAGACATCACTTACAATTAAGTATACGTAGCCCCAAAAAATGAGAGTAGAGGAAACCACATACATTCAATCATGGGAAAAGCTTAGTAGCAAGCCAGTAGCACTAGTAAGCAGAGCAAAGAAACCCTATGCAGGGAGAAAGATAACTAAGGAAGAATAGAATGCCTGCTTCAACAGAATAGTAACCTGCAAGATCTACAGGTAGGAAAAGAATGAAAGCTTCTGAAAGCAGCTTGGCTTGATCTCTCTAGCTGTAAGAAGGAATAACATTTATTTCTTCTTCTTCTTCTTTTTTTTTTTTTTTTTCTGACAGGGTCTCACTCTATCACCCAGGCTGGAGTGCAGCTGAGATAGGGTTTCTCCATGTTGGTAAGGCTGGTCTCAAACTCCTGGGCTCAAGTGATCTGGCCTCCCAAAGTGCTAGGATTACAAGTACCCAGACAACATTTATTTCTTTGTAGAATCACCACTAAGAACTTCTGGTTCCAGAAAAGATAGAATAGACACATTTCTTCCTATTACTCCTAGTAAGTACAGTAAGTCCTCAATGTCATGAATAGGTTCTTGGAAACTGCAACTTTAGGTGAAACAATGTACAGTAGGTACTGAAATAACATTGTTTTGTCCAATGTGTTTCATTATAACACTGATGAGACAAATAAAAATTTGTTTTGTTGTATGTTACTTTGCATTGTTAAAGTCACAGTTTCTGAGAACCTATTGCTGATGTGAGGACTTATTGTGCAAGTAAAAACACTGTATTTTAAATAGAAAACAAACATAAGAAGGTTAAGAAAGGTAGAGAAAATCATGCAGAGAAGCTGCCTACCCTGGGAGCTAAGGAATAACATGGTGGTGAATCCGTGAGTTTTCTTTTAACCTCAAGCAAACTGGAGAAGCCTATAACATTTTAATGTCAACAGACATAGAACAAAAAGATAAGCATTTTGAGACAGCCATCATGAACTGCTTCAATGAGCAATTACAAATATGACTAAAATGAAAAAAATACAAACTTGGAGCAAAAAAATGAGAAAGTCTCAGGAAAGAAATATAAAATATAAAGATGAAAATAATAGAAATTTTAGAACTGAAAAGTACAATAACCAAATCCAAACTCACTGGATGACTCAACAGCAGGATAGAGAATAGAGAAAAAAATCAGCAAACTTGAACATAGAGAAATAGTTAATACCAAATGTTTTGTTAGATTTATACCTAAGTATGTCATTTTTTGGGAGGTGTTAACATAAACGGTTACATTCCAAAGAGATCAAATCAGATCTGTACAAAATTGTTTATTGTGGGATAATGTGTACTACCAAAGCTTTGTGTACAATTCTAATTCCATCATTGGAAAGCTATTAAGTAAACAGCAATGCTTCTACATCATGAATAATATGCAGTCATAAATGAAAAAGGATTATCTCTTTACATTAATATTCAATGATTTCCAGGGTCAGTAAGTTTAAAAAACAAGATTAAGAGAAGTATATGTGGCACACTACATTTTGTGTAAGGAAGGAGAAAAAGGAGAATTCTGAGAAGATGACAATGGTGAGACTTGGATCCGTCTATTAGGAAAGATAGAGCTGATAGATGCAGGAGGCAGATAAGGGAAACTGCCCATGGTCTTGCCTGAGCAGGCTCACAATGAACTGGGGGCCCGTATATTCACTGGAAGAATGGGGTGGAGCCATCAGGAATTCACATCTTATGCTGGGGGAGGGGCCCAGCCTCTTCAGCTTGTGTGAAGTGGCCTGGTCTTCAATCTGTGAGGTGGTAGCATGTTGGCGGGACCCCTTCTTTCTTTGCTGAGCTTTGTTTTTGCCTAATAGATCTACCCTCCTCATCCTTCAATTTGTCCAAGTGCCTAATTTTTCCTGGTTGTGAGACAGAAACCTGGATTTCAGCTGAACTAAGGAGCAAAAAATCCTGCATTTGGTAGCCCGTAGAGGGACATGAGGAGGGGCGACTAAAGTGCAGACCCAAAAATCTCTTTCCCTTTCATTTCTGAGCCTTTTTGTCCTCACACTTCTTCTGAGGGTAGAGGAAACTGCCCGGGCCCCAAGGCAGCCTCAGGGTTCCATGCCCTGCACCAACAGCTGGCCAGCGTTCCTGTCACATACCCATGGAGTCTTCCCCTCCCCTGGCCAAGGGGTCCAGCTCAGTCCAAGCCCCAGGGAAGAAACAGCAATTAAAAGTTTCTCTCCCAGTTGAAGAAACTCATTTGCATAAGAGTAAGAGGTTTCTTCCCCAGGCATCTTTTTCTTTTCTCCATTTTTTCAGCAATTAACACAGCCCAGCATTTAGGTTATTTTTTCCTTTCTCTACCAGGTCAGAAGTTAACTTTTATGTGAAAGGCTTTTTTTTTTTCCCTTTCAGAAGATGTTTTACTAGATTGGGACCCCAATTCAAAGATACTCTTTTCTATCCCTTGTTGGAGAAGGACTCAAATCCATAGCTTCACCTTAGCATTCAGCTTATAAGGAGTCCATGCAATTCAACACCCCAGAAACATTTTTTACCCAAACTCAATTCCAAGTTCAGGAACTCAAAGGCTACTGACAGCAGGGGAGATAGGGCATATGTAGGTAAGAGAAGATAATTCCACCCCCTAGACCCCTCTGTTAACATGGGTGAAAGCTGCTTTGATACCCATGGGTGGTAACCTGTTGTGGCTGCCGGAACTCAGAAATACCAGGATGGAAGAAAGAAAGAGACATGCCTTGCTTTCTCTACCTCATACACCCTGGGTGTTCGCTAGGAAGAGAAGGGAACCAGGGACACCTTGCTCCCCTCTTTCTAGATGAGTAGCCATTCATCTTCAGTCTGTACCTCTTTGAATGCATCCTGAGTCCTGGGGCTCCTTTTAAAAAATGCCATATTTTCCTTTTCCTCCTCTGTCCTCTGTTCACAGATGGATGCTTGTGTCCCCATGCTGCAGGACCCTCCCCTCAGATGTAGCCTCCAAACTGGGAAAAGTTAACTTCCCAAGCCTTAAACTAGTTGTCTTGGGATTGAGCTCAGTGGGGAGGGAACACAGAAGCCTGACATGCTGGCAAAAGGGTAAGAGGGTTTTTTTTTTTAAGCAGTTGAGCTTTTGGCCCCCCCCCGCTCCCTGTGCAAACTGGTAAAGGGAATGATAAGGATCACTGTTTATATTCTCTGTAAAGTTTTAATTATGAAAAAGGATTCGGGAGGTTGGTCTTAAACTGTAGCCAATCTGGTGTGCTTTGCATGCCTCTCTATATGGTTCTCTAAGAAAGAGAGGTACCTTAGGATGGGATGTAGGCCTAGGACTCCATAGGCCTTCTGCTCGAGCCACCCTGGAAAACTGGTCAGTCAGTGGCAAACTTTGCTGAAGGCCTCCATCATATTTTAGGTACTTAGAAGCATGACCTGTAACCATGTGGCAGTGCTTTGTTTTAGCCTCTGCCATTTACAATGGTGGCCCAGGTTCAGTCCTGGCTTAGGGAATGAGTCCTTTCTGGTTTGATATCTGTGTGACCTTTACCATTTGTTGATTCTCTTCCCTTCCATGAACCACCTTGAATTTTCCTTTCTGTGAGCACCTGGGAAGCTACGTTTCATAAAGTTCAAAAGTTAGAAATATTGACTGCTTGGCATGGCCAAAGTTGCATAATAAGGGATTTAAAAGGACTTTCTTAAAGAGTGTTCATCTTAACTAAAAGTGGATATCCAAGTTATAGGTATATTTAAAAGGCCTTTATGTTTTTCTCTTCTTGGATCTTGTTTTGCTGGAAAGTTTTTTTCTCAGTCAGGTGAATTCTTTTTCTCCATTTTGTCTTGCCACCCTTAAGGCATGCATGAGAGGCCCTAAAATAATTTCTGATGGCCTGGGGCTTCTTGGGAAAAACAGAAAAGGTGCCACAGATTCCATTTTGGGAGAGACCCCTGGAGGCCTAGGAATTGGAGGCAGATGAATCCCTCTCAAAATCTGATTTTGTCTTCCAGCTATACCTGTTTTTTAGGCCCTAGAAACTGCATGCTTTCCTAGCCATGCTCTTAAAGGGACCACTCAGAGATGAACAGTTCAATTAGGAGATTGCAGAACTGAAAATCTGATAACTACTGGATCTGCTTCTGCTTATCTGTGTGGTTATATAGGTGTAGTGTGTGATGTCTATTTTTAAAAAGAGCTCTAATTAATTGACTTAAAGAAGGATAAACACTAGGATCAAATATTTTTGAAGAAAAAATAAAAGCTATAATGCCTTTTAGTAAATGTGACTTTAATCATCAAGAAATAAAAAGAGACTTATGGATTCTGAACCCCCAAAATTTGAGACAGGTCTCAGTTAATTTAGAAAGTTTATCTAGCCATGGTTGAGGATGCAGCCATGACACAGCCTCAGGGGGTCCTGAAGACATGTGCTTGAGGCACAGCTTGGTTTTATACATTTTAGGGAGACATGAGACATCAATCAATATATGTACATCAGTTCCATCCAGAAAGATGGAGACAACTCAAAGCAAGGCCCCCCCACTGGGGGCTTCCAGGTCACAGGTAGGTGAGAGATAGATGGTTGCATTTTTTTGAGTTTCTGATAAGTATTTTCAAACGAGGCAATCAAAATATGCATCTATCTCTGTGACCACAGAGATGACTTTGAATAGAATGGGAGACAGATTTGCCCTCAGTGGTTCCCAGCTTGAGGGGTCCCAAGATATTTTCCTTTCACATTTCCCCCCTTTTCTTTTTAAAAACCTTTGGATAAAGCATTTTTACAAGGAAATGAGTCTCTCTGGTCTTGTTTCATGTGATCTCTCATGGTTAGGATGGCTTATTTCTAGATGTGTAGGTCGCAATAGCTCATTTTTACCAGGCTGTAAAGTCTCATATCCTGTGAAGAGAAAATAGTGGTGTGATGGTTAGTATTGAGTGTGAACTTGATTGGATTGAAGGATACAAAGAATTGATCCTGGGTGTGTTTGTGAGGGTTTTGCCAAAGGAGATTAATGTTTGACTCAGTGGGCTGGGAAAGGCAGACCCACACTTAATCTGGGTGGGCACAATCTAATTAGCTGCCAGCCCAGCTAGAATATAAGCAGGCAGAAAATTGTGAAAAGAGAGACTGGCCTAGCCCCCATCCTCCTGTGCTGGATGCTTCCTGCCCTTGAATATCAGACTCCAAGTTCTTCAGTTCTACAACTTGGACTGGCTCTCCTTGCCCCTAGCCTGCTGATGACCTTGTGATCATGTGAGTTAATGAAGCAGAAAATGTAAAAAGAAAATAAGTAAAGGGAAAAACAAGTAATTTTGTACTTGGCTGACTCACTCCAATGCCAACAATAGGCAGAGCCCTAGTGGGGCCTTGATAATACTATCTGAAAAGCCAGAGCCCAAAGGAATGAGCTCCAGAGAGTCTCCCAACATCTCCCCAACCCAGAGCAAGGATAAGAAAAACAAGTTGTTCTTACCAGTTTTCCCCTTTGAAATTCTTTCCCTATACCATTATCCTTTGATCTGCTCCCACAACTACATTTGTAACTATTTCTGCAAGTTTGCAAGGATTTTGTAAGTTCCTGTTTTCTAGCTGTGCAGTATGGCAATGGTCACAAGACATGCCTGAGTTGTAAAATCTGTCACTGTTTCATGAACTGCCTTTTTTCTGCTTCTGTAAGCTTGCTTACCCACCTTATGGGTTTCACGCCCTTTTCAGATGTATGTATAAAAGTCAAGTCCTGTCTTTGTTTGGTGCTCAGCCTTTGGATATGAATCCGCTGAGTTGGTGACCACCTAATAAAATCCTCCTGTTCCACCCATTGCTCTCTCTGGTCTCCTGATTCCCACAACATTTTGGTGAGCCGGCCAGGAGTGGAGATGACAGGTTTGCTGTCTCCTTTGCCTGTGGGTCTAGGGCCCTGGGCTGGGGAAGACCCGTGACCTCACATGCCACCGGGGTATCTCAAACCTGGAGAAGGAAGCAGCTCTCCCATGACTCAGGGCCCCTCCCTGACAGCGCAACAGAACCTAAGGGGCTACAGGACAAGTCCAGGGATAGCGCACTATAGGAACATGGTAAGGTTTGGGCCTGAGGCAGGACCCATCCCATAAGGACGGAAGGGGAGCCTGATCACCTCCTGGGGTGTACCTAGTACTCCGACCCAGGACGCAAGAGTGGCTCTCTAATTAGGAAGAAACCTACACCCCAACCAGGAAAGAGGAACTGGGAGTGGGGAGGTGTGTGAATGCGTGTGAAAGAGGTGGTTTCAAAAGGAACCTATGTGGGGAGTGAAGTGTGTGGGGCCACAGGTTTCTTAGCATAGACCATACGCCCCGAGTGAAGTGTGGGACCGACCAATACTAATGGCAAACTTCTTTTGGGGCTACCACATACGGCTTATGGAAGTGCCCCACAATTTAGTAATTGTGGGGTCCGGGTCTGGGGTTTATACAAACCTTTCGATGCTAAGCTAAGTGGCATCTGAAATACTCCCATGAGGGGGATGGTCTAATTAGTCTGAAGCAAAAGTAAAAGAGTGAGTGAATTGTGCCATAATTGGGAGGAGATGGGAGGGAAGTCGTCAAAACCCACCCCATTAGAATGTATGTTAAAGAACTTCAGGAAAGGTTATGCAGGATATTATGGGATCAAGTTGACCCCCAAGAGGTTGAGAACTCTCTGTGTAATAGAGCGGCCCTTTTTTAGTGTCAGATGGCTGGCCGAAGGAACTATAGATAGGGAAACAATTGGCTGTATATTAAGATCACTGGGATTGGAGGACAGCCAGGGCATTCAGACCAATTTCCTAACATTGACTCATGGCTAAATATAGTCCAAATTTGACCTGCACGGCTGCAGCCCTGCCTGGCAGCTTATTGCAAAATGCTGGTAGCTCAAGCCGAGCCTAAGATAAAAAAAGAAAATCAGTTTTGCTGTCAGCTACAGAGACAAAGGGAAAGCAACAGGAAAAACTAGTATTGCAGGAATCACCAGAGGAGATAGAAATTCCTCCTCCATATACCCCAATCTACTCCCCTTTACCAAGGTTGGGCCCTGAGCAGCCAGACTCAGATGACGATATGCCCAGGCTACACCCCAAAGGGAGAAATCTGAGCCCTCACCCCAGGAGGTCAAGAAGGAAGTTCAGGATGATCAAGCAGGCCGCCTTTGATCTGGCCACACCAGAACTTTGCAGATGCCCCTCTGAGAAACCCGGGGATCCATCTATTATGATAAACAGGGCCAGGTCCAAAGGGGACAACGAACTTCATTTACCAGCCATCTGACACAACGTAGCACACCATGAAAGTTCCATAGAGACCAGGAGTTGTGTAATACATATACACAATGGAGTACTATTTTCCTTATCCATTCGTCTGTTGAGGGACACTAGGTTGCTTCCAAATGTTGGCTATTATGAATAGTGCTACAATAAACACAGGAGTGCAGACATCTCTGATATACTGATTTCATTTCCTTTGGCTAAATACCTACCAGTGGGATTAGTGGATTTTATGGTAACTCACCTTCAGTTTGTTGAAGAACCTCCAAACTCTTCTCCATAGTGGTTGTACTAATTTACATTCATGCCAACAGTGTACAAGGGTTCCCTTTCCTCCACATCCTCACCAGGATTTGTTATTGCCTGTCTTTTGGATAAAAGCTATTTTAACTGGGATAAAAAGATATCCTATTACAGTTTCGATTTGCTGATGACTGATGATGTTGAGCATCTTTTCATATACCTGTTTGCCATTAGTATGTCTTCTTTTGAGAAAGGTCTATTCAGATATTTTGCCCATTTTTAAAATAGAAATATTAGATTTTTTCCCTATAGAGTTGTTTTGAGCTCCTTACATATTCTGGTTATTAATCCTTTGTCATATGAGTGGTTTGAAAATATTTTCTTCCATTCCGTGGGTTGTCTCTTCATTTTGTTGATCGTTTCCTTTGCTTTGCAGAAGGTTTTTAACTTGATGTGATCCTGTTTGTCCATTTTTGCTTTGATTGCCTGTGCTTTTGGGGTATGACTCAAGAAGTTTTGCCCTGAGCAGTGTCCTGTAGAGTTTCCCCCAATATTTTCTTGTAGTAGTTTCATAGTTTGAGGTCCTAGATATAAGTCTTTAATCCATTTTTTTTGTCTTTTTTTTTCCCCCTTTTTGCGGAGAACGGGGTCTCGCTATATTACCCAGGCAGGTCTCGAACTCCTGGGCTCAAGCTATCCTCCTGCCTCTGCCTCCCTGAGAGCTGGGATTACAGGCGTGAGCCACCGCACCCGGCCTTTAATCCATTTTTTAAATTTTTGTATATGTTGAGAGATAGAGGGTCTAGTTTCATTCTTCTGCATATGGACATCCAGTTTTCCTAGCACCATTTATTGATGAGACTGTCTTTTCTCCAATGTATGTTCTTGGCACCTTTGTCAAAAAATTAGTCCTTTGTAGATATATGGGTTTACTTCTGGGTTTTCTCTTCCGTTTGACTGGTGTATGTGACTCATTTTGAGCACATCAGCAATGTCAGTGAGAACAGCTGAGAGGAATTCAGGCAGTAGAACTAATACACTAGTGACTACAGCAGGTGATGAGACAGCAAATGACAACTGCAGTGTGACCTTTAGCAAGTGACTGAGTTTAAGTTTCATCATCACTAAAATTCATTCATTCATTCAAAGCCTATTATAAGGCCAGACACGATGGCTTATACCCATAATCCCAGCCTTTTGCGGGGGTCTGAGGCAGGAGGATTGCCTGAGGCCAGGAGTTTTAGATTGGCCTGGGCAATGCAGCAAGACCCTATTGCTACAAAAAATAATTTAAAAAAATAAACAAAAAGAAAGCCAAGTTTGTGTTGGCAACTCTTATAGGTACTGGAGATAAAGCAGTGAACAAGAAGCAGTGGGGCAGATGGCACAGCAAATGCAAAGATCTAAACTGAATCAAATGTATTTGTTTGAGAAACAGAAGAAAGTTCAGTGTAGATGTAATGAATGAGGGAAGGGGGTTGTGGTAGTAGATGAGTTAGGGAGCTTGACAAAGGCAGATTATCTGGTCTTAGAGGCAATGTTAAGGATATTGATTTTTTTTCTACATGAGATGGAAATGACTGAAAGATTTAGATTGGGGCATGACATGATCTGATTTACATCTTTGTAAGGTTGCTCCAGCTGAGGGAAGAATAGATAGGAGGTATCGAGTGAGCAGCAGAAAAAACTTTCAGAAAGAACAGTAGAAGTAGTGGCAATACATACTTGTGGTTTGTAATAAGCTGGTAGTATCAGAGATGGTCAGATAGACTGTATTTCATACATAGCAACAAGTATACTTTTGATGGGTTGAATGTAGAATGCAAGGGAAAGAAAGGAATCCAAAGCTGTTCTTAAGATATTCATATGAACTGAGTAAACTGAGTTACTCAAGGAAGGGGAACAGCTAAGGGAGGTATCAGTTTAGGGGTATAAGGGTTAGGAATTCTCATTTTATCATAATTTAAGATGCCTGCTAGGCATCTATATTTTGAGATGTCAGGTAGACAACTGGGTTACATAAGACTGAAGCTCAGTGAAGAGACATGACAGCTGGCATATTAATGGCATTACAGCCAGGGGTCTGAATTAGACTTCTTATAAAGATAGCATACATATACAGAAGAATAAAGAGTACCAATCAAAAAGGAGAATAGAAGATAAAATAATTGTATTGCTTTGTGGATACCTGCTGTCATCAATAGCTGGGGTCAGCAGTGCAACTTTCTGCAAGAACTTGAAAATTAAAGCAATAATACTGCTATCAGATCTAAACTTTAAAATCAACATGTAATGGGCCAGAGCAGAGATATGCAATGCCAAAGGTTGTGACTTCACTGGAATCTGTGCTATGGGCTGTGTTGTATGCCTGCAAAATTCATCTGCTGAAGTACCTCAGAATGTAACCATATTTGGAGAAAAGGTCTTTAAAGAGGTAAGTAAGTTAAAATGTGGTCCTTAGGGTGGGCCCTAATCTAATATGAATGGTGTCCTTATAAGAAGAGGAAATTTGGAAACAGACATGTGTGCACACAGAGGAAAGACCATGTGAAGACAGAGGTACAAGATGGCCATCTGCAAGCCAAGGAGAGAAGCCTCTGAGGAAACCAACTCTACCAGCACCCTGATCTTGGACTTCCAGATTCCACAGCTGTGAAAAAATAAATTTCCATTGTTTAAATTACACAGTCTCTAGTATTAGTTACAGTAACACTAATGAACTAATATCATCTGATTAAATGTAATAATAATACAATAAAGAAAAAAGTTTGTCAATCAGAAAAGAATTTCATCACCTAAGGAAGCATAGAAAAAATAAAATATGCAGGAATTTGAAACTAAATAGGTAAAGGCAAAAAGTTGGAACGAATGCTATGTCAAAGGAGAGGTGGATGAGTCTCAAATACAAACATATTCATGAGTTGGTCATCAAAGAGGCTGATAGAATAAAATACTGAAGTAGGAGGGGACTGAAGCAGACAAGAGAGATTAGAAAGACAAAGTGAATATATGACAGGAAGTGTGCAAAAATAGAGCAAGGTGTGATTAAGGTGAGGCAAGGTTTCCACTAATTTTGTGAATGATAGACTGAAGTTGCCACTTCGTTCCATATTTTTTACATAACTCAAGGTCATAAACAGAAAGGTTAGTTCAGACAGAAAGTGTCACTTCTTGTGTCAGAGACTACCAATGGCATCCCAATATCCATTCTCCCATTTTCAGTTGATAATAATAACCTTGATTTTTATGGTTGGCACATTTCCATCCCTGAGATTACAAGAAGTCTGTGACATTTCCAGGAGGTCTTCTTTGCCTTTCCTTCATTACCTTCCTGAAATGTAGATATGATGAAGTTCCAAATCCATTTTAAGCATCTTGGACCATGAAGTAGAGGCCTGATTCCGTAATTTTTCTCAATTGTTTCCTCTGAGTAGAATCTCATTTTCTCTGTCATTTGCTTTCCTACATATTAAAGCTCCCTCATTGTTTTTTTTTTAATTTATTTACTTTTATTATTTTTTAATAGAGATGGGGTCTTGCTCTGTTACCGAGGCTAGAGTGCAGTGCTTCAATCATACCTCACTGCAGCCTCAAACCCCTGAGCTCAAATGATCCTCCCGCCTCAGCCTCTAGAGTAACTGGGACTACAAGCATATCACCATGCCCAGCTAGCTTCCTTGTTCTTCCGTTGTTACTGGAAAGGGATCCTGATCCAGACCCCAACAGAGGGTTCTTTAAACTTGTGAAAGAAAGAATTTGGGGCAAGTCCATAGAGTAAAGTGAAAGCAAGTTTACGAAGAAAGTAAAGGAATAAAGAATGGCTACTCTGTAGGCAGAGCAGCCCGAGGGCTGCTGGTTTGCTATTTTTATGGTTATTTCTTAATTATATGCTAAACAAGGGGTGGATTATTCATGAGTTTTAGGGGAAATGGGTGGGCTATTCCTGGAACTGAGGGTTCCTCCCCTTTTCAGACCATATAGGGTAACTTCCTGATGTTGCCATGGCATTTGTAAACTGTCATGGCACTGGTAGGGGTGTCTTTTAGCATGCTAATGCATTATAATTAGCATATGATGAGCAGTGAGGATGACCAGAGGCCACTTGAATCGCCATCTTGGTTTTGGTGGGTTTTGGCTGGCTTCTTTACCACATTCTTTTATTAGCAAGGTCTTTGTGACCTGTACCTTGTGCTGACCTATCTCATCCTGTGACTTAGAATGCCTAACCTCCTGGGGATGCAGCCCAGTAGGTCTCAGCCTTATTTTACCCAGTCCCTATTCAAGATGGAGTTGCTCCAGTTCAAAAGCCTCTGACACCATTATTCCCATACTTCTATTAGGGAATAAAGGCAATTTACACACCCCATCTCTCACTCTACTTACTACCAGTATTTCCTCAACTTGTTTAGGATACTTTTTTCTTTCACTGCCCTACGTATTTCGTTTGAAGCTGTGTGCCCAGATGAAAAGGACAATTTTCCCAGGTACTGAGAGGTGATTCCCTCACCCCCACCCCCACAGTGGTCTAAAAGAAACTCTGTGTTTTTTTTCCTTACAAATCTCCTCATTGATGACTTCTTGATTTTCCCCCATTTATATTTGATCTTTTCTCTCTTGGCATTCCAATGTCATTTATTTTATTTTATTTTCTTTCTTTATTTTTTGAGATGGAGTCTCGCTCTGACACCCAGGCTGGGGTGCAGTGGCACGATCTCTGCTCACTGCAACCTCTGCCTTCTGAGTTCAAGCGATTCTCCTGCTTCAGCCTCCCATATAGCTGGGACCACAGGCTCACACCACCACACCTGGCTAATTTTTTTGCATTTTTAGTAGAGATGGGGTTTCACCATGTTGGCCAGGCTGCTCTCGAACTCCTGGCCTCAAGTGATCCGCCCACCTCGGCCTCCCAAAGTGCTGGGATTATAGGTGTGAGTCACGGCACCCAGCCCCCAATGTCATTTATTTAAATTTTACTTTTTTTATTTATCATTCTCTGCCTTTTATAATGATAATTTTATTCACTCATCCAACCAACGTATAAAGAGCTACTATCAATCCCATTTTAAGATGGGGAAACAGAGTTCAGAGATGTAGGATTCCTTGCTCAAAGACAGACAAGTTTAAGGGAATGGAATGGAAACTTGAGCCCAGGTTGTAAGTCATAATCTGTGTTATTTCCACTGTCCCATCTTTTTTTTTGGAGACGAAGTTTTGGTCTTGTTGCCCAGGCTGGAGCACAATGGCACAATCTCGGCTCACTGCAAGCTCCACCTCCCGGGTTCAAGCGATTCTCCTGCCTCAGCCCCCCAAGTAGCTGGGATTCTAGGCGCCCGCCACCACGCCTAGCTAATTTTTTGTATATTTAGTAGAGACGGGGTTTCACCATGTGGACCAGGCTGGTCTTGAACTTCTGACCTCAGGTGATCCACCCGCCTCAGCCTCCCAAAGTGCTGGGATTACAGGCATGAACCACTGTGCCCAGCCTCCATTATTCCATCTTAACTTCTCTCAGAGTGAGCAAATAAGAGGCCTTCCTGCCGAATCTGCCTCTATCTCCTTCTGTTTGGTAAACATAGTTGCTGCTGCTTTGGTTTTTTCCTATAAACTTGAATGTCTTTATATTGGCCTTGCACTTTCTGCTCCTCTAAGATCCCCACCAATCCCTGTGGTCTAACTCCAGGTTGCTTCACAAGGTTGTCACCTTCCTGGTTCTTTAGGCTTTTGTGTTTTTGACCCCTGAAGTTTCATTCAGGTTCAGTTTGGAATGTCTCGTTCCAAAAGTCAGGAAGACTGGCCTAAAGTGATACCTAAGTCGTGCGTTAACCTTATTGTAAGAGTTAAAACATTAAAAAGACTGAATTTTCCCAGTTGCCAAAAGGATGAGCCATTCCCCCACCCCCCTTTCTTAAAAAATTTTCTTGAGCAAATTGTAATTATAATCCGCGCGCGCGCGCGTGTGTGTGTGTGTGTAACTTTTTAAAAGCTAAATAAGCCTCTTGTCAGATAAAACTCAGGAATCTTTTTTCTTCAGGTCCCAGGAGCTAACTCCTTGAAATGTAAGTATCAAGGTAGACAGTGCCCCTATGATCCACGCTCGCGGGAGTTACCCTAAGCGCCTTGCTCCAAGCCGTAAGTACCTGTTTGTCACAGAGATAACGTTTTATTTTTCCTTTGGATAAAGGCAATTAACCAACACAGACGGCCACTCCAACGGTGAACTACCAAAAATTGAATACCAAACCATGTTAACTCGTCTTACATGAGAACGTGCGTGTGCTTTAGCTACAGAAAAGGTGAGATTTTTGTCTCTCTTTGCAATCTCATTAGTGGATTGCCTGTGACACTCATTCCAGTCTGGTTCAATGTTTACAGAATAATACAACTTTTTTTTCTTTTCTAAATTTGTGGAGATTTTCTAGGATGGCAGGGGATTTTTTTAAAATTTTTTTCTCGATAATATCAATTTATTTAGGTCCCTTACTTTTACTAGCCACCCCCTTCCCACCTCCTTCCAATGGCAAATAAATTAGAATAACTTGCCCCTTGCTCACCTCATGCGGGGCCTTGGGAACTGGTGAGAAACTGCAATCCGTTGGCGGTAGGAACCACGATGCCCAGCATTCCCAGCGCTCCGAGTCCTTCGGGCTTCCTTTTCCGGGTCTCGAGGCTGTTGAAACCGAAACTGCTGTGCTGTGGGCGCAGCGCCGAGCTTGATTCACCTTCTCTTGTGCGGAACTCCAGCTGACCGGAGTAGGCAGCCAGACGAGCTGTAAAACATGAACGGAAGACTGGTTTATTTGGTCGCCGAGGAAGAGATCAATCTTACCAGAGGACCCTCAGGTATGTGCGGAACGGGTCATATCTGATAGTAGGGAATTAGAGGGTGTAATTGCAGACACCTCTGCTGCTGAGCCGGATTCACCTGGCCTCGGGGCGGGCAGGCCCCAACCTAGAGGTTTCGTGCAACGCTTTGGGGTGCTTAGAGAAAATATATTGAAATCCATCATTAGCCAGATACGGATCTGAGGAATCCACCTCAAAATACAGTCGGATGACCACAAGTATATATAGTCACGAAAGGGTTCTTTCTGCAAATCGTGCTAGAAAAGCCTTTTTAAAAGTCTGCTTTTAGCCTGCTTATGGACACCACATCCTTCCTACCGTTGCCTGTTCTATCCCTCCCCCTATGAGGGACCGTTTAGTAAAATGGGAGCATAAGCGGTGTGGACTCTGAATGCATAGCCTTTTTCCTGCAGCTAGGATCCCTCCCTCGCTCCTTTGATTTCTGGGAAATTCATTTACAGTGCCAACTAGAATGTTAAAGCAGGAAGAGCCCTTAGAAATCTTTTATTACACAGGTTCCCAAACTTGGTTCCGCCACAGAATTTCCCAGGGCTTTAAAAAAAAAAAGAAAAGAAAAAGAAAAATAGTTAATTCTTATCTCCCATCTGCAGGGATTTGGATTCAATACGGATTTATTTTATTTATTTATTTATTTAAGTTTTTTTTATGAACACCTCATGTGATTTTGAGCAGCCAAACTGCTATCCTCTTACCCCACTGAGGCTCTTCATTAAACCGGGCTCTTGACATTACTACATTCTGCCTTCTTTCGACTTTATTTTCCTTTACAGCTATTTAGTTGATCGATTAAGAGCTTTAGCTTTGGAATTACAGTATCTGGGTTCAAATCTTGTATCTAACCTCTTACTGATTCTTTGATACTTATTGGCTAACCTAACTGATGTAAGCCTTAGGTTATCATCTCTAAAATGGGGATGGTTATAAATATACTTCATAGTGTTGTGAGAATGAAATGAGTTAATCTATGTAAAATGTTTACAATATTGCCTGACCTATGGTAAGCAGTATGTGTTTCCTACTGTTGTTATTGTTAATGGATAAATAGCTAAACTGACACAGTAGATCCTACTAATACTGTATTCCAAGAGTCTCTAATAAATCATCAGGTACTATGAGCTCCATCATTGAAATGTTCCTGAAATTCTTTCACTCCTTTTTCCCTTGCCACCACCTAGGACAGCCCATCACCTTTTCTCATCTGCAGTTCTACAGTAGCTTAATCATTATGGATAGATTATTCTTTATAAAATATAACTTTCAGAATTATCCATACTTTGTGTCTTTTTTTCTTTTCTTTCTTTCTTTTCCTTTTCTTTTTTGAGACAGGGTCTCACTCTGTTGCCCAGGCTGGAGTGCAGTGGTATGATCTCAGCCCACTGCAGCCTCTCCCTGTTAGGCTCAAGCAATCCTCCCACCTCAGCCTCCTGAGTAACTGGTACCACGGGTGTGCACTGCCACGCCTGGCTAATTTTTTTGTATTTTTGGTAGAGACAATGTTTTACTACATTGCCCAGGCTGGTCTCGAACTCCAGAGTTTAAATGATCCACCCACCTCTGCCTCCCAAAGTGCTGGGATTACACATGTGAGCCACTGTGCCTGGCCTTCCTTTCTATTATAAAAAATTGGAAGTTGGTTTTACTTATTGTAATATAACTCATCACTAATATCATTATTAATATTATTACTATTTTTTTTAGAGACGAGGTCTCGCTTTGTTGCCCAGGCTGGTCTTGAACTCCTGGACTCAGGCAGTCCTCCTGCCTTGGCCTCCCAAAGTGCTGGGATTACAGTCATGAGCCACCATGCCTGGCCTATCACTAATCTTAATGGATTAGTGTCATGGATTATGTGCGCCTAAACTTTTGTCAAAGGCTCATTTGGTATGCCCAAGTTTCTTGGATTCATTTTTTTGCTATTTTATATAAATTTATCCTTCACGCACTGTTAATATTTATTGACTTTTGAGCTAACAGAGAGTTACTTTTAAACCAAAGTCTGTTTTTTTGTACTTTTCATAATTGGTAACTTGTTCTCTTAGGACCAACTAAAACAATGCTAGTTCCTTTTCTGATTGCTGTGCAAGTATTTATTTAAAGGCTCTAGTTGTTCTGCTCCTGTTTTGCCTCTTTCTTCTTTATCCTAAATATCTTCAGTTATTTTACTACCTCTCGAGATGCTTGAGATTTGATTCTTGCCTTTTGCTTAAGAATTTAATGTACTTTGACATAGTCTTTTTGCTGGGGCATCCACAGTATTTTCAGATCTCCTGTCTAAAGCAGAGCAGGACCCTGATATTATCTCTTGTTCTAAACATGAAATCTTTTAAAAATTCAATATAATTTCACTTCATTTTTTTTTTTGGCATTTGCAGTCATAAATTTCCTCGTGTTAGTATTTTCTCAAAACATTGGCATTAGGACTAGCTTCAAGGACTAATTAAAGGGAATAATTATATCTCGCTAGTATATTTCACCCAAAAATGGTTTGATTTCTGTATCACATATTTATTACAAATGAATGTATTTATTCACTCAGTGGCTTCCTCAATTTTCATAAGCATTTGCATGTATTAATTATGTAAGTCAGTGAACTTACTGGGAGAGTAAAGCCTCAAGTTTAGGAATGAACTTGGGTGAAAACAGTCATTTGAAATTTGGTTGGTTCAGTTAACAAGGAAATGTTTCATGTTAATCACTTATCGGAACTGGTTTCCTAGTATGTGATACTCTTCTTCTCAGAGTCTAATTCAGCTTTTCTTCGTGGTATGATCATGAAGATAAATAGGGAGGAGACTGTCTCAAAACACCACTAGAAATAAAATATCACTAGAAACTAATCACCACTAGAAACTTCCACATAATTTTGGTAGTCCCATAAGGATCTTTCTTTCTGTAGAAGAAACATGAAAATCCTCTAAGTGTGCATTTCTTTTGTAGACAGCATTGTCCACTCTTTGTACAGCTGTGTACTCAGGAACCTGATGGTTTAATCAGGTCCAAGAACATGTGTGCCATTACCCATTTATGTTCTGTCAGGGACAAGAATTGTGGATATTTCTGGTGTTTGGGCCCATATTATAAGGCAGTCGAACCTGTTCCTGACTGATCGGCTTACTGCAAGGGAAGTAATGAAATCTCGGGGAAATTATGACAATAGTGAAGAGGCAAAAGAAGCTTGACATGTATTAGGTTGGTGGAAAAGTACAGTTACTTTCTTTTGTTCTCTTTATTTTTTTGAGACACAGTCTCGCTCTGTCACCAGGGTGGAGTGCAGTGGCACGATCTTGGCTCACTGCAACCTCTGCCTCCCAGATTCAAGCAATTCTCCTGCCTCAGCCTCCCATGTAGCTGGGATTACAGGCATTTGCCACCACGCCCGGCTAATTTTTGTATTTTTGGTACAAAGAGGGTTTCACCATGTTGACCAGGCTGGTCTTAAACTCCTGACCTCAAGTGATCCACCCACCTTGGCCTCCCAAAGTGTTGGGATTACAGGCATGAGCCACCCCACCCAGCCATAAGTACCACTGCTTTCAATGGCAGAACCGCAATTACTTTTGCATCAGCCTAATAGCATGGAATCTCTCCTGTTGTCTGCTTTCTCAACTGTAAGGAGGGACTTGGGCTAGATGACTTCAGAGGTCTCTTCCATCTCCAAGAGTTCACAATTCTTTGGCTCATTCCACATGTTATTTTATGACTCCTACCATTTGGGGCTTTGTTTGTTTTGTTTTTGTTATTTGATTCCTGCCATTTTGGACTAATAGTATGAGCTGAAGAATTTCAAAGGCAGTGGCTACAATCTCAAATGTCTTCAAGGGTTGAACAGTTTATCTTTTATCTTTTGTGGAAGGCTGTTTTTTTTTCTGTAGGAGTCCAGCTTGATTATAGTGTCTAAGGCTCTCACTTTTTCATTATCAAATTGAAAGTCTCTTAATGAGTCTTAAAACTCAGTTACTCTAAAAAGTGTGACAAGACTCTTAATATGTTTTTTTACACTGCAACAGGTAAGAGATTGTCCATAAAGACAGCCTTACTGTACATTGAGTGCTATGATTAGGAATCTTGTTTTTAGGTCCGAGTCCTCAATGGGTTTCAGCAAGTTACTCCTGATATGCCATCTTTAAAGAGGGAAGAGAATATTTATTTTCTTACTTTCTTTAAAGGCTTTGGAAAAGATGATGGGTTGATGGCAATGTTTTAATAATGAATGCTAAAGGAGGTATTGTGTTTCTGGTAGTGTGCTAATTACTACATATACATATATTATATATACTGCATATATACTATACATACATACATACTCATTTAATCTTCACAGCAACCCTGAGGGGTAAATATTTAATCCACATTATTAGATTGGGAAATTGCCTGAGAGAGGTTAAGGACTTGCCCAGTTTCTAATGCCAGTAAATTTCAAAGGATTTTAACCCAGGTGTGTTAATTCTGCTATACCATATACTACTTTCCACGGCAGTAGCCATGTTTAAGAAGTTGACTGCCAACCTTTCCCCTGACCTTTATTTTATTATATCATGCCTTATTCCCAGAAGCATTTGAGGCATCTTAAATGACTAACACATCCTACGGTGGAAAGTTTTTATTGCTTGCTCTTGATAGAGCTGAGGGCATATCAAGGTGAGTAACAAAAATCAAGATGCCCCATTAAGTTCTATCATTTAAGCCCTTGTAGACCTGTCATAAGCTTTGGGTTTCATGCTAACTGAAACTGTTGCTAGTAGTTTTCTGATCTATTCCTTTCTTTGCATATCAAATAGATGTGAGACTAAATGCTATATCCTTGCTCTATTTTCTCTTGCTTACAAAAAGTCTCACCTTCATGGAGTTTACAATTCAATAGAGATATGATGTTCACATATGAAAAATTAAATCTCACTGCAAAGGTGCAGATAGTTAAGGAAAATGATGAGCAGGTAGTTAGTGGGAGGGCAAAGGAAGTGTGGAAAGGAGCATGGTAATCTGACCCTGTGTTGGGAAAGTTCAAGAATGCAGCCACTGCTGAGAACCATTAAAATGGTCAATTAAAAGGTGGAACTTGTGGGTCTTCTGGAATGGACAGGCTTTAGGCTAGGGCCAGAGTCAGGGATGAGTATGGCGTAAACAATAATAGAGAGAAGAAAATAAGCAGAGCATATTCTGAGGTTAGTGAGCAAACCGGCCTGGACAAAAGGGAAGTTTCCTTTAGGAGATTCAAGAGAGAAGAGGTAGCTGAGTAGTAACCTGAGTAGGTGGAGATCAGATTATGGAGAGTCTTTAGTGTTAGTATAGAAACTTAACCTTTCTCTGAGGTTCTATCTGGATTCTTTCTGCTTCCTAGTCATTGATTAGGACTCAGTTCAAGAGTTACCTCCTCCTTGAGGTAGCAGGAAGCAGCCTTTACCCGGGATAGATGTTCTCTTATTGTCTATATTATATATCATTTATAGATTGCCTGTAACGTATTCCCATGTATTGCCAAGCTAAGCACTTTATCTTGTCCCCTCCTAAAAAGGAAGAGATGAAATGGTTATTATCCTCATTTCAGAAATGAGGAAACCTTGACTTCTGCATTATACAACTCTTTAAGTGCAGATTTGGATCCAGGTCTGTGTGACTTAAAATTCCAAGTCTGAATCACTATAAATAACTTTTTTTTTTTTTCTGTTTGCTTTCTCACTTATATCTTCTCCTTCTACTTCACTTTGAGCTCTTCTGATTCAAACAACATATATTTTATTTTCTTTCATTTGACTTTTATTTTAGGTTCAGGGGTACATTTATAGGTTTGTTATATAGGTAAACAGTGTCCTGTGGGTTTGTTCTACAGGTTCGTACCAGGTATTAAGCTGGTACCCATTAGTTATTTTTCCCGATTCTCTCTTTCCTCCCAATCTCCACCCTAAGTAGGCCACAGTGTCTGTTGTTCCCCTCTATGTGTCTATGTGTTCTTATTATTTAGCTCCCACTTACACGTGAGAATGTGTGGTATTTGGTTTTCTCTTCCTTTGTTAGTTTGCTGAGGATAACGGCCTCCAGCTGCATCCATGTTCCTGCGAAGGACATAATCTTGTTCTTTTTCATGGATGCAAAGTATTCCATGTTGTATAGTACCACATTTTCTTTGTCCAGTCTACCATTGATGGGCATTTAGGTTGATTCCATGTCTTTGCTATTGTGGATAGTGCTGTAGTGAACACACACATGCATGTGTCTTTAATGTTCTTTTAATGCTTTGTCTAGTGCATGACGCACGGTGGTCAGTAAATGTTCATGAAATGACTGAGCAAACCAATAGATGTCAGAATAATATAATGGAATGTTTTTATATTTATTTATTTGTGACACAGGGTCTCACTTTGTCACCCAGGCTGGAGTGCAGTGGCACGATCTTGGCTCACTGCAGCCTTGACCTCTTGGGTACAAGTGATCCTCCTGTCTCAGCCCCTCAAGTAGCTGGGACTACAGGTGTGCGTCACCACACCTAATGTTTTTATTAGCCGTATTTTTCATAGAGACAGGGTTTCATGATGTTGCCCAGGCTGGTCTCAAACTCCTGAGCTCAAGTTATTCACCCGCCTGGGCCTCCTAAAGTGCTGGGATTACAGGCGTGAGCCACCCCACTCGACGTACTTATTTATTTTTGAGACAGGGTCTCACTCTGTCACCCAGGCTGGAGTGCAGTGGCACTATGACAGTTCACTGCAGCCTCGACCTCTTGGGCTCAGGTGATCCTCCTGCCTCAGCTTCCTGAGTAGCTGGGACTACAGACATGCGCCACCATACTTGATTACTTTTTTTTTTGTTTTTTTAAATTATTTGTAGAGACGAGATCTCACTATGTTGCCTAGTCATGCCTTGGACTCCTGGGCTCAAGTGATCCTCCGCCTCAGCCTCCCACAGTGCTGGGATTCCAGACATGAGCCACTGTGCCTAATGGGATGTTTTAAATAAAGAGAAGCAGTAACACCATCTGTTTCAGCTTTCAAAAACCGGTAAACATGGTTCTTCACTAAATACAATTTGAGAGAGAATGAGGATGGGCACATTGTATTATGAGGGATAGGAAACTGGCTAAGATGCCAGAAACAAGGAGGAGTAGATGGAACACCTCTTGGAGAGAGTCAAGTAAATGGAATAATTCTCTAAAGATTGCTTCAAGGATCTTTATTAAGATCTTTTCAGATCCTGTTAAGATCTTTTCAAAACAATACTTAAGAAAAACTACAGTAGAATATCTAGGAATTACGTTGGGAAAATAGAAAGGCAAGCTGATAGATGTTCAACTGCAGAAACATTTTGTGAAGCCATGTGACTAGGCAGAAAAGTGGTCAATGATTACATGTGATAAGTACACAATTATTTATTGAGGGAAAAATAGCCAAACATACTTAGATGATAGGGTCAGAACTGCTGGTTTCAGAAGACTGAAAAGTAAAGTAAAACTATTTTTAAAAATGTATTTAGCATTTATTATGTGCCTACACTATGATTGGGAATCATGGACACTAGCATAAAGAATAAGAAATGATCCCTGTTTTTAAGAATTTTGCAGTTCAAGCCAGGTACTGTGGCTCTTGCCTGTAATCCAAGCACTTTGGGAGATCGAGGAGGATGACTGCTTGAGGCCAGAATTTCAAGACCAGCCTGGGCAACATAGCGAGACTCCCACCTCTGCCAAAAACAAAACAAAACAAAACAAAATATTAGCTGTGTTTGGTGGTGCATGCTTGTAGTCCTAACTACTTGGGAAGCTGAAGTGGGAGAATTGCTTGAGCCCAGGAGTTCGAGGTTGTTGTAGTCCTAGCTACTTGGGAGGCTGAGGCAGGAGAATTGCTTGAACCTAGGAGGTGAAGGTTGCAGTGAGCTGAGATCATGCCACTGCATTCCAGCCTGGGCGACACAGCGAGACTCGGTCTCAGAAAGGAAAAAATGCCAGAATGCTTGAGTTCAGATCCTTACTCTATCACTCACTAACTGTGTGACCTTGTGCAGATTACCTCACTTCTATCTGCCCCAGTTTCCTCAGCTATAACATGAGAGTATTATTAGAATCTACTTATAGAGTTGTGAGGATTAAATGATTTTTTTTTCTTTTGAGATGGAGTTTTGTTCTTGTTGCCCAGGCTGGAGTGCAGTGGTGTGGTCTCAGCTCACTGCAACCTCTGCCTCCCAGGTTCAAGCAATTCTACCTCAGCCTCCCAAGTAGCTGGGATTACGGGCGCCCGCCACCACGCCTGGCTAATTTTTCTGTATTTTTGGTAGAGATGGGGTTTCATCATGTTGGCCAGGCTGGTCTCTAACACCTGATCTCAGATGATCCACCCATCTTGGCCTCCCAAAGTGTTGGGATTACGGGTGTGAGCCACCGCGCCCAGCCGATTTTTGTTTTATAAATACATTCGTAGTGACGATTCTGTACCAGGTACTGTCTTAAGCACTTTACCACAAAACAACTCATTTAATTCATTGAAGTGCTTTAAGGGTACTACTATGTGGGATTAGACTTTATGGGGCAAGAGTTGAGTCATCTAGGAAGGGTAGGGTAAGCTGTGTCAGTGATTTCAGGGATATGGGGCTTCTATTTCTATTTTTCCCTTCTTTTATGCCTTAGTTTATTAAAAAACCCTATTACTGCAATAGTCCTTTCCAAAACAAACAAACAACAACAACAAAAATACCAAACCTGTTAGAAGCTCCCAGAAACATTTTTACCCTTGCGAGATTTCCCTATAACTGGAAATGTTAGAAATTCCTGACCTAGGTGTAGTTTTCAATTCCAATAACAGTCAATTGACTCCAGTTGGGTTTTGTATATGTACTAGGTACTATATTGGCACGGGAAGTACAAAAATGAATACAAACTAATTACTTTGTCTTCTAGGAATGAATATTGCAATAGGGTAATGAGACAATTAAGCAAGTAATTTCATGTTTTCAGGCAAAGGGAAGAAGACATCCAAAGTCATGGAGAGAAGCAGTAGCTGTGGGTGGGGATGGGTGGGGGTGATACGGTGAAAAGCGATAGCAAATATTAAATTTTGTTTACTGTATAATGCAAAGTAGAGAATGTCCAAAGATGGCTAGAAAAGTAGATTATGGGGATTTTGAGTTTAAACTTCATCTTCTACATTTTTTTTTTACTTTGATTTTTATCTTGGGGATATACTTAGAATTTCTTTAAAATCATTTTATCATATTTGCCTAGGAAATAGTAGAAAAAGTCTAAGGAGGAGACTGTAACATTTTTTTTGCTTAATTAACACAAAATCGATGCTTTGAGAAACTTTAGCCTTTTATTATTGACTAATATTAAGTTAGTGCAGAAGTAATTGCAGTTTTTCCCATTTTTTAATAGCAAAAACCGCAATTACTTTTGCACCAACCTAATAAGTAGGCGTCATTAATAAATGTTGAAAATGCTTGCATTTTTGTACATAATCACCAGGTTCATCTCAACTTTTTTGAGGCATGATTCAGATTCAATGAAGTGCAGGTGTAATCACCCAACGGGTTCTTCTTGCTTGCTGCCTAGAGGAGCCAATTTATCAAGACAGGGGAATTGCAATAGAGAAAGAGTTTCATTCACACAGAGCTAGCTGTACAGGAGACTGGAGTTTTATTATCAGTCTCCCTGAAAACTCAGGGATCAGGGTTTTAAAGGATAATTTGGCAGGTGGAGGGTCGGAAAGTGGGGAGTACTGATTGGTCAGGTCAGGGATGAAATCACAGGGAGTTGAAGCTGTCCTCTTGTGCTGTGTCATTTCCTGGGTGGGGACTACAAAGACTAGATGAGCTACTTTATAGATCTAAGTGGTGCTGCCTGATCCATTGAGTGCAGGGTCTGTAAAGTATCACAAGCACTGATCTTAGGTTTCACAATTGTGATGTTACTCCCTGGAGCAATTTGGGGAAGTTCAGAATCTTGCAGCCTCCAGCTGCATGACTCCTAAATCATAATTTCTAATCTTGTGGCTAATTTGTTAGTCCTGCAATGGCAGTATAGACCCCAAGCAAGAAGGGGGTTTATTTCAGTGAAGGACTGTTATCTTTGTTTCAAAGTTAAACTGTAAGCTAAGTTCCTCCCAAAGTTAGCTTGGCCTACGCCCAGGAATGAACAAGGACAATTTGGAGATTAGAAGCAAGATGGAGTCAGGTCAGATCTCTTTCACCATCATAATTTTCTCAGTTACAATTTTTTGAAAGGCAGTTTCATAAGCATTTTAAATATAAAGTTTATTTTGTAGTTGTCGAGTGTGTTATTCTGCAGAGGTAACCTGATGTTCCTGGTGTGTGTGTGGTGGTAGGCCCCCTCCTGCCCTGCTTATGCCTGACTGGCTACTTACTATAACAATATGATTTTAACATATAAGCCTAATACATATCTGTTGGCCTTCCAGGGGTTCCTTTTGGAAAAGACTTAATGTTAGAATTTGAAATTTGGTTTTGGAAAGCATGTCAAGTAATGCAGGTTGAAAACACTTAATCAAAACAGGATCACAAGACACAATAAAATAATAGTCCTTAATTAAGTCAAGGTGATAATTGAAAGCAAAGACCTTTACTCTTTAATAGAAAGGAGACTTGGTTTCCTAAACAATCAAAAGACCTAATAAAGACAGCACAAGACTAACACATCTTTCTCTCTTTCTATTTTTGTAGATTACTCAAAAGGTGAACAAGTCTTTTATTATCTCTTAGTATATGAAAATATTGTTTAAAAGAGAAAACCAAATTCTACCTTTGCATCAGTATATTGTTAATGCTAAAGCGAATTTTAATAAACAAATCCATCTAATCTCAATCAGCTGTGAACACACAACATTCCCATAACTCTTTTATAATCTATTAAAGAACAGATCAGTGGCCCCCAAAACCCATTATTTTGACTCTGGCCTTGCATCAGTATGCTTTTGATATTAATGCTCAATTTTGATTTTGATGCTCAATTTTTAAAAAAGTGAAATAATCCCCTTCTAATTTTAGCCAACTTGATCACTCACAAAATTCATAAGATTCATGTTCCACAAAACTTCTTCTATTAAGTTGGCACAAAAGTAATTGCGGTTTTTGCCATTACTTTTGTACCAACCTAATACAACCTATTCAAACCTTCAGTTTTGTCCTATACTTCCTCTTTGATATTGGCATTCTACCTTAGGATGGAAATTTATTATACATTTATTTCCCCATTATCATTCATTCATTCATTTTTTTTTTCCCGTAAACCTTCTACAACCTGTTTAAACCTTTAGTTTTGTCCTATACTGACTTTTTGATATTGGCATTCTTCCTTAAGACAGAAATGCACATTTCCTTCTTTCTTATTGATTGATTTGATTGATTGATTGACTGACAGGGTCTCACCCTGTCACACAACTTGAAGTGCAGTGGCGTGATCACAGCCTGCTGCAGCCTCATTCTCCCGGGCTTTGATGGTCCTCTCACTTTAGCCTCCTGAATAGCTGGGACTACAGGCACACACCACCACACCCAGATAATTTTTTGTATTTTTTGTAGAGATGGGGTTTTACCATGTTGCCCAGGTTGATCTTGAACTTTGTATTCAAGCAGTCCACCCACCTCAGCCTCCCAAAGTGCTGGAATTACAGGCGTGAACCACTCTACCTGACCCTCCTTATCGTTTAATTTACATTTCTTTCCTCCTCCTGTTGTCCACACAAAGTTACCATGTAAAGAAAAGTTATCTCTGGCCGGGTGTGGTGGCTCAAGCCTGTAATCCCAGCACTTTGGGAGGCCGAGACGGGCGGATCACGAGGTCAGGAGATCGAGACCATCCTGGCTAACACGGTGAAACCCCGTCTCTACTAACAAATACAAAAAACTAGCAGGGCGAGGTGGTGGGCGCCTGTAGTCCCAGCTATTCGGGAGGCTGAGGCAGGAGAATGGTGTGAACCCGGGAGGCGGAGCTTGCAGGGGCCCAAGATTTGGCCCCTGCCCCCCAGCCTGGGGACAGAGCAAGCCCCGTCTCAAAAAAAAAAAAAAAAAGTTATCTCTATTGTCAACTTTCTTCACATCTTACTTTCTTCATATGCACTGTATTTAGAATTGTTCCTCTTGTATTCAGTAATTTTAATTGTATATATTAACTATAACTTTAACTCTTAGTAACCCTAATTTCCAGTGAAGAACCTAGGAAGTAAGGTAATTTTCAGCGGTTTTATACCAGTATTTGTAGATAGAACCATTTCATAATTTCTAGAAAGATAACCTTCTCAATCTGTTTATTAACAGATCTAAATATATTTAGCTTTTCTGTACCATATAAAGGACTCAGACATTTTATAATTATCTGTTATTTAATTTGGCATAACATGATTTTAAGTTTCTGAAAAAGAGTCTTAAAATTATGAAAACTTGCTTATACACTTTTATACCATTTACACTCATTTAATTTATTCATTCTTAACAGTTAGACTTGAAAAGGTCATTAAACAAAACTGGCCATCATCCCAAGTTATTTATTTTTGTGTTTGTCTTTAAGACAGGGTCTTGCCCTGTCACCTAGGCTGGAGTAGAGTGGTGCTGTTATGACTCACTGCAGGCCTATAGCAGTGCACCACCATGCCCTGCTAATTTATTTTTTATTTTTTATTTTTATAGAGACAGGATCTTGCCATGTTGCTCAGGCTGGTCTTGAGCTCCTGGCCTTATGGATGTTAGCTACCATGCCTGGCCTCAAGTTGTTTCTTTGTTAATAGTTTCCACAGCTTGTGAACCCTGACGTTACATACATGCATATTTTGCTGATCAGAAGCCACAGCTATTTTCATTAAGCCAACAAAGTAGTCTTATTTTAGTAATGTGAACTAAAAGGCATTTGAGTTACTTTCTGTATTTCTGATAAAATACTTGATTTAAGAGATTACTTTTAAAGCCATTTTGTTACTGGAAAGGGGTCCTGATCCAGACCCGAAGAGAGGGTTCTTGGATCTCACACAAGAAAGAATTTGAGGCGAGTCCATAAAGTGAAAGCGAGTTTGTTAAGAAAGTAAACAAATAAAAGAATGGCTAATCCATAGGCAGAGCAGCCCCGAGGGCTGCTGGTTGCCCATTTTTATGGCTATTTCTTGATTATGTGCCAAACAAGGGGTGGATTATTTATGCCTACCCTTTTTAGACCATATAGGGTAATTTCCTGACATTGCCATGGCATTTGTCAACTGTCTTGGCGCTGGTGGGAGTGTAGCAGTGAGGACCACCCAGAGGTCACTCTCATCACCATCTTGGTTTTGGTGGGTTTTGGCTGGCTTCTTTACAGCAACCTGTTTTATCAGCAAGGTTTTTATGACCTGTATCTTGTGCCAACCTTCTTTTTCACGCCGTGACTAAGAATCCCTTAACTTACTGGGAATGTAGCCCAGCAGGTCTTAGCCTTATTTTACCTACCCCCTATTCAAGATGGAGTTGCTCTGGTTTAAATGCCTCTGACAAATTCATTAGAATGTTTTCATGTATTTTGGTAGTGAAATATCACGTACACATGATGCATAAACATAGAGACATACAGACACAGAGACAGAAGCAGATCTTATAGCATTCTAAGATTCTTCGTTTGCTAGTTTGCAAATAATCTCTCCCTGTTTAGGCTACCACTTCCTTGATTACTTATTTCATTGCCCTAAACAGTTGTTTAGCTAGGTAACCCTAAATTGCAAACATTACTCTTAGGTGAAAATGTATACCCCCAGAGGCACAGAACTTATGTCTATATACCATTATTTGCTGAAACAAAAAGAATCAGTCAAGATAAGATTGCCAGGAAAAGTATCTTTAAACATAGGTAAGATTTGTTATGTGAACTTTAAGCCAGTGTCTTTCCCATTGTAAAAATTTCTAGCTGCTTGGGTGTAGGGGGATGCCCTTACAAATGGAGATTTCCTTTATAGAAGTAAATTTATTTTACATAGAGTTTCAAAGTAGCCAGCTAAGTGCCAGAAAGTTGTATTTTGGTGACTAATCTTGTTAGATACTTAGTTTGTTTCTTGATTAGATTACTGACTTCAAAGTGGAGCCCTTTCATGAATGGGACCAGGAAAGTATTTCCAGTTTCCAGGGCCTAATACATATACATGTTAAAAATTTCTTTGTTTGTTTCTTCTTCTTCTTCTTTTTTTTTTTTTTTTTTTTTTTTAAAGGCAGGCTCTCATTATGTTACCCACGCTAGTCTTGAGCTCCTGGACCCAAGTGATTCTCCCACCTCAGCCTCCCTGGGACTACAGGTGCACCACCTGTTGTCTCAGTGAGGACTGCCTCAGGGTCTGATATTAAGTGTCTAAAAACCAGGCACATTTGCAAGGCAGTGCATCTGGATCTTTACAAATCAAGGAAACCACTTTTACAGTGAATCTTGGGTCTCCACAAAGAGTAAAATGCCATGATACCAGGCTGCAAAAACCTCCACAGTGCACCTCACTACAAAGACATTTCTCTAAGTGACTAAGCCACACCTTTCTTACCTAAATGTTTAAAAAAAAAATAAAATAAAATGAGTAGCTGCCTGTAGTAACAACCATTCACGATAAACAACTGCTGTTGGTCACCTCCACATTGTAGCTCTTGTCAGTGACTTACCAGCCATAACATACACAAAGGTCTCTCTCACAGTACAAAGTAATCTCTGGTACTATCAAAAGTCAACAAGATCAAGTAATGCAGTATGGAAGAGAGCAGAGTTTTAGATATGAGAGGAACCTGTCCATGACTTTTCAGACTCCACAAGAAGACAGAATACCCCAAAAAGGGAGTAAATGGTGTGTTTTTTCTATGTTCTATGTTCCTTAAGGGGTCTCAGTCATTAGAAGTCTCCTTTAGATTTCTTCCTGTGTTATCACAATAGCAAAAGGAAGGAAGAGCAGAGTAGAAAGAAGTAGAACAAGTTTAGCTAGGAACAGTGGCTCATGCCTGTAAGCCTAACTGTTTGGGAGGCAGAGGTGGGAGGATCACTTGAGCCAGGAGTTTGAGACCAGCATGGGCAAAATAGCAAGACCCTGTCTCTACATAAAAAAAAAAAAAGAAAAACATTAGCTGGGTGTGGTTGTGTGCTCCTGTAGTCCCAGCTATTTGGGAGGCTGAGTTGGGAGAATCACTTGAGCTTGAGGGATTTAGGCTGTAGTGAGCTGTGCCACTGTACTCCAGCCTGGGTAACAGAGCAAGAGCCTGGAGATTTTAAATTTTGTAAAAGGCCAGTGAAGTTTTATACTTTTCTCAGGAAAAATTATGCCAGCAAGATTGGAAACAAACAGAGGACTCAAGGGATCAAACATATTTGAAAAGGGGTCTCAATTGACTGAAAACAAAAACAAAAAAACCCGCCAAGAACCAGAGATCCAAGAGAGGAAAAAAGCAGAAAGTCCTTTCCCCCCCAACAAAAGATAGCCTAAATATTACTTTTAATTAAGCTTTTTTTCTTTTATTAAAAAAATGTTAAAGAGACAGGGTCTCACTACATTGCCTAGGCTGGTCTCAAACTCCTGGCCTGAAGTGATCCTCTCTCCTTGGCCTCCCAAAGTGCTAGGATTACAGTTGTGAGTCATCATGCCCAGCCCTAAGTAAGCTGAGTTCTGATCAGAGAACTCTAAAAAATAATCTTTTCAAATTCTTATGATCAGATTTTAACCAAGACAATTATAAGGTAGGTCTCTCATTCAGTTTGTATGGTTCTAAAACCAGCTTTCCCCCCCCACCTTGTGCTTGCAAATAAATTATTTTATACATTTCAGAGGATCCCTGTTTTGGCTGTTGCTGCTTATGACCATCCCAAGTTAGGTGGGTCCACTTTCCTAGATATTTACAAGAGGATGTCCCATAAGTGTTATATTAAATCATGCTGGTGTTTCTAAAAAGAGCACTCGAATTTTGAAGTTTAATTTTTCATAATTTATGAACTTTTCAAAAGCCATAAACTGCTTCTTTGGCTTTTGAAAATTCTTCAACTTGCCTACTTTACAGTTTGGTAAGGCTGGAGAACATATGCCATACCCCTATGTTGGAAATAGACCTTATCTGCATCTAAGTAAATAATTAAAATAACTTACCAGATTTTCCATCAAAATTAAGAATTGCTAACAGTTATCATTATAACATGTAATCGAGACTACTGAAAATAGATTTACATGCAAGGCGTATAAAGAATGTAAAATGTGTCTTTAGTAAGAGTATAAGAAGGCATGGGAATATAAATTTTTGCCTAGAGGGTTAAATGATTGTTTTAAATTAGGTGAGATAAAGCTGAAGGTTTAAACAAGTTGTGGAAGGTTTGTAAAGGTTAATCTTAAAAACAAAATTCTGTGTGGGAATAGTGACTAAATTCAAAAGGGTATTGTTTAGTTTTTTTATAAAGTGAACTTCGGAATAAAACCACAAGGGTTTCTTAAGGCACTGTTCTACTCTTTAACAAAAATTTGTAAAGGGATTGTCAAGATAAAGGTAGGGTTTAGTCTTCTTCAGGTTATATTTTGGTGAATAATATTGGTGTATGTTCCAAAATTGTATGGGACTTCAAAAATCCAAATGTCTGAGTATATACTGTCAATCATAATTAGGGTTATTGTGTTGGGTTATTGTAATCCACAGAGGTGACCAAATTTCTTAGTCATTTGTGTTTTTGAATGAAATGACCCTAGGATATTTTGGCATTCACAGACAATTGTTGTCTTGTTTTGATCCTATTCAAAAGATGGATTATAGTCCTTGAGTACAGGTTTGTGATAACTTTGGAGATTGTGAACAGGAGTTGACTGAGTGATCTGAACTGATGAAAGACTGAAATAATCCTTTTTGAATTTTGCTTGGAACATTGCTGATCATTTGTTTTGTATTTCAGAGTCAAGAAATGTTTCTCTTTTTTGCAGCTTTTGACAATTGTAGGGGTGAACCAACCAGTGATCTCTGACTGCAGCTCAAAAGAAATAAAAGGGGTGGGCCATCAAACTCCAAATGGTCATGGAAATGGAGCCTCGGATGATGGCTCCCTTTTACTGAGCACCGTTGGATAGGACCCTGAGAGAAAATCTGCTGTTTTCCCCAAAACAACGCCTGTCAGCATGAAGCTGACCCTTAGATAGGACCCTGTGAGAAAATCTCCTGTTTTCCACAAAACAACAACCCCTGTCAGCATGAAGCACTTAAGAGCAGTCATCGTCCCTATCTTAACAGCAGTTAGATGTTCCTCTTCAGAGGGGGAATTGATGGCAGTGCCATCACACTGGCTGCAGCGGGGAGATGTGGGTGGTGACAGCAGGAGCAGCTGTGGGAGCAGCAATGGCAGTGGTGGGTCCCCTGTGCCTTGTGTCCCCGGGGCAGCCAAATGTGTGTCTCCTCCCCTCACATGGCCAGGTGAAACTCACCCCCAGGTCCGAAGCCTCTGTTGCTTCAGACCCTGGCCCTGCATTGCCACTTTTGCCTGCTGCCACTGCAGGGAGAGCTTGGAGAGGAGGTGGGGCGGGAGCCAGGGACAAGCAGGAACCCCACTGGAGCCTGCTGCCCTGGGGGCTGTGCTATGGGGCCAGGCTGAGACGTGCGCCCACAGGTGAGCAGTGCAGTTAAGCAGAGAGGGGCCCTGAGGCCAAGCTGGGCCTGGGGCAGTGCAGTGCTTATACACAGAGCATGAGGGCTGGGCCAGGGATGCAGAGCTGGGGCCGCACTTTGGGGCCCCAGGGTGGGAAGTGGGAGCGGCACCTGCTTTGGGTACCTGGCCAGCAGATCACCCACCACACCCACCCCACCAAGGGCACTGCACTGGGTTCTTGCACCTTGGGAGCAGGCTCCGCGGGGCCTCATCCCCGGGGTCAGCCCTACATCATGGTGACTTCCGAGCTTGACACTTGCATTTGCCGGGGCGGTGGCCTNGAGCAGTGCAGTTAAGCAGAGAGGGGCCCTGAGGCCAAGCTGGGCCTGGGGCAGTGCAGTGCTTATACACAGAGCATGAGGGCTGGGCCAGGGATGCAGAGCTGGGGCCGCACTTTGGGGCCCCAGGGTGGGAAGTGGGAGCGGCACCTGCTTTGGGTACCTGGCCAGCAGATCACCCACCACACCCACCCCACCAAGGGCACTGCACTGGGTTCTTGCACCTTGGGAGCAGGCTCCGCGGGGCCTCATCCCCGGGGTCAGCCCTACATCATGGTGACTTCCGAGCTTGACACTTGCAGTGGCCGGGGCTGGGGCCCACTATCTGCTCCTGGAGGCCCCCCACAGGCAGGGCTGTGAGCCAAGCAACAGGGAGCCCCAGGCCACCCCTTAGCGCCAGGGCCACAGCGGGGAGCCTGGGGTGATGTCACTCCTGCCCTGGATATTGGCCCTGACCCAGTGAGGACCTGGAGCTCCCGCCCCAGGCTGTGAGGAGGCACAACTAGGGCTGGCTGCACACTTCACGGAGCAGATGAGAGCTCTGCCCTTCCAGGTGCAAGGACCTAGGCATTTTTGCACTCTTCACCCTCAAGGGCCCAGGAAGGTTCCCCTTGCCCCCACAGGCTCAGGGATGTCTTTTCCTGCTGCCTGGCTTCTCCCTGCTCCAAGCACCTGCTCTGATCTCAGCGCAGGGTTTGGGCCAACCTGAGTGCTGTCAAAGCTGGGCCCAGTGTGCACACACTTAGGGCAGTGCTGACATGCCAGCCCCCCGCTGCTTTGGCCCCCCCAGACTTTGGGCACCAATAAGCATGAGGGCAATCCTGGGGGTGCTGAGGGCAGCTTGGAACTGGCCTGCAGATGCCCCTTGGCACAAGCAGCCTGGTTACCATGGATGGCGGCAGGAGGCAGACAGTTTCCTGGGTGGAAGGGTATTGGTCCCTGGTGAGGCCCCACCTTCAGGCCAAGGTGGGCCTGAAGGCTGGGGGCTGGGCTGCCAGTCCTGCAGACTGGAATGGGTACTTGTGGTACCTTTTATGGGCTTTCCATGGCTGCCCATGGACCAGTCAGCACACATTTCTGCTCTGAGGCCCATAAATGCCCCAGGTTCAGCCACAGCAGAGAAGATGATGGGATGACCAGCTCCAGAGAGGAGCTACCCTCTCTGCTAACTGAGTACTTGTTGAGATGACCTGCCTACAGAGAGGAGCTACCCTCTCTGCTGAGAGTTGAATACTCGTTGGGATGACCTCCCTAGCAGAGAAGAGCTAGTTGCTGAACACTCATCAGGGCACTCTGGATGCTGAAAGGAGCTGCCCCCTGCAGGTCCCCTCTGAGCTCTTCTGTCACTCAGTAAAGCTCCTCTTTGTCTTGCTGACACTCCTCTTGTCTGTGTATCTCATTCTTCCTGGTTGCTGGACAAGAACTCAGGATCCATCGAATGGTGAGGCGAAAAGAGCTGTAACACAATCGGGGCTGAGACATGCCCCTTGCTTGCCACATTGTGGGT
Source organism: Rhinopithecus bieti (assembly GCF_001698545.2). Classification (NCBI taxonomy): domain Eukaryota; kingdom Metazoa; phylum Chordata; class Mammalia; order Primates; family Cercopithecidae; genus Rhinopithecus; species Rhinopithecus bieti. The sequence goes on along the minus strand of NW_016807544.1, from coordinate 144,214 downwards.
GAAGAGAAGGAGAGAAAAACTGCAACCCTTCATGGATCCGAGACCTGGAAGCTCCCTGAGCCAGGGCTGTGACTTTCTCCTTGGGACCCTACAGTTCCTGGCATCTCCAGGCTTCCAGATGCCATCGTGTTCCCCAATGCCAGCTGTAGAAGCTGCTCGTGCTATGCCTGGTCCAGCTGTAGCCTTGCAGAGAGCCGGCACCTGGAGCTGCCCACCCTGCTGCGACAGCCACACAGAGGTCTCCTGCCAGAAAAGCGACACCCCAAAGTTCCTGTAACAAGACAACAGAGTGCCAAAATGTATCAAGCAAATGTTGAAAAATTGATCTGGAGAAGTAGACCATTTTATAATAATAGTTAGACCTCAGTATCCTCATTTTCAGTAACGGCTAAGACAACCAACAGAAAATCAATGAGAAACGAGAGGATTTGAACAACACTATAAACAAACAGGCATATATATATATATATATATATCATCATCAGATAACAGCAGAGTGCACATTTTTAACATATGGTGTTTGGAAAACTGTATATTCACATGCAGAAGTATGTGAAAGATGGATTTTTGCCTTATCATAATGTACAAAATTTAACTAGAAATTTATTAAATACCTAAATGTAAGAACTAAAACCATAAAACTCTTAGGAGAATGGAAAAAGCTTCAATACCTTCGATTTGGCTTTGATTTCTTGGATGTGATACCAGAAGCACAGGCAACACAGCAAAAGATAAACCGGGCTTCATTAAAAGTAAAAAATGTTGTGTTTCGAAGGACACTATGAGGAGAGTTAAAGATAGCCCACAGAATGGGAGATGGTATTTGCCAATTATATATTTGCTAAGAAGTTAATATCCAGCATATGTAAAGAACTTTTACAGCTTAGTAACAGAAAACAACCAAATTCAAAAATGAGCAAAGGACCTGAGTAGACATTTCTCCAAAGAAGGTAATGCAAATGGCCAATGGCCAATAAGCACATGAAAAAAATATTTAACATCACTAGCGATTAGGGAAATGCAAATCAAAATTGGTTACCACTTCACACCCATTAGGATGACTATTTTATATACATATATATTTATATATATTTATATATGTGTGTATATATATACATATGTATATACGTATGTATATATACATACGTATATACATATACATGTACATATATACACGTATATACACATGTATATACACGTGTACATATACACATACATACACACATATCATTGGGGTAGCTGTGCATTGCTTGTGAGGATGTAAAATAGTATAGCCACTGTGGAAAACAGTTTGTCACCTCCTCGAATTATTAAATATATAATTGCCATGTAATTTTGCAATTCTACTGCTAGGTATATACCCAAAAGAATTGCAGGAAGGGGCCGGGCACGGTAGCTCACACCTGTAGTCCCAGCACTTTGGGAGGCCGAGGCCGGCGGATCATGAGGTCAGGAGATTGAGACCATCCTGGCTAACCCGGTAAAACCCCTCCTCTGCTAAAAATACCAAAAATTAGGCATAGTAGCGGGCGCCTGTAGTCCCAGCTACTCCAGAGGCTGAGGCAGGAGAATGGCGTGAACCCGGGAGGCAGAGCTTGCAGTGAGCGGAGATAGTGCCACTGCACTCCAGCCCAGGCGACAGAGCGATACTCCGTCTCAAAAAAAAAAAAAAAAAAAAAGAATTGCAGGAAGGAACTCAAAACAGATATTTGTACACCAATGTTCATAGCAGCCAAAATGTGGAAACAGCAGAAACATCCACTGACAGATGAATAGGTAAATAAACTGTGGTATGTAAATGCAAAGGATTATAATTCAGCCTTAAAAAAGGATGAAATTCTGAAATGTGCTACAATGTGAATGAACCTTGAAGACATTATGCTGAGCAAAATAAACCAGACACAGAATAACAAATATTGTGTGATTCTGCTTATATGGGATACCTAGAATACACAAATTAATATAGAGAGAAAGTATAACAGATGTTTTCAGGGGTTGGGAGAGGGGAGAATAAGGAGCTATTTTTTAGTGGGTATAGAGTTTTTATTTGAAGAAGTTCCAGGTATAGATGGTGGTGATGATTATACAACATTGTGAAGGTACTTAATGCCACTGAATTATGCATTTAAAAATGGGTAAAATGTTAAATTTTATGTTGTTTATTTTACCATGATAAAGACAGGGGGGTTGTGTATCCGATGGAGTTTGATTGATGTCTGAGAGAAAATTAGTGGGATTGATCTTGGGAAAGAAAAGGGAAAATAGAGTGTTTGTTAATCTAGTCTTCGTAACTCAACAAATGGCTATAATCTTTGGTGTTAATGAACTATTTTGTTTCATTTTAATTATGTCCAGAATTGTTATTTCTAGAATAACAGGTTAACACTGGTCATTTACTTTATAACTTTTAGATTTTGTAGATAAGAATCTGAATGAAATGAAGGGCTTTTCCTTTTCTGGTCTGAAGGTAAATAATAGGAACCTTGACAACAGTTACAGAACTCTATAGTGGTGAATTCTTCCTCTATAATATATTACCCTTGGGGACTGTTCTACAACCATTATCCCAGCATTGCTTATTCGGAGCCAACCGGAGACCAGTTAGCTCCTAAGATAGCCAGCAATGCTTAGAAGACTTTTTTTTTCTTAAAGCAGTTTATGTTTTCTGCAAAGATGTATTGTAGCAAAATGGTTAAAAATTCATGCTTTGGAATCACACAGCCTGACTTAAGTCTTGGCTTTGCAAAGAGCTGTGTGACGTTTTTGTAAAGTTGCTTAATCTGTCCGTGCCTCACCTTTTAAATTCTTTGAAAAAATGAGTACTTGTGTTTGTCAAGAAGATTAAATGAGATAATGTATATAAAGTACATAGCATATTATTTGGTACATAATAAGGTCTAGGTAAACATTAGCTGTTGCATCTGCCATTGCTCTTTTAGACAGATTCAGGGTCCAGACCTATAGTCAGGGGTTCAAAAGAAGGTATTTCTTGTTTAACTTTCCAAGGCTCTTCTATTAGGTACACTCTCTTTCTCTCTTAATCCTATAGTGGTATCATTCTTATGCTACCTTTACTATTTTGCATTTAGACTGCTCATCTAAATTAGACACCCAGCAACCCATTTTAATCTTGCCATATTTTAAAATGTGTTGGCACATTATAACCAGAGCTCACTAAGCTCTTCCTTCATTCACTTAAAAAAAAAAGTTGAATCCCAGTCTTTTTTCTTCCTCTTTTTCCCCTCAACTCCTTTTGGACCTTAAATGCCTAAGAGCTGAATTAATTATACCCTTTAGCTCCAAAATACATTGTTATCATCAGTATGTTCCTCTCAGGTTCTTTTTTTACCCTTCATACCTAAACCCTATCCTGTATCTTTCTCCTCATAAATACCCACTCTAATGTGTCTTTATATTTCTTTAAATATGCATGCATATTTGTAAATAGGTAATATTTGTGTATATGTTTTTATTTATAGGGAGGTGTTGTGCTATGAATATTAACATTACATTTTAAAACTCCATGTTTCTTTTATTTATTTTTTTACATTTTTATATTTTTACAAGCCTGGTTACCTTGTAAATAGCTGTAATAGGTTTCTGTCTCATGGGTGGTCAGACTTTTCCTGTGAGTTAATGAAAAACTAACAATATATTATTAAGGATCTTTTTTTTTCCTTTGGTTTCAAATCTTTTTTTTTTTTTAATTTTTACTTTAAGTTCCGTGATACGTGTGCTGAACGTACAGGTTTGTTACATAGGTATACGTGTGCCATGGTGGTTTCCTGCACTGTCAACCCATTATCTAGGTTTTAAGCTCCGCATGCATGAGGTATTTGTCCTAATGCTCTCCCTCCCCTTACCCCCCAGCCCCACGACAGGCCCCGGTGTGTGATGTTTCCCTCCCTGTGTCCATGTGATCTCATTGTTCAGCTCCCACTTATGAGTGAGAACATGCAGTGTTTGGTTTCCTGTTTCTATGTTAGTTTGCTGAGGATGATGGTTGCCAGCTTCATTTGTATCCCTGCAAAGGACATGAACTCATTCTTTTTTATGGCTGCATAGTATTCCATGATGTATGTCCCAATTTCCTTTATCCAGTCTGTCATTGATGGGCATTTGGGTTGGTTCCAAGTCTTTGTTATTGTAAACAGTGCTGCAGTAAACATATGTGTGCCTGTGTGTTTATAGTACAATGATTTATAATCCTTTGGGTATATACCCAGTAATGGGATTGCTGGGTGGGGGTATTTCTGCTTCTAGATCCTTGAGGAATCTCCACACTGTCTTCCATAATGGTTGAACTAATTTACACTCCCACCAACAGTGTAAAAGTGTTCCCATTTATCCACATCCTCACCAGCATCTGTTGTTTCCAGACTTTTTAATGATCGCCATTCCAATTGGCATGAGATGGCATCTCTTTTGATTTGCATTTCTCTAATGACCAGTGATGATGAGCTTTTCTTCATATGTTTGTTGGCTGCATAAATGTCTTCTTTTGAGAAGTGTCTGTTCATATCCTTTGCCCACTTTTTGATGGGGTTGTTTTTTCCTTGTAGATTCTGGATATTAGCCCTTTGTCAGATGAGTAGATTGCAAAAATGTTCTCCCATTCTGTAGGTTGCCTGTTCACTCTGATGGTAGTTTCTTTTGCTGAGCAGAAGCTCTTTAATTTAATTGATCCCATTTGTCAATTTTGGCTTTTGTGGCAATTGCTTTTGGGATATGTGGTCACCCTACTTATGCAAGATTTTTCTGGGACATAGCCAGTAATTAGCAAGATACATACTGAATAGTCTTTCCCTTTCTGGTGGTTTCCAACTGGCATCTGTTTCATTTGGTTGGTCCATATGCTGGATGATTGCCAAAGATTTTAGGCATCACACTTGCTCTTAAGGGGGATTTCTAGGTCACATGTCATAGACATACTTAATAAGTTTGAGTTCCTGTTTATAGATGGGGGGAATTTTAAAATGTCTTCCCATTTTTTTGGAGATTCTGCATTTGTACCGTATATTTATTCATCCTTTCTTTGTCAGACTATCTAGTTTGGAGCTTTAGCAGCCATTAATTTATGGACAACTACTCCTAGCGCCTTATCCCAATAGAGCAACTACTATGTAGTTTATGAAGAATTTTTTTCATATTTTATGTTATTGGCCCCTAACACTTATCTATTGAGGTAGAGAGGGCAGAATTTATAATTCTCATTTTATAGAAAAGGAAGCTGAGGATCAGAGGTAAACTGACTTGCCTCAGTCCACATATCTAGTAAGTTATAAACTTAGAATCAAGTCTTCTGACTTTGATTTGCTTCTACAATATCTAAAAGGGACAGGGAAAAGGATAAATTTTGGTTTGTGGTTAAAGTAGGAACTGTCTAGGTTAGCTTTATGTCTTCCTCAGAACATAACATAATGCCTAACACATAGTGAATGATGATTTGCTTCTGCAATATCTTAAAGGGACAGGAAAAAAGAAAAACTCCAGTTTGTGATCAAAGCAGGGAGTGTGCAGTTTTACTTTATGTCTTCCTCAATTGATAACACAACATCTGACACATGAGATTCAATCAGTAATTTTTACTGAGCAAGTGATCTGGGGATTATGTAGGTATCTGTATGGCCTAAGTTCAGTTGGTCATGCCACTCCTCAATGCTGTGGTGACTCTTATTGCAGCAATGCTTTGGCTTATAGATAAACCCAGTTCTGTAAATATTCTGGCTGAACAAAGGGCTTCAGGTCAGTCCAGGAGTTCTCATGTTAAATAGTTTGGTTCATTTACAACAGAAGTAGCAACGGGTTAAAAATGTACCTATATAACATGACTTTGATGGGGTGTGTAGTAGAGGCTCTTGTTTGTTTATGGTAAATCTCAGTAAAATTTCTTCTACTCTTCCTTTTCTTATGCAGTTAACTTTGAATAATCAGTAGCAAAGTCCTTTCTCTTGCTAACTACTATATTGCATTCAGCTGCTTAACATTTGTTTCCTGTTCCCAAGATCACCAGAGGCACCTGTAGTGTTTGATGAGGATGTTGGATTTCATAGAAAAATTTTCTCTACATAGTTTGTTCTAGCTTGGGAGAGGTGGGTTGGCCTTGGCCCACTTGTTCAAAGCTGTCACAGTTTTGAAGTCATTTCAAAACCTTGGATAATCTTGTTCCATCTACTTTTCCACTTTATCTCAAATTTCTGTACCTTCTCCAATACTTCCCACCTCTATGATACAAATTGAGGGTGCTGTGCTCCAAGAAAATCATTTAGTTAGCAAAGCTACTATTTTTAATACCCAGCACTTCAAGGAAGTTAAAATAGCATCTTCCAGAAGTAGCACTTTCTTATTTAATTTTTTTAGAGAAACAGGGTCTTGCTGTGTTGACCAGCCAGGTCACAAACTCCAGAAGTAGCACTTTCTATGATGTATCTTTTTATTTTATTATTTTAGAGAATAAATTCTTTTTATTCTGTAGCTGCAGAGATTTTATGCACAACGTATGCTTTTTATTTATTTTATTTTATTTTTGAGATGAGGTCTCACTCTGTCACCCTGGCTGGAGTGCAGTGACACAATCTTGGCTCACTGCAACCTCGGCCTCCCAGGCTCAAGCAATCCTCCCACCTCAGCCTCCTGAGGTTGGTCATGTGCCACCACGCCTGTCTAATTTTTTGTATTTTTGGTAGAGATGGGGTTTCACCACGTTGCCTAGGCTGGTCTCGAATTCCTGAGCTGAAGTGATCCACCCACCTTGGCCTTCCAAAGTGCTGGGATTATAGGTGTGAGCCACCATGCCTGGCTAAGGTATGCTTTTTAAATTAAATGTTTCCTGTTGTGTCTTTGTTTGGTCATGTTTTTCTTTAAATCACAAATTGATTTGCTAGTGCTTATGTTAATACTGTGAGCTTCAGGTGTAAGCTTTTCTCCCACCAATGGGAATAACTTTCAGAAAGCCCACATATGTCTCTTTTATTTTGTTTTGAGATGGAATCTTGCTCTGTTGCCCAGGCTGGAGTGCAGTGGTGCAATCTCCGCTCACTGCAAGCTCCGCCTCCCAGGTTCATGCCATTCTCCTGCCTCAGCTTCCCGAGTGGCTGGGACTACAGGCACCTGCCACCATGCCCAGCTAATTTTTTGTATTTTTAGTGGAGACAGGGTTTCACCGTGTTAGCCAGGATGGTCTCGATATCTCCTGACGTTGCGATCCGCCTTCCTCAGCTGGGATTACAGACGTGAGCCACCACCCCGCCCCCTCCCCACCCCGCATATGTCTCTTTAAGTATCTTTTCTATTGTGACCAGTGTAGGCTGGTGATTATGGTTATTCCTTCCAATTACACCACCAGATTTTTGGTTCTTGTTTCCAAACTATCTCCTTTCTCTTACACTATGGCCCTGAATTCTACCAGTAGCTGACATTAAGAAAGCCCTATGGAAGTTCCTTTTTCCTTTTTTTTTTTTTTTTTTAAGCATAGGTAAAATCCCTTCATAACAATGGTTTCTGTACAGTGAAATCCTTTCTAGCACTTAGTTGTTGGTCCATGGAAATAGCACTTTGATACTCAGTTTTCTTTCCTTCTCTTTTTTCTTTTTTTAAATATTTTATTTTACTGTGGTAGGAACACTTAACGTGAGATCTACTCCGAACAGATTTTTCAGTGTACAATATACTATTATCTATAGGCCAGTGTTGTACAGCAGATCTCTAGAACTTGATTCATCTTGCATAACTAAAATTACATGCATTTAAAATAGTCAAACTCATAAAAACAAATATTAGAATGGTGGTTTCCAAGGACTTAGGGAAGAGGAACTGGGGAATTGCTAATCAATGAGTAGTCAGTTTTTTCTACAGTGAATAAAACTTGTCAATTACTATACCCAAGTATAGATTGAGTAGCCCAAATCCAAAAATCTGAAGTCTGAAATGCTTCCAACTCCAAAACTTTTTTTTGTTTTTGTTTTTTTGAGATAGAGGCTCGCTCTATCACCCAGGCTGGAGTGCAATGGCGCGATCTCGGCTCACTGCACCAACTCCAAAACTTTTTAAGGGCCAACATGATGTTCAAAGGAAATGCTCATTGAAGCATTTTAGAATTCAGATTTTTGGATTAGGGATGTTCACCTGGTAAGTTTAATTCAAATATTCCAAAATCCCCCAAATTCAAAATTCAAAACACATTTGGTCCTAAGCATTTTGGATAAGGGATACTCAACCTATATGTGGTTGTACTTGAAGTAGCAAAGGAAGGGAGGGTAAATTTGATGATTTAGTCCTACCATGAAATAGTAGTTACCTTTCTGGTTCTGAGGTTTCTCTGCCAATACCTACACCACTGCCTCCACCAACCAAAATAGAAAAGAAAAAAAAAAATGAAACTCTCAAGAGATTTTTCCAAAGCACTATCATACATAAATTCTCCAGAAGCTTGGGAGAAGGAAAGTGTGGAAGGGAAGGTATGGTTAGGAATCTCTCACACTAAATTAGGAACAGTTCATTTGATAATTGGTAAAAATGCATAGCTTCTTCTCATGAACACAACTAACCCTGCTGTGGTAATATCAGGCATGTCAGGAATTGGGTCCTCTGAATACCATCAACAGGATCAAAATTAAATGTGAGTAGAAAAACTTACATCTAGGCTGGGCGTGGTGGCTCACACCTGTAATCCTAGAACTTTGGGAGGCCAAGGCAGTAGTGATTGCTTGAGGCCAGGAGTTCATAACCAGCCTGGGAAACTGAGTTATGAACTCCTGAGTAGCTGGGATTACAGGCTCCCGCCACTATGCCCCCTAGCAAGACTGTCTCAAAAAAAAAAAGAAAAAGAAAAAAAAGAAAGAACTTAGAGTAATCACCATTACTCTTTAAGTTCTATATATATCTTTCTTTATATATTCAACAAAACAGGTGAATCACTGTGTTTATATTTTCAGTTGTGCCTCATTTGAGTGAGCAACTCAATACTCTTGATACTGCTGACCTTGTTCATGACCATTCACCAGCTCCATCACAGCCTGACTCGCCAGTGTCTCCTCTCCATCAGCCTTTCCTCCCCAGTAGGCTTTTCCGCCCTTTCTCTTCATCTTCTCTAATCCCTTTCTTTCTTCTTCACCCCCATCTTTTTACTCCTCCATGATTTTCTCAGGGCTGGGCTTCAACATCGTCGGTGGGACAGATCAACAGTATGTCTCCAACGACAGTGGCATCTACGTCAGCCGCATCAAAGAAAATGGGGCTGCGGCCCTGGATGGGCGGCTCCAGGAGGGTGATAAGATCCTTTCGGTGAGAATGGGCTTCGGCCTCCTTCACTGTCCTTTGCTCCCTAAGCCCTAGGTCCTACCCCATCCCTTTCCTTGGAAAGATTTGGGTCTGGAAATATACAGATTGTAGAGGTGAATGGGAACAACTTTGATCAGTCATTCTTTCCAACCTTATCATTGAGCATGGAGGGCAATATTATGCTCACCTGATAAATGAGAATGTGAAGCCCAGAATGTGAAGTTACTTGTTCAAAAAGCACGAGGCAGGAAGCAGTGAGGGACTCATACGGGGAAAAGAGATATAAAATCCACAAATTTTGTCTTTCATCCATCATCACTTCCTTTTGTTGATTAAAACACTAATGTGTATCTTCCTTTGGGAAATGTCAGCCCTTATAATTGGATTTAACTTCAAAAAACAGAAAGAAGGAAGGTTGGAATTAAGTGTCCTTTTCAGACTCAGAGCCCTTTTTCACCCATTATTAACATGAAAATTTGGAATGCAGTTGATTTGGGTATCTGTCCACTGTGTTCCCATTTCATCCTGCTAATGTCTCTACCAAGACTTACTACATGGAAATTATTAATCTTATTCTTTTCCAGAATTTCCTCAAGGGGAGTGACAAGATCCTTTTTTTTTTTGAGATGGAGTCTCACTCTGTCACCCAGGCTGGAGTGCAGTGTCATGATCTTGGCTCGCTGCAACCTCTGCCTCCCGGGTTCAAGTGATTCTTCTGCCTCAGCCTCCTGAGTAGCTGGGACTACAGGTGCCTGCCACTATGCCTAGTTAATTTTTTGTATTTTTAGTAGAGACGGGGTTTCACCATGTTGGCCAGGCTGGTCTCGAACTCCTGACCTCATGATCGCCCTCCTCGGCCTCCCAAAGTGCTGGGATTAGAGGCGTGAGCCACCGGGCCCGGCCTAAGATCTTTTTTTAACATGTTGAATCATAGCGCAGTGTTTAAGAATGTTTAAGAAATGAACAAGTTAAGAAATTCAGGCAAACCTAAAAAGGCTGGCTGATAAATATGGGCCCACAGACCTCAGGTCTTAAAATAAATTAGAACAAGCCTACAGTCAAAACTATTAAAATGCAAAATATAACTCTGGCCCTATTGTTCATTTCTCCACATTACCATAGGTCACAGTAATCTTATGATACTATCAGTTGCTGGGGGATAAGGAGGTGTAGATTGGAGATAATTATTCTGTAGAATTTGTTTTTTTATTAATTTTCAGGACTAGTGAAAAATGGCCAACTTATTACTTGTATGGAAACAGTACAGATGATTGGTATAAAGAATGGAAAAATGCTGAAGGTGTGAGATATTATCTAGAATATTCTTGGGAGAGCTGGCTTCAAAGGGCTAGACTTAAATAAAAGGAAATTGGAATAGGATAGGGCTTCTCATAGGAGAAGCTCCTAAGCAGAAGCCCCTGTCTTCTCCAGATGGGCCATAAGCCCATGGCCTGAAGAGGAGAAAACTATTCCCTGTTTTCTTTTAGAACTGAATAGAGCAGGATGGCCAGGTTGGGAAAAGGTTGAAATAAATGAATGAAGTACAGACAGGAGAAGTCTTGATTGGCAGAATTAAGTATTAGTCTCAGAGACATGATTTTGAACCTATCTCTATAATAATATGTTAGCTTCATCCCTTAAATTTTTTTTGCTGTATAGTTTCATTTGAATTTTCCCTTTCACTTCACTTTTCATGCAGTTCAGGTGATTAGTGATTACAGGTCATACGTGTGAAATCTCTTGCTCTTCTTAGTTGCCAGCTTACTGAACACTTCTCTGCCATGCAGCCCATTTGGTAGCAGTACCTGAAGGCAGAGATACAAAGGAAAAGAGAAAGAACATCCATCTTCTCTTCATTTGGCATCTGAGTATTTGAGTGATCAGGCTCAGCATTATGAATCTGAATGCCTCTTCAGGAAGACCATGACTCCACTTAGTCCCCAAAAAAGAAAGAAAATCAGAACAAGTAGCTATTAGAGCCACCTAAATTAGCTCAAGAATGTCTAAGCATGTGTCCTCGCTGATCCATAATACAAATATAGTATCAAGCACCACAGTATTTCAGTCCTTTTCATTGACTGTTTTGCCTCTCTTCAGTCCGTTAAGCTTGTCCTAGACCCTATTTATTAATCTGTGAGATGGAGACAGTGATAATATACTGTCTTCTCAAAAGGATAGTGAAAAGTTTAGAAGCAGATTATTTCCTTTAGCTCCCAGGGAAAGACATTCATCCAATATGAATGAACTTGGCAGTGGTACTGTAAGGAAATGCTGAGAGTGGGTTGTTAAAATAAAGGTGTAGCATGTAGTTAGAATCTATGCAGCTTAATATTTTGACACATAAATTACATTATCCTCAGAACACTGGAATCTGGGCTCTGTGGATGAAGAATAGGAGCTCAGAAGAGAAAGAAGCGAGCTATATTATTTTAAAAGCTTTGGTTAAAGGTAGATTATTGCAAAATGAGAATGGTGAGACGTATTTGAGCACTAAATGTCAGGTAACATGCTGAGAACTTGAAATTTATTTTGTTTAATATTATAGTAACCCTATGAGGTGGGCATGATTTTTGTGCCCAAGCCATTTGCCCAAAGGCACACAACTAGTAAGCAGCAAGGGACTCAAACTTTGTTTGAGTCTGAATTTGTAGCTTTTGTTTTTAACCACTATGTTATTCTGCCTCCTAAAAGGTAAATGAGGAGCTAGGATTAGTTATCCTAAAGACAAAGTTACATGGTGAATTAACAGTAGATTGCATGTATGGTTTTATATAAAAACTGAAATTAGGCCAGGTACGGTGGCTCATGCCTGTAATCCCAGCACTTTGGGAGGCCAACGGGGGTGGATCACTTGAGGCCAGGAGTTCGAGACCCGCCTGGCCAACATGGCAAAACCCCGTCTCTACTAAAAAATACATATATACGAAAAATTAGCTGGGCATAGTGGCATATGCCTTGGTGCATGTGCCTGTAGTCCCCCAGCTACTCAGGAGGCTGAGGCAAGAGAATCGCTTGAACCTGGGAGGCGGAGGTTGCAGTGAGTTGAGATCATGCCAGTGCACTCCAACCTGGGCGACAGAGTGAGACTCTATCTCAAAATAAATAAAATAAAATAAAATAAGATAAAAACTGAAATTCATCTTTCTATAAATGGTAGAATCAGAAATAAGGAAATAAACCTCAATGTAAAAAAAATTATTAGATACAAGCTGAAATGAGGAACCTTATGTGGACCATTGCCTCACAGAGAAAATAAATTATTGAAAGGCCTCTCAAGTTTTAAAAAAGTGTTGGGGCTGCTGATAAATGATGGGAGATAAATGTCAATGAAGAGAAAAGTAGATGTCTAAATTTATAGCAAAGAGGATTTTGCTTTACCAAAATATAAGAAATATAAAGATGTATATAAGATATTAAATATTACAAAGATATGTTACAAGGAATGATATGTTTATGTTCTGGCCATTTAAGGAAAAGGCATGCAAAAGAAGAGAGGGGAAAAGCCAGGGGAAGGAGAGGCAGAGATAGAAGACATGGGGGGGTGTATTAATCTGTTTTCACACTGCTATAAAGATACTACGTAAGACTGGCTGATTTATAAAGAAAAGAGGTTTAATTGACTCACAGTTCCACTTGGCTGGGAGGCCTCAGGAAACTTAAAATCATGGTTTTAAGTTTTAAGTTGAAACTTAAAATCATGTTTTTAAGGCGAAGGAGAAGCAAGTATCTTCTTCACAAGGTGGCAGGAGAGAGAGAGAGAAGGGGAAAGTGCCAGACACTTATCGAACAACCAGATCTAATGAGAAGTCATTATCACCAGAACAGCATGAAGGAAACGACCCGCATGATCCAGTCACCTCCCACCAGGTCCCTCCCTTGACATGTGAGAATTACAAGAGTTTGCTTCAAAATTCTTCTTTCTAGATCCCATTCCTTAAGAAATACTATGAAACAGCCTATTGCATCACTTACCCGTGACATCCTATTCCCTCTCTGTCCTTAAGTGAACTTCGAGGCCAGAACTGTGAAATGTACTTAAGTATTCATTTATTATTGGCTTTGAAGTTCTCTGTAAAAATGATGCTAAATTATGTATTAGTCTATATTCCCATTTAGTTTTTATGTACTTTCCTATTCTCACGTGGGTTATTTTCCATGTTGTAAAATATGCCCCATTTTTCCCCTAGTAATGTTTGCTAGATAAGCTAAAAATGTATCTCTTCCTTAGCACGTATCTATTATAGATAGCCGATAGAAGTAATATTATGTGACATGTAAATTTCCTGGAGTTATTATTAGCTATTAATTTAATCTTTTCATTCTCCCCAAGTAATTCCCACATATTATCTTGTTTTCAAGTTCTAAAATTAAATAACTGCATGATTTATCATGTAGTTTCCTCTTTCTCATCAAAAGTGAAATTTCATTTTTTATGATCACTGTAGATGATTTAAACTTAAAGAAAGAAAATAAATTTTCTTAAATAATGATGGTAAATGATTTTTAAGGACATGTTGCATCTGACAACCATGAAATAAAAATGGCTATTACCAATAGAAGAACAGACATGAGGTTGAGATGAAAGCTGGAAATTCCTCACCCGTAGTTCATTTTGTGTGTGTATACTGGTGAGAATGGTTTATTATTAGCATAGGTTGCAATAATAAACCAGTGTGGAACCTGGGATAATTTTATTTTTATTTTTAGAAAAGTAAACTAAGTTTCTTATTCCTTGTGTGTCTGCCTAAATGAAGGGAGGCGAAAAATAGTCATTCCTCAGTGAACATGACATTTTTATTAAGCTAAGGGTGACATATCTGGTCATACTACACAGTTGAATGTTCCATTTTAACACGGAACGAACCCCTTATATAACACAATGGCACAGATTGACCATTAGCCAGCTTCATTTCATATTCTGTGTAAGTACAGTTTTTAATTTGGTGAATGAAAGAGTTGGTTAGTCATCAACATTTGTCAACTATTATACTTAATGGCCTTCAGAGCACTGTGCCAAGTGCTGTGGAAAGTTACAGAGAAAATGAAACACTGGTCTCTGCCCTTACCTTAGAAATCAGTAAGAAAGACCCAGCAGAAACCCCCATCCAATCAGCTGCAGAGATGTTGAAATATACAGCAGCATTCTTTAAACAAAATGCCTCCGGGGAAGGGTCTTTGCCTTATCATCTCTTTATCTCCAGCACCTAGTCCTGTACCTAGCCCAGAGTAAGCATCTAATAAGTTAGTTCCATGAGTTAACCCCTCCATTATAACACACTGATTTTTTTGGATTGGATCTAAATAATCTATTTTTATGGTTTCTTCAAAAATTGATGAAAAAAGAGACCAAAAAATATTAGTAAAAAATTACAGGATCTTAGTAAAAAATTACAATATCCAGAGTATATTCTCACATCTATTGCTTATTAAATTGAGCCCATTCTTTCTGTATGTCTCTACATTTACAAGTCAGAGATCTTGTTTTAGATTATCCTGAGGCAATTCAAAATTCTTAATCAAAGAAAACTAATTTTAACTCAGCTGATTTCATAAGGCAGGAAACAGGAAACACATTTTAACATGCTAACAAGCAGAGTTAAAGTAAAAAAATTTTATGTTTCCTCATCAGTTAAATAGAACAACACCATGCTCATTCTCTGAACCTTCGGAGTCAGCAAAATTTTCTAGCACATTGCAAATCTGCCGTATCTTAGGTTCAATAAACCTTACTATGTCATGAGTTAAGGAAGCTGAAGTAGCAAGTTAATTCTGGGATTACTCAGCCGAGTAGCTCCTGGTACAAAAAGTGAGAGGTTCAAGGACCAGCAGTCTGGCCATCACCTGGGAGCTTGTGAGAAATGCAGAATCTCAGGGCCCTTCCCAGACCTACAGAATAAAACTCTGCATTAAGAAATCCCCTGGTGAACCTGTGCACAGTAAAGTTTGAGAACCACTGCTGTAGGTAAGTGTTTTTCAAACCTTTTAAATTATGACCCATAACAGGAATAACATAAATTTCCTATTCATCAACTAAGTGTGTGTGTGTATGTATGTGTGTGTGTGTATTTGAAGCAAAAGTTTAACACAATACTTTTCTATATGTGACAAATTTTGATATTTTGTTTTCTTCTAATTTCACTTTTTAAAAATTAACTTTTTTTGTTTTGTTTTGTTTTGTTTTTGAGACGGAGTCTCCCTCTGTTGCCCAGGCTAGAATGCAGTGGTGCAATCTCAGCTCACTGCAAGCTCCCCCTCCCAGGTTCCCGCCATTCTCCTGCCTCAGCCTCCCGAGTAGCTGGACTACAGGTGCCCGCCACCACGCCCGGCTAATTTTTTGTATTTTTAGTAGAGATGGGGTTTCACCGTGTTATCCAAGATGATCTCGATCTCCTGACCTCGTGATCTGCCCACCTTGGCCTCCCAAAGTGCTGGGATTACAGGCGTGAGCCACCGTGCCCAGCCAAACAACTGGTCTTGACCCACTGGATTGATTTCACAATATTTGAAAAATTACTACTCCAGTGAATGTAAAAGTACTAATGAAATCTGTAGATGCAAGGGATATGTAGAAAGGGGTGTATTAAATAGGGGAAGTAGTCTGGGAGTGGAGACCAGTCAAAAGACTGTTTCAGGCAGATTAGGTAAGAACTAACTCAGACTTGAGAATCACCTTGAAGGCGTGTTAAAGTGCAGCTAGGAAGAGGCCTAAACATTTGCATTTTTAACAGGTTCCCAGGTGATGCTAAGGCTGCTGGTCGTGGGACCACACTTTGAGAACCATTGGTCTATGTTAGTAAGGATGGTAGTAAAAGGAGTGGATTCCACAGACATTTAAGGGTAAAATCTACAGAACTTGGTGGTTAGTCACTGAGCAGCTGGAATCTAAAAATGCTTAGAGGATGTCAGTATTGGAGAGCAAATTCAATTGTGGAATAGAAATGACATTGTCAAGGGAGAAAGTCGTAGTCATGACATGTTTTAGGACTGGTTTACCTTGGGTAAAGGATGAGAAATGGTTCTTTAAAAAAGAATTATCTTTGCATTTCTAAAAGGTCTCTTATTTGGGGGTTTAAAGTAGTCATTAGAATAACGTCTCTTAAATTAGAATACCCTTAGGCTTAACTAGGAGAGTTGAAAGGCATAATTGGCTTAACTGGCCTATGCCCTTTATAACATCTTCTTTTGCCTGATGTACCAATGTCTTTCTTCCCTGTTAGCAGAAGGAGACTCAGATGAGGGGCAGGATTACACACTGAATCACTGGCAGGTAAAGCTACTATTAGAATCCAGGCCTTGCAGCTTTATGTATTACTGAGATTATGTCTGTCAGGCTTCGTGTATTTATGGCTTTTTCAGGGTGCACTCTGCAGCCAAACTTCAGGAAAGCATGTGCTATTTATTATGCTCAAGTGTACAAAGTTCTCTTAAGTGTTGTAGAGTTATAATGATCAGCTGAGATACATCTTGAAGTTACAATAGAATACAAAGTAGTATCAGGCAGAGTTCAATTTGGACTGTAAGAGAGTTACATAGTATTCAAAGTATAGTTGCATAGGTTTCAGAGTTAGAGTATTCAAAGAAGTAAATCAGTCAGATCTAGTGAAGTTATCTAGAAAGGCTTTGTCAATGAAGTGGCACCTAACTAAAATTTTTTTTTTTAATTTTAATGCTACTTCAGTATATACAAATGAATAGTATGTTTTTATTCAACTCTAACTTTTTTCTTTTGAGACAGAGTCTTGCTCTGTTGCCCAGGCTGGAGTACAGTGGCAAAATCTCGGCTCACTGCAACCTCCGCCTCCCGGGTTCAAGTGATTCTTCTGCCTCAGCCTCCCAAGTAGCTGGGACTACAGGTGTGTGCCACCACGCCTGGCTTATTTTTGTATTTTTAGTAGAGACGAGGTTTCACCATATTGTTCAGGCTGGTTTCGAACTTCTGACCTCGTGATTTGCCCGCCTTGGCCTCCCAAAGTGTTGGGATTACAGGTGTGAGCCACCATACCGGCCTAAACTCTAACATTTTTAAAATGTGTAACATTAAATACAAACTAAATGGCAAAACCAATAAAAATTTAATTTACAACATATATGTGATAGGCAGTAATGTGTTGCTAAAATAAAATCCTTGCTTGCCATGTAAATTAATATAGGTTAGTGTTTTAAAGTGAAGGCTTTTGGGCCAGCCTGCTTGAGTTTGAATCCTTGGCTTTGCTGCTTTCATTGTGTTTGCTCATAGATAAATTGATAGCCTCTCTATACTTCAGTTTTATCACTTACAAAATAGGGGTTCCTAACTTACAGAACCATTGTGAAGACTAAATGAGTTAATACATGTAAGATGAACAGACAGCTCCAGACATGGAGCTGCAATAATTCTCTGCAATTATTACTGACTACTATGGCGAAGATTATTTTAAGCCCAGTATTTCTACCATTTAATGTGGTGACCCAATTATCTCATTTGCATTTATATTACTATGAAACCCTGGCTCTGATATTGAGCTGTGACATCATTTGGCATTCATTGACATGACTGCATCATTAACTTACTTGTCTGCCTCTAAAGAAAATACTTATTTCTTTATAATGAGAAATACAGCTATCACATGGGCTAGATTACTTAAGTGAGCATTCTCATGACGGTCAGCAATCTCACACCTATTCTGTCTCCCAGGAGATAACTGGAAAATTGAGTCATTGAGAATTCATTGTGATAGTTATAGAAATCCTAAAGTTCTTTCCCTACAGCATAGCTACCAAGAAAACCAAGGCATAACATGAAATTAAAGACCCTCAACTAGAAAACTGTATTCATTTCTACACTGTAGGTAGCAGGACTGATCCTTTTTAAAGATCAATCTTGGAAGATAAATAGAATTTTTCGAAAGAGAAAGGCATCTAGGTGGTAGATACAGTTTGAGCACAGGTATAAAGATAAAACTTTACGTTTTATGTCCCAGTCAGTGAGTTATGTGACTTAGCTAGAGTATAGGATATAGTAAAAGAAATAGAAATTAACCTGAGAAGGTAGGTTAGAGCCATTTCCCGGAAGACTCTCCATATCAGCATAAAAAACAAGGTGTGTACTCTTTCCTTGCTCCCCAAGTTTGTTTTTGTTTTTTGAGCAGTAAAGTGGTACTAACAGAATTGTACTTTAGGAAGATTAATCTGGAGACCTAGTGTTTGAATCGGTTCGAACCTAGAGAAAAGTAAATCGAGAGAAGTGATCACAGTAGTTCAACCAAGAGTATCTTAAACCAAGAGTCTTCTAAATTGATTGAAGTTTCTTTTGCCAAGGTTAAGGACACGCCTAGGAGACAGGTATGTACCTTTCTCCAAAGATGATTTTGAGGGCTTTAATGTTTAAAGGGGAAAAGTAGGCTGAAGAGCAAAGAGGGAAGGTGTGGTAATCCACATGTTGCCAGAGGAAAGGAGCAAGCAAGGGAATAGTCAATTATGTATTTTCTTTTGCTTAGTAAGTTGGGACTTTACATAAGATAAGGTGAACGTAGAGTAATTACCTGTGGAGATATTTAACCTGTTATCTGTAGCTATCTGCTTAGGAACAAAAGGAAAAGCAGTTTATTGCATGACTCAGCTTGCAGCTTAATTTTTTTTTCTTTTGACGTAGTGGATTGGGGACCCAAGTTTTATTTTATTTTAGTGTCAACAGTCTAAAACAGGCAAGAAAATACTTTGTGAGAGATGTCATGGTGTTAGACTATGGAGTTTGGCCATCTATTGTATATGACGGTTGACAGCAGAGAGACAATTTAAAACTGTTACCAAAATTTTAGCCTGGGCTAGGTACAATGTCTCACACCTATAATCCCAGCACTTTGGGAGGCTGAGGCAGGAGAATCACTTGATCCCAGGAGTTCAAGTCTCCAGTCAGCCATGATCACACCACTGTGACAGCCTGAGTGACAGAGCAAGACTCTGTCTCAAAAAAAAAAAAGTTTGAAGGAATGATAGTGGCAATAAGAAGCCAGGTATGTAGTCTGATTTTTGTGGAAAGTAATAAAGAGGTTTTGGATATGTGGAATTAGGGTCTAGCAGAGCATACAGATATAGGCATCCAGCAAGTAACTGGCAAATCCAGAAGTACAAGTAGGGATACAAATTTGGGAGTTATCTTACAGATTATCGTTGAAATTGTTAAAGCTCACGGTGGGAGAGAAAGAAAGAAGATAGAGGATTGACACTGAACAACCTTGATTCACCTTCAGGAGAAAGAAAGGGGAGAGGAAATCCGGAAAGGAATAATTTAAGAACTAAGAATGCTAAGTGTTCACATGCCAAGATAGGAGAAAATTACAAAAGGGAGGAGGTGGTCTGAAGACAAAAAGGACTATAGGATTTGGTGATTGGAAGTCATTAGTGACCTTTAGAAAAACATGTTCTTCCCTTCTACCTCATATATTGTGATATTACAGGGGAATAGAGAATGAATGCTGAAGAAATAGAGGTAGTGCATGCAAACTGTTCTTACAACAAATTTTGCAGTCAAAGGGGAAAGAAGATGGGAAGAGAGTGATAATGGGTTCCAAGAAATAGTTGTTTTGTTTTCTTTATAGAGGTGTATAATTTTAGTTGAGAGAACGAGCAGAGAAAGATAATAATTAAGTAATCAAAAGGACAGTGTCTGCGTGAGTTTTGTAAGGAGGCTACAAGAAGTATGATCAAGATCATCAATGGATGGTTTCACCTTGAAAAGGAAATAGATCTGATTCAGAGACTAGGGGAAAGGAGTAGTGAGAAGATGTAAAGAAACTTTGAGGGAGAAGGAAAGAAAATGTAGAAAGCACTTATCAGAAGTCCTCAGTGTTCTCACAAAAGATAAAGGAATTAGCTAGGAAGAGAGGTAGAACTGGGGTTGGAGATGGTGGTGGAAAAACGTCTGGAACAGCCATCACTGCGTGTTTATTAAGGAGTTCAGTAAATGAGTAAAAGGGGTTTTAAGGATGAGCTGGAGTCAGCTAGCATGGGTATATGGTGGAGAATGAGAATATATCTTTTTCCCAGAATATTCAACTCAATGATGGCAAGAAAAGTATTGCAGAATATGGCCCAGGACTGGAAAGATGGCAGAAGATCATGGGGACAAAGGATTCTAATGATTTACCAAGTACTTTATTGAAATTACAACAGGAATTCCTAGATGGGCAAGGATGCAAGTGAAGTCTAAAAAGGTTACAAGGAGGAAATTCAGTAGATGAATAGAAAGTGTGAAAAGAGTGGAAATTGCTGTCAGGTTTTTAAGAGTTTGAGATATTGGAGCTGAAGCATGTCTTAATATTGAAGTCTAAGTTTACGTCAATTGGTGACTGAAGTGAAATGGAGTTGAAAACTATTGGTTTACAAAGATAGACAGTCTATAGGGCAGAAGTGTTGGTAGATTCATTCACCAAGTGTATTGGCAAGAGAGAGAGTAGAGGGAAGATTATGAATGCCTTGGAGAAGGAAGATTGTGACAAGGAAAATGAGAGAGTTCAATAAGTGAATGACTTGAGCATTAGCTGAGCAGAGGATAGTTGGTGAGTCAAGATGGAAGAATAGTAGTACAGAAGGAACAATGAAATGCAAGGGCACTTTGATCTTTCTTTCATTATTTACAAATCCTAGCCCTAGCTCCAGCATGAATCTCACTGAGTTTCAAGTTTCTTCATCTGTGGAAACAAGATTAAAAAAATGTCTACCTCATAGGGTTAGCATGAGAATTAAATGAGATAATGTATGTAAAGTACAGAACCTATCAAAATAAATATATCAGATGTTCTTGTCGCTGCTGCTGTTAACGATGACATTGACATGTATAAAAGATATGTAATCTTGCTGTGCCACTGAATACAGCGTAGGATAGATTATTACATGTGACCGATGTCACTCCTGACAGCAAAAAGTATTAATACAAGTATTCCTTCACATCTCTCACCTCTAAGTGGTAGCAGTGACCTACATGGAAATTTTTTTAAGGATTTATATCATCACAGGAATGTGGTTTTTACTAAATTTTGATTAAAAAATGACGAATTCACTAATTTGGATGTAATGGATAGGAGTATCCGTGGAATCACGGGAAGTTGTTCACTATGAAAAGCCCAGTAGAATGGGCTAGTATAGATTTATACCACATCAAAATAAATTGGTGGAGAGTTTCATAGAGTTATATTTTTACAGTTGCAGCTGGCAATGCCAGGGCTTAGGAATATAAAGGATAGGGTGGTAACCTGGAAGAACATGCTGTCTGTAAGGAAGCAGGTTAACGCTCATGGAAGACATACTAATACAGTAACAGATTCTCAAGTGTCAAAACGAGACAGGCATAGAAGCTAAGAGGAAGGAGAAACCACTTTTTATTTTACCTAGGTTCTCTTCAGACAGCCTGTGGAACTTCAGTTCTAGGAAAACAAAATTTTGAAAATGAAAAAAGTTCTAAGTTCTGAGCTCTAACTTTGCCCATACTCCTAGTCCTTGCAATTTGCTCTGAATGAGTTTACTATTTAAAGTTTGGCCATTTGAAAATAAATTGTTGGCTTGTAATAGCTTTCTTCCTTTCTTACTACTCTTTTGCTGTTTTGACAGGTAAATGGCCAAGACCTAAAGAACCTGCTGCACCAGGATGCTGTAGACCTCTTTCGTAATGCAGGTTATGCTGTGTCTCTGAGAGTGCAGCACAGGGTAGGTATCACCTCGAGCCAGAAACCTGGCACCAGGCTCTCGCACTGTACTTTGAATAAACCCAATGTGTGTAATCTTCAGTGTTGCTTTTTGTTTGTTCATTTTACACTCATTCCCCTGAAGAGTTTCTCAGGCAAAGGGAGGGATCTATTGGTACTTCTGCTTATCACTGAAGGACATTCAGGCCAGGCACGGTGGCTCACGTCTGTAATCCCAACACTTTCAGAGGCCAAGGTGGGCGGATCACTTCAGGCCAGGAGTTCGAGACCAGCCTGGCCAACGTAGCAAAACCTTGTCTCTACTAAAAATACAAAAGATTCAGACACAGTGGTGCACACCTGTAGTCTCAGCTACTTGGGAGGCTAAGATGGGAGGATTGCTTGAGCCCAGAAGGTGGAGGTTGCAGTGAGCCAAGATCATACCACTATACTCCAGCCTGGGCAAGAGAATGAGACCCTGTCTAAAAAAAAAAAAATAGAAAAGAAAAGGAAAAGAAAGGAGAAATTCACAACAGTAGGGCTTATAACCAGGGTCCTTGCTTCAAGGTAATATGCCTTAAAGATAAAGCTTGACAACCAAATTAAAATTAAAAAAGAAAAGCCAGATGTAGTGACTCACATCTGTACTCTCAGCACTTTGGCAGGCCAAGGTGGGATGATTGCTTGAGCCCAGGAGTTCAAGACCAGCCTGGGCAACATAGACCTCACCTCTTAAAATAAGAATAATAATAATAAAAATAAAGAAAAGATTTTAAGAGTCACATGGACCAATGGAAAATAAATAAATAAATAAATAAAGATGGTTAAAAAAACATAGCTGATTTTACTTTTTGGTAGGGAAGGAACCATATGTCTACCCTTGAAAACTTATTTATAAAACCATTTGATAAAACACTACAAAGATGGTGGGTTTTCTGGTACCCACTATATGCTTTTCCCTGTCACTGCCATGAACCCTTCATTTATCAACTTGGTGACCCTCTTAACCAAATCTTTAGTGTTCATAGGGGAACTCCAGGAAAAAGGAAATGGAATTCGGAATTCAGTCAAGGCAGCACCTATCCCTGCATCTGTTTCTTATTTCCTAGTGTTTTATAATTTGGATGATGATATAAAGGGAAGCCTGGATAGGTATAATTCCTCCTATAGCATTGAGAATTTCTGAGTGTATTCACAAAACAGGTTCCATGTGCCTTTAAAGTAAATCCATTTGCTACTTATAGGTGCACTCTTTTCCTCACTCAGTGGCTAAGGATTTAGAAGCTTAAGAAGATTTAGAAGAGTTCCTAAAAAAGTAGAGAAGGCAGAACATGAGAGATACCTGAGAAAACAACCAGTTGCAAGCAGAATCTGGGTGTAATGGATTAGAAAACAGGTTAATAAGAGATAATATTGGTCATCAGTTGCTTCTGCCTTGGCTCTTCTCTTTCTAAAGCATGGGAGCATTTGTGCAGTAGATAAGAACAAGTAAATATAGGCACACACTTCAATATGATTACAGTTCTTTTGGAAGGCATGTGAGAAGTTATTTCCAGTGTTCACTTTTAAGGAAACATCCATAAATAATTCCTAATAAAAAAGACCCTTCTGTTCAGGGAATTGTCCGATACCTAAAAACCATGCCTTTCTATTGAGCATGTTCTTTCAGGACAGCTCATCAGCAAATGAATGAAAAACGTAGAGGTGGAATAGAGGGTATAATGGTATTTCGTGCAGTCTTGCCTTTCAGATTGAAGTGTCAGTTTTATGAGTTGTAATGAGGAAGTTAACTCTAACTGAAATACGATGGTGCCATAATTATTGCAACTTAGCCACTAAAAGTTGATATTAAGAAGAGCTACCCTGAAAACCATCACTAAAATGAAGACCATCCAGCCTCAAAAGGAAACACTTAGCCAATAGAAAATTATAACCACCAGGATATAATTTCCTTTTACTTTTTTACATCCGTTCCATATAGATTCACCTTCATCTCTCTCTAGTATTATAAATGAACAGATGAAGGGCAAAACCCCATCTTTGGAGGGAGTTGGGTGCCTTCTGGGATTTGGAAACCATTTTTCAAGTAATGGCATTGGACCTATGTTGGTATTGCACCTATGTTGACATTGCCCACATCTGCTCTTACTACATTTTGATGACTGATTAAGTAAACATTTCCAGAAAGATCCCCCTTCTTCCTCACCAAGTAATATCCAAGTTCTCTATGGATCATAGGTTTTATCTCATGTCTTCATTTTCCTGTTACGATATACAAATAGCAAGGTAGAGGCAGTACAGAAACAGAAATTGCCTGACTTGCCTTCACGGGTCCCTTTAGCTCAGCAAGGTTAAATGCCTCCCCATCAGACCTATTTTCTTTCCAAAGATCCTGTGACACTGATGAATCAGCTCAGGACAAAGAGAGGACTCCTGCTAGGTATTGCTGGGGGTTACAGTTTTGGGTGGTCTAGAGTCTACAAACCCAGGTGATGTATCAACCTGGGAGTTTCAGTTGTAAACACACATTAGTCACCAGAGTTAACATTTGTCTTTCCCTTCCAGTTACAGGTGCAGAATGGACCTATAGGACATCGAGGTGAAGGGGACCCAAGTGGTATTCCCATATTTATGGTGCTGGTGCCAGTGTTTGCCCTCACCATGGTAGCAGCCTGGGTTTTCATGAGATACCGGCAACAACTTTGAAAAACTTGCTCTCTTTCAGTACTCCCAATGAAGATACATTTCACTCACCCTCCATCCCTGCTATTCCGCCATGTCTTTCACTCTGCATAGCCAGATTTGAAGTGACTGATACCCACCCCAAACCTTGCTGTTCAGAATCTCCAATTCTTCGTATTCTAATGGGAAAGTAAAGGTATTGTTTGAAGGAAAACTGAAGAAAAGACTTGCTTAGAACAAATGAGTTATATATTTTACTAGGACTTCGATAGAAATTCAGCTACAACCCAAAGAGAGAAAGATTGAGTCTTCGTGTCACCATAGGCAATATCATTTTTCTTAGCTGGCATGCCATAAAGACCAGCTGTGTGATATTAGAGGAAGAGAGCATTTTTCTTTTTAATGATCTTCCTTGGGAAATTATTGTGGCCTTTATTTAATTTCTAATTACATACCTGGGTGCCTATATCAGACAAAGGAGAGTGAGAAGAGCATTTTTACTTTTTTAGAAAAGCAAATACATATATACACATACATATGTAAATATTATAGTATAATAGTGATACCAATGGAGAATTAAAGGTGAGAAAGCTACTTTGTGGTGTCTAAGTTTCTGATAAAAGGGATAATCTTAATTGAAGAATTTAAAGAGACACTTAAAGAGCAAATGTAGGAGCAACAGAGTGAGCCTTAGAAGAGGACGTTCAGTCTCATTTATTAAAATAATGACTGAGACTGGGAGAGGTGGCTCACACCTGTAAATCCCAGCACTCTGGTAGCATGAAGTGGGAGACTGCTTGAGTCCAGGAGTTTGAGACCAGCCTGGGCAACATAGCAAAACCTCATATCTATTTTTAAAAAAATAGAAAAAAAATGTAGTAACTGAAGCAACTAATTAAAAATCTTAGAAGAACAATATTTCTTCTTATAACAACCATGGTGGGTTATTATAAGGTAGATTGCCATAATCCAGCGCTGCTCACATCTAAAAAACTGTGAGGTGTAAAGGTAAATCGTACCAATCTCTGGGCTGCCCTAGTGAATTTGTTGATACCTCACAGTTCTGCTGAAGAACAGTGGAATGATTGTGGTAAGGGCTATGGTGCTGGGGCCAAACACCCCAGCACGAAAACTCCAGAAGGACAGAAGATAGGGTAGTGCCTCCAAGGTGGCACCTGAACCCTCTCAGGCTATGTTTTTGGTTCTAGTACCAAACAAACCTGAGGGAAGGAGCTGCCTCCCTGGCAGGATGGGCATCAAATCAACTCTGCTTCAGATTTAGTTAAAATGAGGCCAGGTGCAGTGGCTCACACCTGTAATCTCAGCACTTTGGGATGCTGAGGCAGGCAGATGACAAGGTCAGGAGTTCAAGACCAGCCTGGCCAACATGGTGAAACCCCATGTCTACTGAAAATACAAAAATTACCTGGACATGGTGGCGCATTCCTATAATGCCAGCTACTCAGGAGGCTGAGGCAGGAGAACTGCTTGAACCAGGACCTGGGAGACGGAGGTTGCAGTGAGCTAAGTTCATGCCACTGCACTCCAGCCTAGGCTACAGGAGTACATTTTTTTGAGATGGCTACTCCATCTCAAAAAAAAAGGGGGGGGGGCATGGATTGCTAGTATTTTGAAAGGCTTTATACACTACATACGGTTTTAATTAATAAACCTTTTGCAGCAAGAGGGAGGAAATGAGTTTTGTTTGCTTTAGGAGGTAGGGAAATGTGATAGGTGTTTCATGTGGCCTAGGAGGAAGATATGAATGAATGAATACTACAGAATGCCAGTGATATCAATAAGGTGGGAACCATCCTGTTCATGTTCTTTTAAGGCTGGTTTTAAGCACTGTGGGTAGCTGTATTTTCTGGTTTTAAGAAAATCATTTCCATTAGCCAAATATATTGGCTATACTATAGGCCTTATATAATTTTGACAGCAAGATTATCAGGACTCAGGCAATCAATTGTATTTCATTTCTAGCTTGAACAGTCTAGTAATTAAACAAATGTTGATTGGACATCAGCTTTGTCAAGACACTTTTACAAAGAAGTACAGTGCATATCCTCCATCCCATAGGGCTTTTGGGTTCCAACTGCAAAGAGAACACTCTTATTAGCCACATAGGTAGGACAGTGTAAGTAGGGGTCATGTTTATATTACAGACAGCAAAAGAGAAAAGTTACTGAGAACTGGGGCATTTGAGAAAGTTATGTGGAGGAAAGGGACAAGTTAAAGACCCTTAAGGAGCTCACAGCTTAGTTAAGAGAATTCATAAACAGGTGAGAAGTTAAAAGTATATCAGCAGGCTAAGTGTTGAAAACAATATTAAAGGGGTACCATGCAAAACATGATGCAGCAACAAAGAAAATATGCAGATAATCATCACATTTTCACGCCTGTAATCCCAGCACTTTGGGAGGCTGAGGCGGGTGGATCACAAAGTCAGGAGATGGAGACCATCCTGGTTAACATGGTGAAACCCCATCTCTAGTAAAAATACAAAAAAAATTAGCCAGGTGTGGTGGCGGGTGCCTGTAGTCCCAGCTACTCAGGAGGCTGAGGCAGGAGAATGGCGTGAACCCGGGAGGCGGAGCTTGCAGTGAGCCGAGATCACACCACTGCACTCCAGCCTGGATGACAGAGGGCTCTGTCTCAAAGAAAAGCGAGTGAGAAAAGATGTCACATAATGGCATCAGGCTAGATTGGAAAGGGAAGGCTTTTAAAAATAAAAGGTCCAGTAAGACCTTGCCTCTGGATCACTATTGGTATAGGGAGAAACTTGCTTTAAACAGTCCTGACATAAAGTGCCTTTTGACATCAAGTTTTCAATACCTATGAGACTCACTTAGACAACTGGACTCATTGTAGGTTCCCCAGAAAAACACAGACAGTATTCCAGTTGTCACTCCAACCAGCCACACTAGGAGGGCACAGCCTCTGGTACCCTTCCTGTTTCTGAAGGCATGTACAGTGGCTTCTACAGCAAGCCTGCTTACCTCCCAGGATTCACCTCATGGTTTGGACACTAATTCCTGAGAGAACCTTGAGATGCACAAAGTGGAAAAAATGTCAAGCAGGAATGAAAGCTCTAGTTTTTTGCTTGTTGGTATATGTAAATTTGTTTAAAAAGTATTCGTCCTCTCCTGTCATTGGTAGAAGTTTTGCTTTGATAATAGGGATTCTGATGTACTCATAACTTAGGTTTTCTCAGAAATTAAATAGCATTTAAGATCAATGTAATACAGTTTTAAGCAGGTACACTAATTATATTATTGATTCTATAGAAAACTAAAATTATAGATGAGGTATCAGAATCCATTATAGGTTGTAAAAAAATTCATGTTCTTTATAGATTGAGTCTAATATTTCTTCTACAGATTGTATCTGATGTTCCTACTACTTAAATTATTACGTTCAAAGTTTTGAAAATTGAACAAAGGTATTTTAAGTACTTAAAACATTTCTCTATGTTTATAATTCTGTATTACATGTATAATTATAAGATATTGTTTGCTTTGACTATCTGTACTTAGTTTTCCTGTGAAGTTTCAACTTACGTGTTCTTGATTTAACTTAATTGCTCCATGTAGCCATGTATAATGGAAAAAGGAAGTTAATATTTGTTATTGTGTTCTATGCCAGGGACTGTACCAAACTCTGATTGGTACATTATTTCATGCCTCACAACTCTGGGATCTAAGTATTGTCAGAAAGAGACTAAAAATGAGAGAAAAAAATTACTTGACTAGGATTCCATAGGTGGGAATAATAGAATCAGGATTAAAACTCAGGACTTCAGATGCCAGCATCAATGATATTCTGTCACTGGAAGTGGTTCTCAAAGCAGGGTCCTGACAAAAGCATCAGCATTACTGGGGAACTTGTTAGAAAAGCAAGTTCATAGGCTGGGCATAGTGGCTCATGCCTGTAACCCCAGCACCCTGCCTAGGTGGGTCACTTGAGCTCAGGAGTTTGAGACCAGCCTGCACAACATGGTGAAACCCTGTCTTTACTGAAAGTCAAATTAGTGGTGCACGCCTGTAGGCCCAGCTACACGGGAGGACTGCTTGAGCCCAGGAGATTGAGACTGCAGTGAGCCGTGATTGCGCCGCTTCATTCTAGCCTGAGCAATGGAGTGAGATCTTGTCTCAAAAAAAAAAAAAGAAAAGAAAAGAAAAGAAAAGAAAGCAATTTCCCAGAAAAGAAAAAAAAAGTCCCAGACCTAGTGAATCAAAAACTCTGAGGGTGGCATCTGGCAATCTGTGTTTTAGTAATCCTTCCAGGTGACTGATTCCTGCTAAAGTTTGAGATTCATTGCTCTATGCCAATCATCATTCCCTTTGCTCAGGTTAGAATCATCGGGAGAGCTTGTAAACGTCCCCATGCCCAGGCTGCACACAGATCAATTAAAAGGAACCTCTGAGAGTGGGACTCAAGCAGCAGTAAAATAAAGTTCATTGGGTGATTCTGGTGTGCAGCCTCAGTTGAAAATATTATATAGCATTTAAACCAGATACTATTTAATTAAACTAAACACTATTTAAATTATTAAATTACATACATTGTTTCAGGCAAAACAACAACAAACTTGGGTCTTTAGAGCCCAGCTTTCTGAGCTTCTACACGAAGTGGAACATTCATTTCTTCCTGATTTGCTAAGGATTGATGAACCTCCAGCAAAATGTATGAGTAGTGAGTGTTTCAGTTTGTGCATCTATTAAATGAGAACCAATCATAGAACACTGAAGCTAAAAAGGACCAGAGAGCTTCTAGGATGAATCTGTCATAGAGATGAGAAAAATCAAGGCTCAGAGAGAGAAGCTAACTTAACTCTGATCAGACTTAGTTTGTTGCAGAAATGACCTTTCTGTCTCATATTTGTGTCTTGAATATATTCACTACATGAATACACAAACTACCCATTTTATCTTAGTCTACTTCTTTCTTCTCTCTTTGGGCCTGAATAAAGACCAGAAGAACTGATAGACAGCTAAAGGATATTGCAAGTATCATTACTGGAATTGGGAGATTCCACAGAACAATCTGAGAAGGATCTCATCAAATCCAATGAGATGAGTTATTCTGAGACTAACTCCTATAGTTCTAAACTAGAGACTTTTTTTTTTAATGGTGGACATTGTTTTTATTGTGTAAATAAGCAGTTTTTAAAGTATATTTAAAGAAATGAAACATAAGGAAGTACATAGGCTGTCAAGTATGTGGGGAAGTGAAGGTCATGTAGTTTCCATGTGGAGCCCCATAAAGATTTTATTATAGTCAATTTTAGAGAAATTTATCCTGGGTCAGATGAAGGTTTTTTCCTTTATTCAGCAATAGCTAATAAGTGCCTACTATGTGCTAGGTGCTGAAGATACAGAGATAAATAAGACTTAGTCACTCTAAGCTGAAATTGCCCAGCATATGAAAGTGGAGGAATATTTGTAGGTGATTTTGATGTTAAAGTATTTTTCTAACATCACCTAGAAGTAGAAGATTGAGTTATGAAGCTCTCTACCTCTCACCTATAAGTTTTAGAGTTGGTTGCTATTTTGGTGTAAGTCTCTTTTGCTGTTCCTCTTTTAACTGCACATCTTTTTGAGACCAGCACTCACATCCAAAAGGGCAGTTGTGGTCAAAAAGAAGACAGCATTTTAAGGAATTCTGATCAGAACCAGATTCTTTTTTTATTTTATTTTTTTATTTTTGAGACGGAGTCTTGTTCTGTTGCCTAGGCTGGAGTGCAGTGGCACCATCTCAGCTCACTGCAAGCTCTGCCGCCCAGATTCTAGCGATTCTCCTGCCTCAGCCTCCCCAGTAGTTGGGATTATAGGTACGTGCCAGAACGCCTGGCTAATTTTTGTATTTTTAGTAGACAATGGGGTTTCAGCATCTTGGCCAGGCTGGTCTTGAATTCCTGACCTCGTGATCCACCCGTCTCGGCCTCCCAAAGTGCAGAACCAGATTCTTAACTGCCACAGACTCTTGTATTATGTAATTTATTTTATACGAAACACAAAGCACTTGATTTGCTTAACTGATGTACTTGATCATATATAAAACCTATATTTTGAGAAAGCGTTGCTCCTTCAAAGGAATCAAGTGATAGCAAACACTCAGTCCTGTTCCCAGGTTTTCCTCACTGTTCACGTTCCCTTTGTTCTTGCAGGGGGAGAACAAAAGGGGCGCGGGCTAAAGTTTGTTCTCAATGCAAGTCAATCATTAACCAACAGTAATTTACAAAAGAACTTTGTATTTGCTGTAATCATTAAATTTAGTTACTAATCCCAGGAAAAAGGGTTAGTCCTTCCTAGTTTGTAGATTAGCAAATAGAGACGAATAATTGAATCCTATTTTAATCTTTTATCTGCAGTAATCTGGCTTCTTATTACTGGATATATTTGCATTTTACCTCCAGGCCACGTTAGTTCTTAGATTATTTTCCTCATGAACCTTATTTTGTTTTGCTTCCTTTCTGCTTCGATTCTAATGTCACATTGCATACCTGGATGTAAACAGCAGTCAGTTTCTCAGATCAAATAGGGCCCTGTAGCAGCTTGGAAGACACAGAAGACACACAGACATAAAACTGTATTTATTATCCAGGGACTGTCACTACAAATTAATTATGTTAATGAGGCCATCAAAATCTATGGTAATCTTTCAGGCTTTGCTGTTTGATACCAGATACAGCACATGAGATAATAGTGTGTCTAATTGTGCCTAGCCAGTATTGGTATTTAATAAAACTTTGTCATTGAATCTTTACAATCTTTTTTTCACCTTATTTTGAAGACTGTTGATTAAATATCTCCTTTTTTTTTTTTTTCTGCCAGATGAGGGTTTTTTCTTTCATTCAGCAAATATCTAGTAAGTGCTTACTATATACTAGATGTTCTTAGGGTAACACCTCTGACAGAATCGTGGAAAGAGGAAGAAATCTAAATGATCAGTTTGAGGCTTTGACATAGGAGATAAGGAACAGGACATTGATATCCTGTTAACAATTACTGAGCTCTTATCAATATTCCAGCTTTTGTTCTAAGGCCTTTGCATGTATAATATTTATTTAAGCCTCAAAAAAACTCTCAAGATAACTGCTGTTGTTATCTTCATTTTATAGATAAAAAGCATAGAGAGGTTAAGTAACTTGCCCAAGTTATACAGCTACTAAGTGCCAAAGCTGTGATTTAAACCCAGGCAATTTGGCTTCAAAACCTGCATTCATAACTATAACACCTTACTGTCTCTACTTTCCATGGTGCCAGGCACTGCATTAGGCTGTCCTTTTGTATGACTTAATGCCAAATTCTCATATCTATGCAAGGCAGTATCAATATTCCATTTTTATAGGTGAGGTAACTCGATGCTTAAAAGAAGTTAATAACTGGTTCAAGATACATAACTAGTCAGTTCCAGACCTGGGAACTTACTTCAAGCCAATGAGGAGTCCACTGCCCTTCTACTATTCTAGAAAAGTAAGGTTTACTATATTCAATTTGATTCAACCATGCTATCACATCCTTCCATTATGGGTAATAGGAAATTGACTGCACTAGGTTAAATGTTCTATAATAACAGTAGCAGTATCATTGTGTGTTTATTCGCAGTGTTTGAAAGCAGTTGCCACCATATACTATCTTACTTGTATCCCCGTCATCACCCAAAGCCTTATAAGATACGTAGAAGGCAGAAGTGAGTTTGTGCCACAGGATGAATAAGGACTTGTCAGAACTGAATATTGTTGACCTTTATTCTAACTTAGTTTGCATATAACTGACCTTGATATGAAGAGAAAAGGCAGTTTACATTGGTCATCATTGCTGTCACCCATGTTAAGCAGTTCAGGCCTGAAGTCAAACTGGTAGTCTATAGAATGTATAGAATGGCCTTGTTCTTTCTGGATAGGCAAAGGTGTGTCAGTTACCAATTATGTAACAAACCACTACAAAACTTAAGTGGCTTAAAGCATATTAATAATTTTTTAAAAGATTTTGTCAACTGTTTCTTCTGCTGATATCACCTGGGATGGTTTTACTAATCAATTCTTATATTTTTGCTTGTTTCCTATTTTTTAATTTAGCTTTTATTTTGATTAATTCCCTCGTTATGCTTTCTTTTGTTTGTGTTTTTGGTTTTGGGCTTTTCTTGTTCTTTTCCTTTTCATAAGTTGGATATTTGTTTTCAGTCATGTGCAATCATAGAACTTCATATGAAGTTTTTTCCTTTTTATTAACTACCATATAACATAAGTTCTATTTTGATATCCTCCTCAGTTTGGGGGTTATTCAAAGTGTTATTTAATTTGGAAGTGATTATTTTAGGAAATAGATTCATTTTTGAGGCATCAAGTTCTAATTCTATTAGATGTACATTGTGTTTTGTTTTATAGGAGACTTTGGGTGTACAATGGTATTTGACTAATCTTTTTTTAAAAAACCAGTGGTAGACAATAGATGTTATTCAAGCATGTAAAAGCCACCTACAGACAGGACCTTTTTAATGGTTTCCTTTCTAGATGTATGGTATCGTGACTTACAGTGCACTTCACGCTGTGCTGCGTTCAGCACATGGTGTCTGTGTCATATTTTAATACAAGTGTTTCTGGAAAGTTTTTTTAAAAACATAAAGTTCAATAGATAAAATCCTGTTTCACCACTGACTTCTATTACAAAAGCACCCATCCAGCTACCCAAAAAGGAAACCCTAGTTAATTAATAATATTTAGACAGAAAGCTTTCAGATAGGGCTTAACCCTGTGACAACCAGCAGGCTAGAGTTCCTGCTTTGCTCTACCTGACGAAATTTGTAATCCAGGTAATAGTGTACTTCAGGACATTGCAGTTGTCTTTGGATTCATTTCAGTTTCTTTTGTCTGTACAGAAGAGACCTCTAGCACTTTTGTATGGAATAGTTACCTTTGATTCTCTCCAAAGTGTTACAAAGCAGGTTTTTGTTTGGTTTGAGAATTACTGGCTGGGCATGGTGGCTCATGCCTGAAATCCCAGCACTTTGGGAGGCTGAGGTGGGAGGACTGCTTGAGCCCAGGAATTTGAGACCAGCCTGGGCAACATAGTGAGACCCTGTCTCTACAAAAAATGAAAACAAAAATAGCCAGGTGTGCTGACATGGACCTGTTGTCCCAGCTACTTGGGAGGCTGAGGTGGGAGGATCACTTGAACCTAGGAAGTTGAGGCTACAGTGAGCCATGTATTCTTCATCCTTCACTGTATAGCATGATATGGGAAGATCCTGCCATTTCCTTGTTGTTGTTTTGTTTTTTGTTTTGTTTTTTTAAGACAGGGTCTTGCTGTGATGCTCAGGCTGGTCTCAAACTCCTGGGCTTAAGTGATCCTCCCACCTTGGCCTCTCAAAGTTCTGGGATTACAGATGTGAGCCACCACTCCTGGCTGCTCCTGTCATTTCATTTGTTTTTCCAGAAAATTATGCATTGTGGTTTTACACTATGAAGGAAGTCATGGAAAACAGAAAGGTATTAGACATGATCCCATTTACCCCATATCTTATACTCCATAAAAATTAATAAGGCAAATACAGCAGTAATTCTAAACTTGGAATGCTCATGATCACTATCATAAGAGAATGTGTATTAAAGAAGAAACAGTTAATTTTCTAGCTGAACAATATCAAGGACAGTTTTAACTGGTTTCAAGTTGGACTGAACTAGACCAACTCTTAGCTACTCTAGTTCTAGCCATAGAAATTAGATTGAATGGAGAAAAGGATTAAAATAAACCTTGGTGGCATGTTGACTTTGAGGTGTTAGAAAACCTGGAAGTGTACCAGAAGTCTTCCATGCTGTGATAAAATCTGAAGCCAACATGAAAGTGGAGTTTAACTAGGGAAAGAGGATGGAACAGTGGTTGTCAGAGTGTGGTCCTCAGACCAGCAGCATCACCCAGAAGCTTGTTAGAAAGGCAGATTTTCAGGCCCCATCCATGATCTACTAAATCTGAAACTCTGGTGAGGGGGCCCAGCAGTCTGTTTTAATGCTTTCCCAGGGATTCTGGTGCACACTGAAGTTTGAGAGTAACTGAGACAGGGGGAAAAAGTGGGACTAAGGACTCCAGTATAAGGTTTGTAAGTTTGAAGACAACAAAAAGAAGTCTCACTGTTGGAGGGAGCCATGGCAGTGAAACTTCCATAAAAGCCACAGGAGGAGTGAATTTCAAGGAGATAGTGTTGTCCAGTTCTACAGGAAATTTAGTTCTGTTTGGGATATTTGTACCACTTCCAAAGTGAGACCTTGTGTTTGCCTCTTACCTTTTCTGAGCCTCAGTTTGTTAAGATGAGTCTGGCATCATGTTCTGCCCCCAACTTCATAAGGTTTTTGAGTGAGTCACATTAGATAGTAAGCCTAGCATGGTAGCACACACCTGTAGTCCCAGCTACTCAGGAGGCCAAGCCAGGAGGATTGTTTGAGCCCAGGAGTTCAAGACTGGCCTGAACAATATAGCAGACCCTGTCTCAAAAAAAAAAAAAAAAAAAAAAAAAAAAAAAAAGAAAATTAAAGGAATTAAAAAAAAAAAATAGTAGATTCAATGGCATTATCAAAGTAAACAAAGATTCATGAAGTAACTAATCTTTCCGTTACCATAACCATGAATTCTGGCCATAATTCTTTCTCTCTTTCTCTCTCTCTTTCTTTTTCTTTTTTCTTTCTTTTTTTTTTTTTTTTTTTGAGACAGAGTCCTGCTCTGTTGCCCAGGCTGCAGCGCAGTGGCACCATCTCCGCTCACTGCAACCTCCACCTCCCGGGTTCAAGTGATTCTCCTGCCTCAGCCTCCCGAGTAGCTGGGATTACAGTCATGTGCCTTCATGCCCAGCTAATTTTTGTAGTTTTAGTAGAGACAGGGTTTTACCACGTCGGCCAGGCTGGTCTCAAACTCCTGACCTCAGGTGATCTGCCTGCCTCGGCCTCCCAAAGTGCTGGGATTGCAGGTGTGAGCCCCTGTGGCCGGCCAGTTCTGGCCATAATTCTAAAACCAAACTTTAGGACTAAAGCTCTCAAGAAGACTGGTGTTTTGTTTTGTTGTTTTATTTTATAACGATGCTCCCATGTACTTGCATGAGTTAAATGCTGGTAGAGCAGATACTAGAGGATAATGTAACCTGCCTGGATATCAAGTACATACCAGTCCTCGGGGACTGGCATAGATGGAGATGCCCCATTTCCTGAATATACATTTTTTTTGTATCTTCTTACTTGGAAATGTGACAGTTAAGATAGCTGAGTCAGCATTTTAACTGTTTATTAACAGTGGAAACAGATGGAATTTGAGTCATATTTCTGGGAAGGCAACAGATTCCATACTGATAAGAAATTTTGTGTTCCCTTTTTGTGGGAATTGTAAAATGATAACAAATATCACTATGATTTAACAGATGGAAAAACTGAAGTATACAGTAGTGATGCTCAAGAGGGGCACTATGCACAGACAATGAAATTTACCACCTATGCAGTATGATTTGATAGGTGTTTACATTCCTCAGGGTCACAGATTTGGTCCCCTGACAATCTGCCAGCATACTTGTAATTCCTGTTGTTCACAGTTACTCTTTCGGGGCCATCTCAAGGTTCTCAATAAATGCCTATTTGAGTGATTGAACAAACAAGATACTAAAGACATAAACTCCCTTAAATTGGATAGCTGCCTTATCTGAAAAGTGTCAGATTATCGACTCCAGCATTATTCTGAATATATGTATATGATTTAACCCATTATTAGCTACTACTTAGGTGCAGGGTTTTGATGGAGTAGTATCCAGTAGGCTGATGTTTTGTGTAGTGAAGATGTAGGAAAATGCTAGAGTTTTAGAGCAGTGCCTTTGGCTTCTAGGATCTTAGGGAAAGTAGGAGATGTGATACGCTTAACTAACCTGGATGCCACGTGAGATTTATTTATTTTTGAAACAGGGTCTAGCTCTGCTACCCAGGCTGCAGTGCAGTGGCATGATCACGTCTCACTGCAGCCTGGACCTCCTGGGCTCAAGTGATCTTCCCACCTTAGCTTCCCAAGTAGCTGAGACCCCACCATGCCCAGCTAATTTTTTTTATTACTATTTGTAAACATGGGGTCTTACTTTGTTGCTGAGGCTGGTCTCAAACTCCTGGGCTCAAACGATCCTCCTGCCTCAGCCTCCCAAAGTGCAGGTATTACAGGCGTGAGCCACCATGCCTGGTCTGCATGAATTTTGATATATCAAAAGGAAGTAAATAAGATGGGAGAGATGCACCATTCCTGGGTTTCTGGAGGTATTGAAATACAGGCTGATGTGTAGAGTGGCTGGAGCAAACTCCTATTCCATCTCCTTGCTTCAAAAACTCATTTAACATATTTTCCTTGGATAGAGAATGTGGCATATTAAACTGATAAGAACAGATACTACACTTGATCTTAGCCAAAAGGACAAGTTTCACTGGAGTAGCCTGCAGTAGACCTGGACTTTCTCCTCTGGAGACCACTTAGGAGGCTACTTTAATAGGTGAAAAGATGATAAGGAATTTAAAAAGGAACACTGCAGTGGTAACAGAGAGGCAGGGACTGATGGAAATATTTTAGGAATAGCATGGAAGATAATACTCCATATCACCTGCACTGTGATTCACTCTGGCAAATGGGACACGTGGGGGATCGGCTTCCTAAGCTATCCCAGTAA
Organism: Rhinopithecus bieti; assembly: GCF_001698545.2. Lineage (NCBI taxonomy): Eukaryota > Metazoa > Chordata > Mammalia > Primates > Cercopithecidae > Rhinopithecus > Rhinopithecus bieti. The sequence continues at coordinate 106,913 of NW_016807544.1, read as the reverse complement.
TTTACACACCTGTTTGTTTCTGTGCCCATGAAATCGCCAGTGTCTTTAAGGTAAGGATCATACATTTTTATCTCAGTGTTCCTAGAACCCTTTCAATGACACACTGAAAGGTGGCCTGTATGGTTGCTGAATCATTGGAAAATAGACATTCATAAATAACTAAAGATTACAGGTTATCTCACAGTAAAATCATTAGCATTAAAGGCTCAGTAATGACTGATAAGACACTACACTGATTACATTTCAACCTAATCTTTTTAGCGATTTGTTTTTAAAAGTCTCCATTAAACTGGTAAATTCCTCATCCCACAAATAGCCATAGAGACTGGGGTACCAGCTTCAAAATACTTTTTTTTTTCTTTTTTCTTTTTTAGCCAAAGTCTTGCTCTTGTTCCCCAGGCTGGAGTGCGATGGCGAGATCTCGGCTCACTGCAACCCCGCCTCCCGGGTTCAAGCGATTCTCCTGCCTCGGCCCCCCAGTAGCTGGGATTACAGGCGCCTGCCACCACGGCCGGCTAATTTTTGTATTTTTTAAAAAATAGAGACGGGGTTTTACCATGTTGACCAGGCTGGTCTAGAACTCCTGACCTCAGGTGATCCACCCGCCTCAGCCTCCCAAAGTGCTGGGATTACAGGACGCCCACCCAGGCCACCGCGCCCAGCCTCAAAATACTTTTTTCCTTAGCTGTTTTTATCGAGTGGCCAGGTGCCTATGGGGGTGTTCTAAGAAGACGTTAGTCGGGACCCAGAACGTGGGAAGTATTGGTTTCCGTATCGATTTGGTGGTGATCGTAAACTGATTCAAATCTCTGAATCCCAAGTGCACGCCGAATTTACGGAACCAAAAACGCTCTGACGCCCGCATTTATGGGCGGACGCACAAGTATGTTACGATGGCTCGATTGCTTTTGCCTAGCGGAAATCATTCAGTAAGGACCAAGTACTAAATAACCAAGGAAAAGGAAGTGAGTCAAGGACGTACTCCTCTTGGTGACAGCGTGGGCCGCTGAGATTTGGGAGTCTGCGCTGGGTCCGCTTGGAGTTCTGAGCGGATGGAAGATTTCAGTCATGTTTGCACCCGCGGTGATGCGTGCTTTTCGCAAGAACAAGACTCTCCGCTACGGAGTCCCCATGTTGGTGAGTGGAGTGAGGAGGATCTTCCGCAAGGGGTGGGACCCTCCTCCTCGGCAGGATCAAGACCTGGGAGGGAATCTGGTGAAGTTAAAGGGGGGGCACTCGGGCTAGGAAGGGGCTAGCGACGGGCTGAGAGCTTTCCTAAAAGCTCTTCTACCAGTCTTTTCCTACCCACACCCCGCACTTCCCCGCCGCTGTCCTCCACTCCCAGTTGGATCTCAGGTGTACTAGGATCTGTCTGCTTGTGAGCGTGGCATCTTTCCCATCGTCGAACGCGGTCATTGTTACTACCCTTGATTCACAGTTAAGTGAATTGAAGCTCAGAGAATTCAGTCAGAACCACAGTTTAAGCCAAGTTTGGATGATTACTAAGCTTGCTTCCTCGCCGCCAGCTTAGCTATATTTTGACGATACTGTGGATCATTGGGACTAGATGTATTCCATTTAACTGTACCAATTCCTGGTATCTTTCTGTTTCATCTTTCTAGTTTGTGAATTAGCTTAATTCTTAAGAGTTGTTGTGATGAACTGATAACACCTTGTGAATAAAGTGTTGAGTACGGTGCCCGCCACATTGTAGCCAGAATGGTTGCTGTGTTATAATTTCTTAAGCACGTTGAAAACAGCTTCCGTGTTTATATGGCTGCATCCAATTCCACACTGAGTTCCCTAAGGATGTCATGAAAATGCAGGCTGAGGCTGGCTTAAGATAACCAGAGTTGAAATCCAGATGACTCCATTTGCTTTTTGATCACGGACAATTTATTTTGCTTCAGCAAGCCTTGATGTGTTAGTAAATGAAATAATTGAAGCATATGAACAAAAACTGCTTTCTTTTAAATACAGAGAAGATTTTTATTTTGTATGAATATTGGCACAGATGAAATGACCAACTTTTCCATTTAAGCAGACTAAAGGAAATAAGTGATCTTAGAAAGGTAATGGGTATTTTACACATTTTTGAAAAATACAGATTCATCAAATTTGGATTTTAGGAATCTCCAAAAGATTCAACCATTTAAAGTATCTGGGCCAAGCACGATGGCTCACACCTGTAATCCCAGTGTTAGGGGAAGCCAAGACAGGAGGATCGCTTCAGGTCAGGAGTTCCAGACCAGCAAGACCTGTGTCTCCAAAAAAAAAAAAAAAAAAAGTTCAATTTGTTGTTTTTAGCAAATTCAATATTAGTATATTCTTAGTTATGGACCCATCACCACAATTTTAGAACATTTTCATCACCCCAAAAAAAGCATCATAACTAATAGTAGTCACTTCCCATTTCTTCCTACTTCTTATGCTGGCCTGGTAAACCACTAATCTACTTCTACTCGTAAATTTGCTTATTCTGCACATTTCATATGAACACACTAATACAACATGTGGGTTTTTTGTGACTGGATTCTTCCACTTAGAATGTTTTTAAGGTTCATTCACATTGTAACATATATCAATACTTCATTCCTTTTGATGGACATAATTCCATTGTTTGGATATATTTTATCAATTGATGAACATTTGGGTTGTTTCCATTTTTTACTATTATGAATAATGCTGCTATGAACATTTATGTACACACTTTGTGTGGAAGTATGTTTTCATTTCTCTTGGGTGGGGAATATACCTAGACATGGAATTGCTAAGTCATATGGTAACTCTGTGTAACTTTTTAGTCTGTGCCAGATGTTTTCCAAAGTGGCTGCATCATTTTACGTTCCCACCAGCAATATATGATTTTCAATTTCTCCACATCCTTGCCAACACTTGTTATTGTCCATCTTTTTAATTGTTACCCTTTCTAGTAGGTGTGAAGTGATACCTCATTGTGGTTTTGATTTTCATTTGCCTAACGACTTATTGTGTTGAGCATCTTTTCAAATGTTTATTGGTCATTTGACTATCTTTTTGGAGAAATGTCTGTTCAAATCCTTTGCCCATTTTTAAATTGGACTATGTTTCCTTTTATTGGACAGAAGTTTCTTTAAAATCTGAAACCAACAAATCTGCCAGTCTTTGTTGAGAGGCTCTGCATGCTTTTTTGGGCATGGTTTCAACATTCAGCCATGCAATTTACAGCTCAATGTATAGCTTTCACTTCTTACTTGCTCAGAGCTTCAAAATTAGTCATAAGTTGAGAATTTAGGGCCTTCTTAGGTCTTTCTTGGGCATATACATTGCTCTAGGCATGTACACAGTTCTGCTTATTTACATGACTTTCTAAATTCTCAGGAATATATTTGAGCTTTTCAGGGTTCTCTAAGGACACCTTATTCCTATTATCTACCACATCAGACAGTCATAATGTTAAACAATTACCTCTGAATTTTTTTGTTTTTTGACAAACGCTTCCTAGAAGTCTGTTCATACTAGTTGAGCTCCAAGTCAGCTAAACTAAAGACAGCTTTGTGAATAGTATCTTCCAGGAACTACCAGACTGCTGGAATGATGACAATTCTCACGGAATGGTGTTTTAAAGAGCTCCAAGCTCTCTACCCTCTCCAGTTGGTGCCAGGCTTTACATCATGTTTGCAGGCTGTTGATTTTCATGGTTGTTACGGAGCTTGGGTGGAGGGGTGAGAATATGGCAAATTAAAAATGCCACCAAGCTAACTGTTGTTCCTGAGATTCAGGCATTTTTCTTAGGTAAATACTGTGCACGTTGTTGCAAGTTTTTGCTTAATTTTCAGAGTTCTAAAAAAGTTTATTTGACAGTTTTTTACAAACATTCTCACTGTTTTTGTGGAGGAAAGAATTTTGGAGATACTCCACCATGTCATTGATATCACCCTTTGGTTCTTCTTTATGTCTTCTATGTCTTTGGTGAGATTTTCTAATTTTCCATTTGTTTCAAGAAAATCTGTTGTTGTTTGAAGTATTTTTATGATGTTTCCTTTGAGGTCTTTGTCATCTTTGTCAGATAATTCTAATCTCTGGTTTTTCTCTGTGTTAGCATCTCTCCATAGCCTTTTTAAAATTCAAGTTTGTCTTAGTCCATTTGTGTTGCTAGAAAGCAGGGGTCCCCAGCCCCTGGACCACGGACTGGTACTGGTTTGTGGCCTGTTAGGAACTGGGCTGCACAGTAGGAGGTGAGAGTAGGTGAGTGAGCATTACTGCCTGAGCTCCACCTCCTGTCAGATCAGAGGTGGCATTAGGTTCTCATAGGAGCACGAGCCCTATTGTGAACTGCACATGCGAGGGATCTAGGTTGCATGCTCCCTATGAGAATCTAATGTCTGATGATCTAAAGTGGAACAGTTTCATCCCCAAACTGCCATCTTGTCCCCCCACCCCCGCCACCATCTGTGGAAAAATGGTCTGCCATGAAACTGGTCCCGCATGCCAGAAAGTTTGGGGACCACTGTTGCTATAAAGGAATACCAGAGACTGGGTAATTTATAAAGTAAATAATTTTCTTTTGGCTCATGGTTCAGCAGGCTGTATATACCGTGAAGCACGGCACCATCATCTGCTTCTGGTGCGGGCCTCAGGCTGCTTCCACTTGTGGCAGAAGGCAAAAGGGAGCCAGCATGTGCAGAGATATATGCCAAGAGAGAGGGGAGGGTGGTGGCAGGCTCTTTTTGACAACCAGCTCTCAAGGGAACTAATAGAGTGAGAACTCACTTGTTACCATGAGGACCTCATCGAGCCATTCATGAGGGATCTGTCCCTGTGACCCAGACACCTCCCACTAGGCCTTCCCTCCAACATTGGGGGCTAGATTTCAACATGAGGTTTGGAGGGTCAAGTATCCAAACTGTCCTAAAGTTGTCTTCCTGGTTCTTGTCATGACAATGGAATTTTTATTGTATCTTGAATATTTTAAATATTACGTTAGGAAATGATATCCTATTTAAGTCTTCTACTTTAGCAGGATGTCATCATGTTTAACTTCTAGGTAGTAGCCTACTATAATATTTTGGGCTCCCTTTCCTGGCGACTTAGGTTCCAGATTTTGCAGTACTAATCTGGTCTGCTTTGTTCACCTGGTGGTACTGGAATTCGTGCTTGATCATGTCTGTATGGAATGTTGTAATCAACATATGCTTTTAAAGGCATAGGATTGATTAAGATTACAAAATAAGTGAATAGAGAAGAAGAGAAAACATTGTGCCCTGAGGTATGACAACATTGGAGAGTTGAAGTATACAAGAGGAAACAATCAAGGAGACTAAGAAAGAGTGACTCTGTGGCAAAAGAAAAACCAGATATAAGGGAAGAGGAGGAGAGTGTGATCAACTGTATGAAATTTTATTCATGAAATCAGATGAAAATAAGTTAACCACCAGATTTAGTAATGTGGATGTCATTGATGGTTGGAATGGATCTAAGAGAGAGTAGGAAGAGCAGCTAGTATAGGCAACTCATTTGAGAAATTTTCCTGCACACAGGAACAAAGAAAGAGGTTGGTATCTGGTGGGAAAGTGGTGTCCAGGAAAGTTTGTTAATGAGATAGGAGAAATAATAGCATTTTTATGCTCGATCCTGCAGTGGTGAGCAAGATTTTGATGATACAGGAAAGGAGAGAATTGATGAATCAGTGTCTTTCAGTAGGTAAGTGAAGACTGGAGATAAATGAAGACATTTAGTTAGGAGTGTGGATTCTATGGTAACAAGCAATAAGTGTTGCAATGCAATTCAAACACTACACACACACATGCACACACACACACACACACACACACTATGCATAGTCCTGCACAAAACTCCCCTAACTTCCTACACCAGGTACAACCCCAGGATTCTCAGACCACATGTGCTTCTGACCAACTGGTTAAAAATGTGGGTATTTAAGCTACCCCCTCAGATTCAATAATTTACTAGAACTACTTACAGAACTCAGGAGAATACTATAGTTATGATTACAGTGTTATTATAAAGGATACAAATTAGGAACAGACAAAAAAAGAGACTCATATATCGAGGTCCAGGAGGGTCCTGAATGCAGAGCTTCTGTGTTCTCTCCCTATGGGGGATCAGGGCATGTCACCCTCCTTGCACATTGATGTGTTTACCAACCAGGAAGTTCAACCAAGTTTCAGTGTCCAGAATTTTTACTAGGGTTTCATTATATAGGCATGGGTGATTGAACCATTGGCCATGTGACTGAACTGTCTGCAGCTCTCCTCTTCTCCCTTGAGGTTTGCAGGTTGGGTTGATATCACATAGCTCAAAGTCCCAGCCCTCTAGTCACATGGTTGGACTTTTCAGCATGGCCTGTCTGTATCTTTTCGTTGAAACTGAGACAAAAGTTATTTTGCTTATACAAATAATTCTTACATTTTGACATTGCAGGTATTAGCTACTTATCTATAACAGATACTTTTCCTGATTTGTTCTCTTTTGATTTTACGTTGTTCTTACTTCATTTATTTGTCAGCATTGAAGTTTTATTTATTATTATTATTGTTGTTGTTGTTTTAAGAGAGGAAGTCTTGCTGTGTTGCCCGGGCTGGTCTCAAACTACTGGCCTCAAGTGATTCTCCCACCTCAGCCTCTGGCGTAGTTGGGATTACAGGGATAAGCTACCATACCCACCCAGAAGTTTTAAATTTTTATGTGGTCACATATACTTGGTTTTGAAATTTATAGCCTTTGATGATGAAATCTTGTGATGGGAAAAAAAAATTAAATTCATAATCTCAAGGTTTTGTTGGTATTCTCAGCTTCAAAATTATAAAGATTTATGTTTTATACCTTTTAATATTTAATTATTTCATTGGTAATATAAATATATTTATTTAAAAAAAGGAAGGTAGGGGCCAGGCACAGTGGCTCACACCTGTAATTCCAGCACTTTGGGAGGCCAGAGCAGGCAGATCACAAGGTCAGGAGTTCGAGACCAGCCTGACCAATATGGTGAAACTCTGTCTCTACTGAAAACAGGAAAAAATTAACCGAGTGTGGTGGCAGGCACCTGTGGTTCCAGCTACTCAGGAGACTGAGACGGGAGAGTTACTTGAGCCTGGGAGGCGGAGGTTGCAGTGAGCTGAGGTCACACCACTGCACTCCAGCCTGGGCGACAGTGCAAGACTCCATCTCAAAAAAAAACCAAAAAACATATATATATATATATGTATATATATACTTCTTACGTAAATATTGCCACTTTTTTCAAAAGAAAAAAAGAAGAAATCTCATGAAATTTACCACGCTTCTCAGTATGCAGTAACCTTAAAAGATCCCCAAGCTGTCACTGCTACTTTATCATGTCATCCAAAAATCTAATTAGCTTCACGCCTGTAATCCCAGCACTTTGGGAGGCCGAGGCGGGAGAATCACGAGGTCAGGTTATATATGTGATTAAATTAAAAAGAAGGTAGGGATCAAACTTTACTTTTTTCCAAATGCCTACACCTTTCAGCTTCAGAGTGAGGGATTAAAGCTAATTAGATTTTTTTTAAGACGGTCTCACTCTGTTGCCCAGGCTGGAGTACAATGGCACAGTCTTGGCTCACTGCAACCTCCGCCTACCGGATTCAAGCGATTCTCCTGCCTCGGCCTCCTGAGTAGCTGGGACTACAGGCGCGCGCGTGCCACCACACCCGGCTAATTTTTATATTTTTAATAGAGATGGGGTTTCACTGTATTGGCCAGGCTGGTCTTGAACTCCTGACTTCGTGATTCTCTCGCCTCGGCCTCCAAAAGTGCTGGGATTACAGGCGTGAAGCTAATTAGATTTTTGGATGACATGATAAAGTAGCAGTGACAGCTTGGGGATCTTTTAAGGTTACTGCATACTGAGAAGTGTGGTAAATTTCATGAGATTTCTTCTTTTTTTCTTTTGAAAAAAGTGGCAATATTTACTTAAGGAGTGAAGATGTCATTTATTTGACCCAGAAATTCCATTACTGGATATTGTTTCTTCAGTATATGTGTGCAAAAACAAATGTAGTTGGGAGGCTGAGGCAGGAGATCTCTTGAACCCAGGAGACAGAGGTTGCAGTGAGCTGAGATCACGCCACTGCACTCCAGCCTGGACGACAGAACGAGACTCTGTCTCAAAAAAAAAAAAAGAAAAGAAAAAGAAATACATTTGTGTTAGAGAGAAAATGTATGAGTAAGTAATGCACATAAAATAATGTATGTAATATGCATTATGTTTATATATCTATATAGAATTATATAACATATATGTAATTATAAAAATATCTTATGTATGACACACATACAAATATAAAAATATCTCCACTGGGCGTGGTGGCTCATGCCTGTAATCCCAGCACTTTGGGAGGCCAAGGCAGGTGGATCACTTGAGCCCAGGAGTTCAAGACCAGCCTAGGCAACATAGTGAAACCCCGACTCTACTAAAAATACAAAAATTAGCTGGGTATGGCAGCAGTTGCCTGTAATCCCAGCTACTTGGGAGGCTGAGGCAGGAGAATTGTTTGAACCCGGGAAGTGGAGGTTGCAGTAAGCCGAGATCGCTCCACTGCATTCCAGCCTAGACAACAGAGGGAGACTCGGTCTCAAAAAAAAAAGTACAGAGCAGTATTATATACTATACGTAAGTATCAATTCCTGGGTTAAGTAAATGACATCTTCACTTCTTAAATAAATATTGCCATATTTTTCAATATAGAACAGGACTGGGTAATTTCTCGAACATAGCTGGAAAGGTGAGGACAAGTGAGAATAGGGTGGAGAAGTTGCAAGAGAGATTTATAACCAACATGGAAAGCACCGTGGAGGCTTTAGAGGTGGGAAGGCTTTGAGAGTGAGGAAGAACGAAGTGCCTTTTCTTGACATGGCATGGTCCTTGCTTTTGAAGGTTTTGGGCTCAGAAGTCCTCCTTTTCTTCTAAGGAGTAAAGAGGAGAGAACAAGGACAGGGACAGAAACTGGCCTTGCATGGGTTGTAGGGCTGCTTGTTTGGCTCCCTGATCTGCTAGAGCATTTCCAGCTGATACAGGATTGTCCGGGGTTTGGTGGCCCCTGCAGTGAATGATGGTGACTTTCTGCGGGAGCCTGGCAGCTTGAAGGAGCTTGCTGATGAGAGAGCCATTGATGACAGGAGTGTTTTTTGTAGTTAGGAAACCCCATTCTTTCCAGATAGATGAGTGTGAGAGTACTATATGGAACACTGAACGAGAATCTGAATATACGTTAATTTGTTGTCCGGCTACTAGAGTGAGATCTCGAGTGAGAGCAATGAGTTCAGCTTTTGGGAGAGGGTGCCTAGGGGGAGCGGATTGGCTTCAGTAGTATGTGTGTGTTGGGGGGTGACACTATACTATAGCCAGCATGCTGGCATCCTTGACGTAGGAAGGAGCTGCCATCTACCAACCAAGTAAAGGAGGCATCTGGAAGGGGTTGGTCTGTTAGGTTTGGAAAAGGTATAAGAAAGGTTTGAACAGTGTTCACACAGGAGTGTGTAGGGTCCTGGGCAGTTGTAGCTTCAGGTAAGAGCGTGGCCGGGTTTAGACGGGAGCTGGTTAGCACGGTGATTTGGGGGGTTTCTATGAATAGAGCATACAGTTGGAGGAGCCGGGCAGCACAGATGAGACAGTACACTGCGGTGAGCTAGCATGTCTTTGATGTTATGGGTTGAATAAACTGTTAGGTTGGCATGGAGAGATCATTTTAGGCTTTCAAGGATGAAGACAGCAGCTGCCTCCAGTGCTTGGAGGCAGGCAGGCCATCGAGAACTGTAGCTTCAAGCTGTCTGGAGAGGTAGGCGACAACCGGGAGGGTGGGTCCCTTAGACTGGGTTAGAACACCTAGTCCAACTCCACACGTTGGTCGGTATCGAGGGAGAAAGGTTTGGTGAGGTCTGGGAGAGTGAGGACGGGGGCTGAGGTGAGAGCCTTCTGGAGTAGATGGAAAGGCTGGGTAATAGGCTGTGCAGGGTTTGAAGGCTCATGGAGAGGGCCTTTAGTGGCTTGGTATAATGGTTTGGCAAGTAGAGCAAAGGAGGGAACCCAGAGCTTAAAATATCCCGCTAGTCCTGGGAAAGAAAGAATGTGTTGCTTAGTTTGCAGAGGTGGGAGGGACTGTAGGAAGGATATGTGGTCGGTTGTGAGTCCTCAGGTTCATGGGTTAAGAGCTAGGTCTAGATAGGTGACTGAGGGAGCTTACATTTGTGCTTTCTTAGGGGAGACCTGATACCTCTGTTCTGCCAAGAAGTTTAAAAGAGAGAGAGCATGGGCATTGCAGTCTCTGAGAGGCGCTACACAGGAGCAGATGATTAACACGTTGAAGGAGAGTGGACGGTTTTAGGGATAAGGTACAGAGGTCATGAGCAAGGGCCTGTCCAAAAAGATGGGGGCTGTCTCTGAAACCTTGAGTTAGTATGCACCAGGTGAGCTGACATGAAGGGTGGGTGTCGGGGTTTTCCCACGTAAAGGCAAAGAGTTTTTAGGAATCACTGTGTAAAGGAATTGTGAAAAAAAAGCATCCTCTAGGTTTAGAACAGGAAAATGGGTGGTATTGGAGGGAACTGTGGAAAGTATATGGGTTAGGAACTACTGGACATACTGGGAGTACAGCTTGGTTAATGAGCCTGAGGTCCTGGACTAAGTGATAATTTCTGTCTGGCTTTTTAACAGGTAGAACTGGTGTGTTAAAAGGGGAGTTTGTTGGGTGGAGTAGGTGACTGGCGAGGAGGTGAGAAATGATAGGCTGTAGGCCTGTGAGAACTGCTTGAGGGACGGGACACTGCTTCTGTGACAGGAACTGGGTGGGCTCTTTAAGGGTAATGCGGACGGGGGGTGTAGTGTTCTGCAACTGAAGGTGTGGAAGTATCCTAAACAGCGGGGTTAACTAGGATGGGGGATAAAGTAAAGTTGCATGTTTTAAGGTGGGAGGTTGGAGGAGTAGAAGAAAGTTAGGTGCCTCGAGGGGTCTGGGTTGATGCGTTGGGTACTATGGGGAATGTGGAAGCTGAGAGTAGTGTGGAGTTTTGAAAGGATGTCTCTGCCTAGGGGCGGAGTTGGGCATGAGGGCAGGACTAAGAAAGAGCGAGTGAAGGAAAAGGTGTGCAGGGAGCAGAAAAGTGGAGGGGTGGCTCAGGGTTTGGAGACTTGTCCGTCAATTTCCACAGCAGAGAAAAGGGAGGACTGAGTGGGTCCTGAAAAATTAGGTAAAGCAGAGTAGTTTGCCTGGTATTAATTTAAAAAAACATACTGGCCTACTTCCACCATCAGGGTTACCCTTGGCTTGGATGCAGCGATAGTAGTTTCCGGGGCATCCGTTTCAGGGCACCCTCAGTCCTCAGCAGCAAGGCCAGTGAAATCCAAGTAGGAGGTTTGATCGGCTCTGGAAGGGATGGGGGCGGTCCTTGCAGGGGCCGCTCACAGTCCAACTTCCATTGGGGTCCTCCGCAGAGGGGGCACGGCCTGGTGGGCTTACCTGGATTTGGGCATTGTCTGGACCAGTGGACTTCATTGCCGCACTTGAAACAGGTACCAGGTGGAGGTAGGTTGCTAGGAGGCTTCCGTGTGGAGCTGCGGCCCTGTGGGCCTGCAGGGCCCCTGATGGCGGAGGCAAGCATTTGAAACTCCATCCGTTTTTGCCTTTTATTTTCCTCATCATGATTGTTAAAGACTATGAAGGCTAAATTAAGAAGTTCTTGTCCTGGGGTTTGAGGGCCGTCGTCAAGCTTCTGAAGCTTGCACCGAATATCCGGGGTGGACTGGGAGATGAACCGAAAGTTTAAGATAGGGGTTCGTTCTGAGGGTTTGAAGGGGGAAGGGAGGTTAAGTTAACAGGCAGTGGAGTTGAGGTAGGGGCGTATGGTGGCAGGATGGATTTACAAGCCTTAGGAGAGGGCAGTGGGGGAAGATGAAGGGTACAGGCAATACTAGAATTGTCCTGAGGAAGGGATGGTGTAGGAAAAGAAGTGGATACAGCTGACTGGGAAGATGGCAGCCGAGAAGACAACGAGGAGGCTTGAGGGGGTTAAAGAAGACAGTTGAGAGGAAAAGGTAGGGGCTGGGAGGGGTGGACAGCAGTCAACTGGATCAAACAAGGAAAAAGAGGTAGAGTTGGGAGGAGAAAGGTGATAGGGCGGTAAGAATGGAGGGGAAGGATTTGAACAGGTAAGAAGAATTGCAGAGGTCAGGTTGTGATCTGAGTGGAAAAAGGCATGGACAGAAGGAATTTCTCCCCATTTTTCCAGTCATTGGCAATAATTGCTTAAGTCAGTTAAAATTATAAGGCTGAATGTTCTATTTGCGGGCCATTTGGACCCATTATTTAATTGGTACTGTGGCCAGGCTGTATTGCAAAAAAGATAAAGTGCTTAGGGCGAATATCTTGCCTGAGGCCTAAGGTTTGCAGATTTTTTATGAAGCAGCCTAGAGGGCTGTTGTTTGGAATGCAGAACCGGGAGTTTCCCATAACAGAGGGTAGGCTCGGGAGAACAGGGAAAAAGGAGACCGTCCTGGAGAGAGATGATAAAAGGAGCAATTGTCACCGCTGCCAGGAACAGGATCAAATGGCTTAGAGGCATCCCCCTAAGACCAGATGATCAGCGAGTGCCTGGCACACGCCGGAGCCTTCTTGGACCAATGTCGGATTTTTGGACCAGAGAAACTAAGAGAGGCTCTGCGGATTTTTCCTGTTAAACCAGGATTCTGGGGAAACTTACCAGTAGGTGAGATCAGTGACCAATGTGCATGCACAGAGAAGCAACTAGAGACCAAGGAGCTTCCTTTGTCTGGCTGCTGTGGCTTGCTCTCTGGGGTGGAGGGGTAGGTCCACGGGGGATGTGGATCAGAACCCCTCCTGGGTTTGGGCACCAGATGTAAGGTTCTTGTATTGGTTCAAACCCTGAGAGCGCACCAACAGACAACATGAGGTGGTGTGTTTTAATGAGTGCCTGGGCGCAGGTGGGCTGAGGCCTAGACAAAGGTTTTATAGTCTCCTGTAAACAGGAAGTGTCCTAGTCTGACGTAATTGCTATGTTGTATATAATGGCCTCTTTCTCAGTCTTCAGGGGTACACATCTTCTTGCCGGCTCTCTTCCTGCTTCTGCTATCTTGCTGGCGCACGCTGCTGGCGCAAGTAGCCTTGCGCCTTGGGACTGGGCCTGAGAAGGAAGGAGTTATTCATCTCCTTAAGCTTTCAGGTCCCAGGGAGAATCTTACACTGTTCATCCCTGCTTTGAGATGCCAGGGAAATCTGCAGGTGTCTTCTGAAATCCAAGTCCGTTCTAAGCTTGTTTTATAAGAGCGACACACAGTAAGTAATGATGAGTGAGTTTCTCCTTGTGGTCATGAACTTTTGTAGCAATACTGAAACCATCTTTGTAAAATTATAACTGAGGAAATTCTGACAGTGAAAGAGATCAGACCTGACTGACTCCATCTTGCTTCTAACCTGTAAGCTGTCCTTGTTCATTCCTGGGCATAGGCTGAACTAACTTTGGGAAGGAATTCAGTTCATGGTTTGACTCTGAAACAAAATTAGATAATAACCCTTTCCCAAAAAGACCCCCTTCTTGCCTGGGGACCAGTCTGCCTTTGCAGGACTAACAAATTAGCTACAAGATTAGAAATTACGGTTTAGGGGTCATGCAGCCTCTGGCTCCAAGAGTCTGAACCTCCCCAAATTGCTCCTGGGGATAACATCCCTATTATAAAACCTGACATCAGTTCTTGAGATATTTTGCAGACCCTGCACTGGATGGATCAACTGACATTACCCGGATGGGTAATTGGGCTCAACCAGTTCTGCCATCCCACCCAGTGACAGAAAACAGCAAGAAAAGCTCACTTCGCACCCTATGATTCCATCTCCAAACTGACGAATCAGCACTCCCCACTTCCCAAGCCCCTACCCACCAAATTATCTTTAAACACTCTGATCCCTGAATTCTCGGCGAGACTGATTTGAGTAATAATAAAATTCCGGTCTCTGCACAGCCAGCTCTTCAATTCCCCATTGTAATTCCCCTGCCTTGATAAATCGGCTCCGACTAGGCAGCATGCAAGGTGAACCAATTGGGTGGTTACAATTCTTAATTATGAAGTTTAAATCTTTTGAAAATATTGTGCCTCAAAGAGGTGCCAGCAAAAAAATGAAAGTGATTCTGTATATCGTAAGATGATGTTTCAGAATTTTAGTATATAGTAAGAATTTGAAAACTTTCTTTACCTGTGATCTGTATAGCTATATTGTACCTGGGAATACAATGTGATATAGAGACTATTCTGCATTAATCTTTCATGAGATTTCTTTATCACTTGGTAAGGTAATGAGGATTCCAATTGGCTTCTTTTGAAAAATCATAAAATCAAAAGAATTCTGGTTTTGAAGGAAAAAAAAAAGGTGAGTTTTACTGCTGGGTTTACCCTGTGTAATCATGGTATTAAAAGAAACAAAAACCTTAAACAACAAAAAAATAATTTTATAGAGTTTATTTGAACAAAGAAAATTCACAAATCAGGCAGCACTCAGAACCAGAAGAAGTTGAGAGAGCTCCATTCTTCAATATGGGCAATGAGTATAGACAAAACAGGAAAGTGAAGTAAATAAATAGCTTGATTGGTTGTAGCTAGGCATCTGCCTTATATGGACATGGTCTGATCAGTTGATCAGGTTTCAGTTTCTTTACTTACTAAAGAAGATAGCATAGCAATGGAAGTACAGAGACAGCCTTGGGCAAAATTTAGGTTAACAATGGGCAAGTCATTTAGTTGGCTGTGCTTTTATTTCCTCATTTGTTGAATGGTTTTTTTTGTTTTTGTTTTTTCTTAGCAAAAAACAAAAATAGGTCTATTGTAAGAGTCAAATAACATAATGCTTGTTATGATGTCGTTTAAATCATAAGGTCAAATACAGGTACAAGGTGACGATTTTGGTATTTGGTAATGATATGCTATAATGGTTTCCTAGCCAGTATATACTGCATTTACTCTATAGAATTTTTGTATAATGTGCCTCTAATTGTTTAGATAAGCAATCTATAGATAGGCTGAATTTGAATTCTGCTCTTCTGTTTTGCTTAAATGTTTCCTTTCTTTGTTTTAGTTGCTGATTGTTGGAGGTTCTTTTGGTCTTCGTGAATTTTCTCAAATCCGATATGATGCTGTGAAGATTAAAGTAAGAAATATAATTAGAGTTTGACATGTGTCTGTCTATATGTATGTTCTCATTTAGGAAAATTGTATACTCAGTGTACTATGCAGTCTGAGTTTGTCTTGCTTTTCAATGCTAAGATGTGATCTTTGTTTTTTTCTTTAAAATAACATTAGTGATCACGTGGCAGTGAATCGTGAAATGGAACTAATTTAGTAATCTATCTATCTTTCTTTCTTTTTTTTTTCCCATGGGGTCTCACTCTGTCACTCAGACTGGAGTGCAATGGCCTATCCTGGTTCACTGCAACCTCCACCTCCCAGGCTCAAGCGATTCTCTTGTCTCAGCCTCCTGAGTAGCTGAGATTACAGGTGCGTGCCACTACCACTGGGCTAATTTTTGTATTTTTAGTAGAGACAGGGTTTCACTATGTTGGCCAGGCTGGTCTTGAACTCCTGACCTCAAATGATCCACCTGCCTTGGCCTTCCACCCAGTCTAGTAATCTTTCTTATTTCATTAGAAAATTTGCAATACTGTTAGCATTCTCCCACAAAATATGATCTGGTGTAGCTGTTTTTAGGATTTAGAAGGGATTAAAAAACGTAGGTCAATAATTTTGCTTTATTTTTCTCTAATTATATTTCATATTAATATCCATAATTGTATAAAGTATATTGATATGTATCTTTAATAATTGTTAGTAAAAGAAAGGAAAACTATTTTTCAGTATAAATAAAGACACCTACATTTATAGTGTCTACTTTGTAGTAGGACTATATTAGTTCATACACACACACACACACACACACACACACAGATCATCCTTGATTTATAATGGGGTTATGTCTTGCTTTAAACTCATTGTAAATTGAAAATATCATAAGTAAAAAATGCATTTAAT
This sequence comes from Rhinopithecus bieti, assembly GCF_001698545.2. Classification (NCBI taxonomy): domain Eukaryota; kingdom Metazoa; phylum Chordata; class Mammalia; order Primates; family Cercopithecidae; genus Rhinopithecus; species Rhinopithecus bieti. The sequence continues at coordinate 90,862 of NW_016807544.1, read as the reverse complement.
ACCTGACTAAGTGGATTGTAAAGTAAAAGAACTGTAAGTTGAAACATTGCAAGTTGGGGACTGTCTATATATTATCATCTTTATTTTACAGGTGAGGAAACAGGGGGTCTATACATTAACTATAGTGGGTCTTTACCTGAAAAAACGGAAGACAAATAAAAAAAAGCTTAATTAAGTTGGCTAAGGTCACATGGATACTTACGGGTAGAGCTAGGATTCTCACCCTCTGTAATCACACAATTGTGAAATTCAGGTGTTACATAAGAACTCTGTTTTTTTCATTCAGAAGTACATAGCTTTTGTTTGTGGCACATATCTGATATTTGTAGTTTTTTTTCCCAAGTAATATATGTATTTTATTAGCAGACCTCAGTAATATCGATAGAAAAGTAGAGTATAAAGCCCTATTCAGTTTCCTCAGTTAATTTTATGGTTTTAGAGAAACCAACATCAGCTAGTTTTAAAGACAGTAGGTATTAGGGTAAATATTAAATTTTTAAAAATGTGTACTTTCTGTGAAGGAATAGAACAATTTTATTTAATGAGCAATTTTACTTAATTTTCAGTTAACTTTCAATTTAACTGTTAGAAGATTTCAGTTAGCATCCCAATTACTTTGTCAAGGAATTTTTTTCTTTTTCCCTTTAAGATGAAAATTATGGTAGTATATGACATTTGAAGGGAGAAAATAAGTATATATTCGGAAAATAATTGAATAGTGGTCATGTGTTAATATTTGTTAGATACTGCAAGTAAAGTATTCAGAAACTAGTACTTATAAAGTTTATAATTGAGGCTGGAAGACAGCTAATAAAAAAAAATGTACCCAGACATATAATATAGCAATGCCAGTAAAATGCCATTATTAGAAGTTCAAGGAGAGGCGTATAGTTTTAACTTGGAAAAGGAGAATCAGAGAAGGTTTTCTAAAGGCATTAGCCTTTGAATTAGGCTTTAAGAATGAGCAGGAATTAGCTAAATGATAGAAATAACTTATATTCTATAAGGTAGAGAGAATATTGGGCACATGGTCAGTGTTTCATTTTAGAAATAGCTCTCTGGCAGTGGAGTACAGGTGGATGGGTATTGGGGGACCAAAATGGAAGAGAAAATATTGTTTAGGTTGGAAGTAAAGAGACCTGTTAGGATTCTGGGGCAGTAGCATGGATGAACAATAATGGAACCTGAAATAACATATTTGCAATGATGATAAGGAGAAATTAATGAGTTCCAGCAATAATTTTAGCAGCAAATTGATTAGTATATGATGACTAATGTATGTAATATAAAAATATGAATAAATCTAGGATGACTCAAGGTTTTGGTTTTAAGGACTGGGTAAATGGTGGTGCCAGTAACCCAGTGTATTAGTCTGTCTTCACACTGCTAATAAAGACCTACTCAAGACTGGGTAATTTATACAGAAAAGAGGTTTAATTGACTTACAGTTTCACAAGGCTGGGGAGGCCTCAGGAAACTTACAGTCATGGCAGAAGGGGAAGCAAACGTGACCTTCTTTACATGGTGGCAGGAGAGAGAAATGAGAGCCTAACAAAGGGGAAAATCCCTTATAAAACCATCAGATCTTGTGAGAACTTACTGTCACGAGACTAGCATGGGGGAAACAGCTTCCATGATTCGATTATTTCCCACTGAGTCCCTCCCATGACATATAGGAACTACAATTCAATATGAGATTTGGGTGGGGACACAGCCAAACCATATCACCCAGTTAAGGAGAACAGGGGAGGATGAGCTACCAGGTGAGGTTTAGGAAATGGAGTCAAAGTAAATGGAACAAGGTTAGGTAAGGTTAACAGAATGAGGTTGATTGAAGTTGAGAGGACAAGGTCAGTTGAAGTCAAGGGAATTAAGTTAAAAGAATGGGGGATGGTTAAGGTCTATAGGAGGAAGATGAGAGGACATGGTTGAGGTGAGAAGGATCAGAAGACAAGGCCTATGAGATTTAGAGGCTGAGGTTGGTTGATGTTGAAAAGTCAAACTCAGGTGATCAAGAGTCAGTGTTTGGGTGAGGTTGAGTTCCAGTTAGGTAGAGAAGATGAGGTAATGTTGAGAGGAGTTAAGAGGTTGAGTTTTGTCCTTGAGGATTGAAAGGATAAGACTGGTTGAGGCTGATAGTGGTTGCATGGGTTGAGAGATTGAGGTTAGGGTGGTCAAGAGGGTAAATTGCTGAGGTCAAGGGGGGGTGTGGCCTAAAGGAAAAACTTGGATCAAAAGAGGATGGGTTCAGTTGAGAAGTTTGGAAAAGGATGTAGAAAGGACAGTATGGATTTGGGGTGACCAACCATCATTGTTTGCCTGAGACAGTCCTGATTTTTGTATTGAAAGTTTGGCATCCCAGGAAAGAAAACATCTGGCTTCTCAGTAAAGGATGTGCAAAGTTCAGGGGAAAGTATAAGCCTAAAAAAGTAAGAGCTGGAAGCAACAGCTTTCAAGTTTTAGAAAACGATTTGGAATAGTTTATCTGCTGTCCCTAGTGGCTGTTGCTGTTTTTTTCTCATGAGTGCTGATACTAACAACCAAGGATCCACAATAATGGATCATACATTGTTGCATCAGACCAAGTGATGTGATTTAAGTGTGCAATATAAGTATGCTACATTTGCGAGCAGTAAGTCTTCAACTTTGCCTGCCTGTTGTGCTTTATAACAGATGGTGTTAGTTTAATTTTTAACATTATAAATATTGTGACCAAGTTTTCTAAGATTAGATAATGAAAATGAGAACAATTATAATACCAGTGCCAGTATGATTCAGACATCACTGAAAAAGGAAGCTAAATGACTCTGTTATTTTAATGACATATGGAAGGACACATACAACTGGATTAAGGAATTAAATAACCAAAACAGAGCATACTGCACAATACGCAAACAAGAAATTGAGATTGGGCATGGTGGAGACAGGGATGTGAAAACAGATATGAAGACTGAATCTCACAGGTCCAAGATGAGGCAGGCAAGTACTTATAAATCAATCATAAATTTACTCATCTCCCCAAAATACAATACTATACTCAGTCTAAAATAGAGCTGCTGAGTTAGCTTGTGCATACCGTACCAATGAGAACATGCATTATCATATTGTTCTCTTGATTGCTCTGTGAAATTGACTAAAGTGACATTTTTCTGATTCAGCGGTTAGAACTGTTAAAATATCCTATGCATGAACAAAAGGGGGATTGGTACCAGGTCTGTTGTCCTCCTACGTATACTGTTAAATTTTGCCAAGGATCGTGCTTTCTATAGTATATCAATGCTAAACTGAAAAATGGCACCAAGAAATGTCCAGGTACTTGATTAAGAAAAAACTGAGTTTTAAATTATATTCTGGGGCCAGGCATGGTGGTTCATATGTGTTAATCCCAGCACTTTGGGAGACCTAGGTGGGTGGATCACTTGAACCAGGAGTTCAGGACCAGCCTGGGCAATATGATGAAACCTCATCTCTACAAAAAATGCAAAAAATTAGCCAGGCATGGTGGTGCGTGCCTGTAGTCCCAGCTGCTTGGAGGCTGATCTGGGAGGATTGATGTAGCTCAGGAGTTTGAGGCTGCAGTGAGCTGTGATCATGCCATTGCACTCCAGCCTGGGTGACAGAGCGAGACCCTGTCTCAAAAAAACAAATGACCCGAAAAGCCAAATTATTTTCTGATTTCTTTGAAGATTTTAATGAAACCACAGAAAATGTAAAACCAAAAATTGTTCATATCTTGTCAGTTGTTGCTTTTGCCCAGTTTTCTTTATGGGATGCCAATCAGATATATGTTATATTCTTCAACTATGCCCAACATTTCTATTATGATTTTCAGTGTTTTCCCCTATTCTTTTTTTGTACTTTATTTTTGTATATTTTCTATTGTTTTATCTTCTAGTCACTAACTTTCTCTTTTGCTGTGTTCAGTGTCCACATAAAGCCATCCCTTGATTTCATGATTTCAGTTACTATATTTTTTAGTTTTAAAATGCACATTTAATTCTTTATTACACATTCTAGTACTCTGGAGAAATCTTCTATGATGCCATATTTTAATCTATTTTTTCCTTTGATATCTTGAATATATACTTTAAAGGCCTGTCTCCAACATAAGGATCACTGTAGACCTGCTTTTATTATCTAATTTTTCTCTTGTTTTTTCAGTTATATGATTCTATCTTTAAACATGCCTCATAATTTTTTAATTAAATGCTGGACATTATTTATAAACAATTATAGAGGTTCCAGATGGTATTGTTTTCTTCCATAAAAGGCGTATCCTTTTTTCTTGATGCAGATAGATTGAGGGCTGATCGGTCTTTATATCATCCAGGTGTGAGCCAGGTCATGGCTTGATTTCAGTTAAGTAAGACTTAGGCTGTCCTCTCTGTTTCTTCCCTATTCCTAGCCCCTAATCTGTCTGTATTGAAAAAAAAAAAAAAAGATAAACCCTTCCTGGAGGAAAACAATATCATCTGGAACCTCTATAGTTGTTTATAAATAATGTCCATGGACCTACATGGCTTTAAATTGATACTCCAGGAAATTATGCTCTACTTTTCAGAGAATTTTCAACCTAGTGGTATACTCCTATCTTACGCAGTTCCAGAATTTCAAAACTGTTGTGTGTGTTTTGATCTCTATTTTTTTGTCATTATAGCCCTGTATGGTGGTTTCTGTAAACCCCAGTAGCAGCCATCTACCTGATTTCAAACCTTGGTTCTTATCCTATGGGTTTACCAGGTGTGTCAAAGGCTTCCAGGGGAAAAACGGGCTTTCAACTATAAGCTCTTTTGGAACCCTTCCTTTAGTGGGTCTTTATCTCTTAAACTCCAAGAGGCTGCAGGTAATAGCGTTTTTTGGTTGATTATTTTGTTTTGCAAATTACTTTGACATTATTGGATAAATTTTAGATTACTGGATAAATTTTGTACAGAAAATAAAGACACAGGAAGAAAGTTTATCAAAGTAGTATACAATAGAGTAGCATCTTAGGTAGAGGTTTGATTTTAATGTATGCTGGTAAGGCAGACATTTCACACAATCAAAATTAGCACTGAAAATTTATTTTAAATCAGACAAAGTACAGATGTATCTCTCAATAATACAGTCAGTTCCTCGTGCCCACCAGCAGTAGGTCATTTGCTGTTTTCTTAGTTGAAAGCATATGAGGAAGTTAACTTGTATTATAGATTTGTGTTTTATCCCTTTTACATACATGCAATTATTAATATAGTAATTCATTATTTTATTTATCTAAGTTGTTTTGTTGTGAAACACAATACAGAAACCAGGGAGTGTATTGAACATACATGTACAATTTAATAAATTATCATAAACTGAAATCCCAAGTAACCGCCATCTGTGTCAAAAAGTAAAAATTGTTAGCACTCCAGACACCATTCTGTGTGCTGTTTCCTAATCTCTCCTCCTGCTGCTCCATGCCTTCCTCTTGCCCCTAAGATAAACACTACTGTGCTTTGTTTTTGTTTTTTTGTTTGTTTGTTTGTTTGTTTTTTCAGATGAACTCTTACTCTGTCACCCAGAGTGCACTGGTGCGATCACTCTTACTCTGTCACCCAGAGTGCACCGTCACCCAGAGTGTCACTGGAGTGCAGTGGTGCGATCTTGGCTCACTGCAACCTCCACCTCTTGGGTTCAAGCGATTCTCCTGCCTCAGCCTCCCGAGTAGCTGGGACTACAGGTGCAAGCCACTGCGCCCGGCTAATTTTTTGTATTTTTAGCAGAGACAGGGTTTCACCGTGTTAGCCGAGATGGTCTTGATCTCCTGACCTCATGATCCGCCTGCCTCAGCCTCCCAAAGTGCTGGGATTACAGGCATGAGCCACCGCGCCCAGCCCTACTGTGCTTTTTATAGTAATCACTTCCTTGGTTTTACCATCTTAGAATACATCCCAAAACCTTTTGATTAATTTTCTTTGTTCTGAATTTTGTATCAGTGGAATTATATATATTCTTTTGTGCTGACTTCTTTTATTCAATATTATATATGTGAAGTTCATCTGTGCTTCAAATCTAAGTCAGGGATCAGTAAGCTTTTCATGTAAAGAGCCAGATAGTAAATTTGAACTTTTGCATTTACTGAAGTTTGCTGTTGTAGTACAAAGGCAGTCATAGACAAAGGTAAACAAATGAGCATAGCTATGTTCATATGTTTCCATTTTATTTGTTTCAATAAATTTTAAAATTTGGTCCTTAATTTTTTTTTTTTTAACTCTTTGGTCGTTCAGGAGCATTGTGTATAATTTCCATGTATTTGTACAGCTTCCAGAGTTCCTCTTGTTATTGATTTCTATTTTTATTCTGTTTTGGTCAGAATAGACACTTGATATGATTGATACTGTTTTGAATTTGTTGAGACTTGTTTTGTGGCCTAACATATGGTGTATCCTGGAGAATATTCTATGTGCTGATGAGAAAAATGTGTATTCTGCAGCAGTTGGATGACACATTCTGTAAATTTGTCTTAGGTCCATTTGGTCTAGGGTATAGTTTAACTTTACTGTGTCTTTGTTGATTTTGTACTTGGATGATCTGTCCATCACCAAAAGTAGGGTGTTGAAATCCCCCAATATTATGTATTGCAGTCTGTCTCCCTTTAGATTTGTTAATATTTGCTTTGTATATTTGGGTGCTCAGGTGTTGGGTACATATATATTTACTATTGTTACATTCTATTGCTGAATTGACTCCTTTATCATTATATAATTTCTTTCATTCTCTTTTTAGTTTTTGACTTAAAGTCTGTTTTATCTGATACAAGTGTAGCTACTTTTGTTCTTTTTTTGGTTTTCATTTCTGTGGAATATCTTTTTCTATTCCTTCACTTCCAGTTTATGTGTATCTTTATAGATGAGGTGAATTTCTTATAGGCAGCATATACTTGGGTGTTATATTTTGATTCAGTGAGCCACTCTATGTTTTCTAACTGGAGAGTGTAGTCCATTTACATTCAGTGTTATTATTGATAAGTAAGGCCTTACCACTGCCATTTTGTTGCTCGTTTTTTAGCTGTATAACCCCTCGCTTCCTTTTTTCATTCCTTACTTTTTATGTGATTAAGTGATTTTTATCTGGTAGTATATTTTAATTTGTTGCTTTTTATTTTGAGTGTATCTGTTACCGATTTTTGCTTTGCGTTACTACGAGGCTTACAGAAAACATCCTATAGATATAACAACTTATTTGAAATGGATACCAACTTAACTGTGATTACAGAAAAGGAAAACCAAAATAAAACCTATACACATTAACTCTCTTTCCTCCAACAATTTGAATTTTTGATGTTACAATTTATTTATTTATTTATTTTTGAGATGGAGTCTTGCTTTGTTGCCTAGGCTGGAGTGCAGTGGTACAATCTCGGCTCACTGCAACTTCCGCCTTCCAAGTGATTCTGCTGCCTCAGACTACCAAGTAGCTGGGACTACAGGTGCACACCACCACACCCAACTAATTTTTGTAATTTTAGTAGAGATGGGGTTTTGCCATGTTGACCAGGCTGGTCTTGAACTCTGACCTCAAGTGATCCACCCACCTCAGCCTCCCAGGATGCTGGGATTACAGATGTGAGCCACTGTGCCTGGCCACAATTTACATTTTTATATTGCCAATCTCTTAGCAAATTGTTGCAGTTACTATTTTTAATAGTTTTGTCTTCTTACTAAAGATAAAAGTAGTCTAAACATTAGGATTGCAGTATTAGTATATCATGCAGTGTTCTTATCTTTTAGTTTGAAGAACTCTCTTTAGCATTTCTTTTGGGACAGGTCTAGTAGCAATAAATTCCCTCTGCTTTTGTTTGGCAGTCGTCTCTCCATTTCTGAAGGATAACTTTGCTGGATATAGTATTTTTGGTTGTTACAGTATTTTAGTTTGTTTGTTCTCCTCAGCACTCTAAATATATTGTCCCACTCTCTTCTGGCCTATAAAGTTTCTGCTAAGAAGTCTGCTGCCAGGAATATGGATGTCACTCATATCATTTGCTTCACTTCTCTTGTTACTTTTAGCATCTTATCTTTGACTTTGGTGTTTGAGAGTTTGATTATAATATGTCTTGGGGTATTATTTGGGCTAAATCTGACTGGTGACATTTTACCTTGCTTTACCCAGATATTTATATATTTCTCCAGGTTTAGCAAGTTTTCTGTTATTATTTCTTTGAGTAAGCTTTCTGCTCCTTCGTCTTTCTTAGTTCCCACTTTAACTCCAATAACCTGAATATTTGCTGTTTTTAAGTTGTTCCATAGATCCTGCAAGCTATTTATTACTTTCATTCTTTTTCCTTTTTTCTCTTCTTACTGTGTATTTTCACATAGTTCCTCTTTGAGCTCATTGATCTTTCATCTGTTTGCTGAATTCTTCTGTTGATGCTTTGTAGTGCATTTTTTGTTGCATTCATTGTATTTTTCAGCTCCAGGATTTCTGTTTGATTTTTTAAAAAATTATTTCAACTTCTCTGTTCAATTTCTCGATAAATTTCTAAATGGTTCTCTGTCTTTTAGTGAAGTTTATTTAACTTCCTTGAAACAGCCATTTTCAGTTCTTTGTCTGAAAGATTACACATCTCCATCATTTTAGGGTTGGTCTCCAGTGCCTTATTTTGTCCATTTGATGAAGTCATATTTTCCTAAAGGTTTCTGATACTCGAAGAAATGTGACAATTTGTATGCATTGAGAGCCTCTGTATTTATCTTAGTCTGTGCAGTCTGGTTTTGTTTGTGCCTGTCCTTCTTCAGAGGGTTTCCCAGGGATTCTAAGCACACTGACTGTTGTCTTCTCTGAGCCTGTGACAACTTGAGCTACCTGAGCACTAGAGAGTGCTCAAAGCCCAGGCTTGCCATGAGTCTCATGAGGGCTCCAAAGTTGGCATGGCTTTCTGGCCCAAATGGATCTGTGGAAGATCCAAGGTAGGTACTGGGGCTGTGTGGGAATGCTGACCAGGTACTTGAGTCCAGAAGACTGTCTCAGTGCCCCAGACAAGCATGCCTCCCAACAGCTCTCTGCATAGGCAGGATGGGTTCTTGACTGTAGCAAAAGGAACTGGAGTTGAGACTGGACCCCTTTTGGATCTGCTGTGGGGAAGCTGATGACCCCCTCTCATTGCCACAGATGAGCATGTGTCACTTGGCAGGTCACTGCATCAGTGGGGTAGTTCCTCAACTTCTACAGGAGGGGCTGAAGCTGAGACTGAGCTGCCTTGGGATCTGCTGTAGAAGAGAGGATGGCATGCCTATCACATTGGCTCAGGTGGGTGTGCATTTCCCAGCAGGTCCCTAGATAGACAGGATAGTTCCCCAACTGTGGCAAGAGGCTGGAGCTGAGACTAGGCCCCCCTGGGATCTGCTGTGGCCTGGAGGCTAGAGAGCTGGATCTTGTTGGCTCAACTGGGGCACTTGTCTCCCTGGAGGATCCTGCACAGACAGGATCGTTTCTCAACTACAGCAAGAGGGGCAGCAGCTGAGGCTGGGCCCCCTCAGGATCTGCTGTGACAGGAGGTTGGCAAGCCCACTGGGGAGGCCTATACTCCTGGGCTGCCAGATATGGTTGAGTCTCCCTTTGGGTCCTTGTGTAAACAGCTCTGAGCTGGGACCTCCAGCTGAAGGTTGGAGCAGAGCCACAGGGCCACTTTCAGGCTTACTGTCAAGACCAATATCAGCAGGCAGACAAGCCTTTCTGCTAAGTCACTAGCATGTGTGATTCCTTCTGGACCTCTTGGCAGCTGGTTTTGGTTGTAGACTGAAGGCCAAATGGGGCTGTTAGCTAAGCCCCTTGAAGGACTGGGCTGTTTTCCAGGCTTGAACTTAGAAGCAAGCTCAGTGAATCATCCACCTAGGTGTGAATGCATTCAAAACAACCTTCCTAGGTCTTTGGCTCCATCAGGGTTTGACAACCTTCTACCTGAATTCTGAGGCTCCTGCAGAGAGACTTTTTACTGTGGATAGGTGCAGGATTCTTGTTGCTGTGGGGGGATATGAGCAGGTTACCTTCTATTCTGCCATCTTGGTGACATCCTGAACATTCCATTCTTGTATGCTTTTCTCTTGAACATGTACAAAAAGGAATTGCTAGATTATAGGGTGTTGTATCATACTTCAATTTTATTTGATAGTTCCAAACTGTTTTTCAGAATGACCATCCGTCTATACTGTTACCAGCAATTTATCGTTAAGGCTGCAAATACTTTGTATTGTCAGTTTAATTTTGTTTTGTTTTTTAAAATCATTCTGGTGGGTGTGTTATGAATTGCTAATTATGAGGTGAATTTAAATTTTCCATGGTGACTGATGAAGTTAATCACTTTTTTTTTTTTTTTTTTTTTTTTTGAGACGAAGTCTCACTCTGTCCACCAGGCTGGAGTGCAGTGGCGCGATCTTGGCTCACTGCAAGCTCCGCCTCCTGGGTTCACGCCATTCTCCTGCCTCAGCCTCCCTAGTAGCTGGGACTACAGGCGCCCGCCACCGCGCCCGGCTAATTTTTTGTATTTTTAGTAGAGATGGGGTTTCGCCGTGGTCTCGATCTCCTCACCTTGTGATCCACCCGCCTCGGCCTCCCAAAGTGCTGGGATTACAGGCGTGAGCCACCGCGCCCAGCCGAAGTTAATCACTTTTTATATGTCTGTTGGCCATTTTTATATTCTATTTTGTATATTCATTTTTGTGATATGTCTATTGAGGCCTCTTCCTCATTTTTTTCTACTGGATTATTGGGGTTTTTCCTACTATTTTTTAGGAGTTTTTTTATGCATGCCAGATTATAAAACTTTTAGTCTTCACTTTCTTAATGGTATCTTTTGATGAACAAATTTTCTTAAGTTTAATACAGTTGGCTGGGCACGGTGGCTCACACCTGTAATCCCAGCACTTTGGGAGGCCGAGGTGGGTGGATCATGAGGTCAGGAGATCAAGATCATCCTAGCCAACATGGTGAAACCCTGTCTCTACTAAAATACAAAAAATTAGCTGGGCGTAGTGGCACGTGCCTGTAGTCCTAGCTACTCAGGAGGCTGAAGCAGAGGAATTGCTTGAACCCAGGGGGCAGAGGTTGCAGTGAGCCAAGATCATGCCACTGCACTCCATCCTGGTGACGGAGTGAGATTCCCATGTCAAAAAAAAAAGTTTAATACACTATATTTTATTCCTCTTTTACTTTATGATTTTTTTTTCTTTTAACAAACATTTTCCTTACTCCAAAGTATAAATATTTTTCTATGTGAATTACTAAGAGTTTTGAATGTTGCCTTTTATATTTGGGTCTACATTCTATTTGGAATTGATTTTTTTCTTTTTTTGTATGTGATGTGAGGAATATATTCTCTAATATTAATAGATAAGAAATTGCGCAGTCATCATATACTGACAATAGCATTGTTTCCTGACTGCTCTTCTGTGCCTAATTTGTCATAAATCAGCCGTTCATATAAGTTTTTAAGTCTGCTTCAGGATTCTCTGTTCTGTCGCATTAGTTTATTTGCAAATTACATTGTGATTTCCAAATTAACTCTGCCTTTCTGGAATAAATTCAACTTGATTATGGTATGCTATCTTTTTGGTATGTTGCTGAATTCTTTTTACACTATTTTATTTAAGAATTCTGCATTTGTGTTCATATATGAAACTGGCCTGTTATTTTAATTTTCTTGTGAAATTTGATATCAGGGTTATGCTTACCACATAACTCATACAGAATATTTGTTACATTGGCATTATTTCTTCCTTGGGATAATTCACTGGCACAGCCATCTGACCCAGGAGTTTTCTTTGTGTGAGGTTATTAATTATAGATTTAATTCTTTATAGATTGTAAAACTATTCAAGTTGTCTATTCTTCCTTTGTCAGTTTTGGAAAGTTGTATTTTTCTATTAATCTGTTCATTTTGTCTAAGTTTTCAAATTAATGGCATAAAATTACTCATATTTTTATACTATCTCTTTATTGTCTACAGAATTTGTGCTGTTGACCTTTTCATCTAAATACTCTTTGTGATTTCTCTTTTTTCTCTTAATCAATTTCACGTTGATTAAAAATGTTTTTGTTTTGTTGTGCTTATTTCTTACTGTGTTATTTCAGTCTGAGGACTCACTGCTATGTAGTGGGGAATTCTTTGCTATTTTTATTTAATTATTGCTCTCCCTCCCTTTTCTTTATTTTCTAATTCTGGAACTCCTATTAGCTATGTGTTAGAACTTTTAGGTCTAGCTTTTGTAAAATACTTTTTTTCATTCATCTCATCTTTATCTCTTCATCCATTATTCCAGTGAAATCCTCTGGTTATGCTTTCATTTTACTTACTTGATCTTTGCTTTTTTGTAGTTGTTGTTTATTAATTTCAGCCATCATACTCTTCTTTCCTGAAGGCTTTGCCACATACAGAAAGACTTTTAATACAGGTAATATAGCATTAGCTCCTTTTTACCTCTATGGATTTTTTTTTTTTTTTTTTTTTTTGTAGGTACCTACTTCTGGCCCATGGAAGGTATTCCTTTTTGTTTTCAAGTGCAGCATTATATTAGTATTTTTATGTTATTTCTCCATAATATAATTTAGGTTGGTGGTTAATAGTGTGACCTCTGGAGGCAAAGAACCATTACTCAAGCCAAGCTCTGCCTCTTTGACATGTTATTCAAACCCCCCATGTCCCATATTCCTTACATATGATAATACAGATAAAGTTAATACGTATCTCATAGATTTTGTGAGGATGAAACAAGACAGTATATGTCAAAATGCCTGTCACATAACAAGTAATCAGTAGATATTAACTCTTGTTAGTTGAATAATGGTGGCAGTAGTACATTAGTTATCATTATGTGATCAGAGTAGATGGTGGAGATTTTGCCATGTGTTTGTATTTGGCCATGCTATTTCAGCCATCTCCTCTATTACTTAAAATTGAAAATTGAGTCTAACAGACTTAGATAACTTACTACCTTTTTTCCTTTTCTACAGATGGATCCTGAGCTTGAAAAAAAACTGAAAGAGAATAAAATATCTTTAGAGTCGGAATATGAGGTACGGTATGTTAATATAGTCTCTGTCTTATAACAATCAGTTACTGGTTTTATCTGCCTTAAAATAAAAGTATTAATAGTACAGAAAAAAATTACCTTGAATATATAGTATTCGATAAACTGTATAGTCATTTGAAAAGAAAATAAAGATGGATCCATACTTAATATACTACAAATAAATAAATTCCAGATGGATGAAGAATTTAAAAGTAAAAAGCAAAATGCTAAAAGTACTAGGAGAATATAAATGGGGAATTTTGTTTGTTGTCTTGAGTCAAAAAAGCCTATTTAAATGTGATATAAAACCCAGAAGCTCTAAAAGTAAAGATTAATGGGTTCATACATACAAATTCAAAAGTTCAGACTAAAAAAATGTATATGAAGTCACAAGTTATATGAGAAATCCTACAAATATAGTTTAATCTTATCATGGCACATTAATTTACTTAAATATGAAGACCATCTCCAAATCAATGTGAAAAGTTCAACAATTCATTTGTTCAGTAAGAACATGGGAAAGCATAGCACGTAAAAGTTTTGGACAAAAGGAAATAAGTATCATTCTTAAACATATGAAGAGATGCTCAATTTATCATAATAGGAATGTCAGAGTGTAATGAGGTATCACTTTTCACCCATCTAATTAGCAAAAATCAAGGAGTTTAATAGCACACTATATTATGGGATGTGGTGAGGTGGGATGTTCTTCGTGTCTTAGAGTTTGTAATTTTTTTGACTGGATTATATTTTCCTGTTTCTTTGTATCTCTGGTCATTTTGTATCGAAAGGTAGTCATTGTGAATACTACACTGAAGAAAATTCTGAAGAGTGTTGATTTTTGTTTTAGCAGACAATTTAATTGTTGGCTAATCACCTTGAACTTCGTTTTGTGCTTTGTAGGGAAGTATCTGTTGAAGGGCTACTATCTTTCCTTGACCCTTCTCCCTTGTTGGGACTTAATCTCCAATCTGTCTCCCCAGAGAATCTTGTCAAGGCTTGGCTTGAAGCTTTGTTGGGGTGAATCTCAAGAAAATCTTATTCTCAGGCATAATTTTTACTCCTGAAGAACAGCCCTTTTGGTGTCTTAGGTGGATGTCAGCGTAGCAACAAAATGTTAAAAGAAAGTTCTCCACTGGGCCGGGCGCGGTGGCTGACGCCTGTAATCCCAGCACTTTGGGAGGCCGAGGCGGGCGGATCACGAGGTCAGGAGATCGAGACCATCCTGGCTAACACAGTGAAACCTCGTCTTTACTAAAATACAAAAAATTAGCCGGGCGCAGTGGCGGGCGCCTATAGTCCCAGCTACTCGGGAGGCTGAGGCAGGAGAATGGCGTGAACCCGGGAGGTGGAGCTTGCAGTGAGCCGAGATCGCGCCACTGTACTCCAGCCTGGGCGACAGAGCTAGACTCTGTCTCAAAAAAAAAAAAAAAAAAAAAAGAAAAGAAAAGAAAGTTCTCCACTGTGGTAGGCCTAAAAACTCCATATTCTTGACACTGTTTTTTCTCAGCATTTCTTCATGCTATTCCACACTCAAGCCTATGCCAGTTGGCTGTGAAGTGTTATTTCTTGGGTGGTTTTCTTTTTTTTTTTTTTTTTTTTTCGAGACAGAGTCTCGCTCTATCGCCCAGGCTGGAGTGCAGTGGCCAGATCTCAGCTCACTGCAAGCTCTGCCTCCCGGGTTTACGCCATTCTCCTGCCTCAGCCTCCCAAGTAGCTGGGACTATAGGCGCCCGCCACCTCGCCCGGCTAGTTTTTTGTATTTTTTAGTAGAGACGGGGTTTCACGGTGTTAGCCAGGATGGTCTCGATCTCCTGACCTCGTGATCCACCCATCTCGGCCTCCCAAAGTGCTGGGATTACAGGCTTGAGCCACCGCGCCCGGCCTTCTTGGGTGGTTTTTCTCAGCACATTTACACAGCCCATTCTTCAGCCACTGTGCATGTTTTGTAGAATTCTACAAGGAATCTCCTTCACCAAAGATCTGTAAAGACTAGACCACTTTGACATGAACTTGTTATTTAACAATTTTCTTCAATTCTGTTGAGCGTATATATATCTTTTTTTTTTTTTTTTTTTTTTTTTTTTTTTTTTTGAGACGGAGTCTCGCTCTGTAGCCCAGGCTGGAGTGCAGTTGGCTGGATCTCAGCTCCTGCAAGCTCCGCCTCCCGGGTTCACTGCCATTTCCTGCCCAGCCTCCGGAGTAGCTGGGGTACTAGCAGGCGCCCGCTAACTCGCGCCGGCTAGTTTTTTGTAATTTTAGTAGAGACGGAGGTTTCCACCGTGTCAGCCAGGATGGTCTCGATCTCCTGACCTCGTGATCCGCCCGCCTCGGGCCTACTCAACAGTGTGGGATTACAGCTTGAGCCACAGTGCCCGGCAAGCGTATAGTACTTATGTTACCTGAAGATAAGGCCATTATTCTTTAGTTAAATCTTTATAATAACTTTAGATCATTTCATAACTATACTTGAAAAATACTTTAATTCTTTTTGCATTGCTAATTAGTTGATATTTTATTCCTTCGTGTATATGTGTAATACAGACTCCTAGGTAATACTATAAGTGAACCGTATTTTCATTTTACTACATTTCCCATTGATTAAAAAAAAAATCCTGTAACTTGCTGACTTGGAGTTCTACAAGTGCCTGTACCAGTAGTTGATGCTATTGGAGATTTTGTCGGATAGATTTTCCTTCTAGTTCTTCTAGGACCTGTAGAATCTGAGAGCTGAAGAAACCATTTAGCCTATTTGGTCCAACTTTTCATTGTTTACTTATCAGAGGAGTTAATTCCCAGGTGGCTTAAATCCTTTCCAAGATATATGCTGTTAGTTTTTTTTTTTTTTTGTTAGTAAAGAGAGTAATGCTTTAGTATCCCAAGTGTCAAGGTAAATATTTATCCTTTTCCCTGTCTCTGGATATAAGCTACCTGCTGTTTTCTCACTTTTTTTTTTTTTCCTGTCTTACTCGATTAATTCTAGACAACCAAAACGCAGATATTGTAAAAGTTAATTGTCAGATGTGTCAGTAGGAGAAAGGGAAGAAACTTTATTTCCCCCTTTTTATTCCACCTTTATTTTTGGGCTTGAGAGTAGCTTCAGACTAAATGAAGTTAGGCATGATCCATAATGTAGTGCTAACTAGTGATTTCAGTTGCCCGAAGTGTTTTGCTTATGGTGCTGTAGGAAAAAGTCTTTTCATCCTTCAAACCAGACATAAGACAAATTATCTTGGTCTCTTTTCTTTTTTTATAGGAAGACTTTAGGTCTCCCATCTGTTCTTTTCTTCTTATTTCTCCATCATCCCTTGATAACCCTTTTCATCATTATCGTGGTGCTGGATCAGCCTTCAGATTTGTACTTTTGTTTTCCCAGCTTCGCCTTTTCCATTGTCCTCCTCAAAAATAAGCATGTAGATTCTTTCTGTATTTTAATAGTCTTTATGGTTAAGGTGGGTAAGATAGGCATTAACATCAAAACAAACAAGGAAAAGTTCTAAATCTTCAGATGACATTTCATCAATGATTATGTATTGTAGTTCATTTATTTGTTACAACTGTAATTGAGGACCTATCGGATACTTTCTACTCATTCTTATTCATTTGAAGTTAGTTGTGTCCTAATCAAAGCCCCAGGGCTCTTTATATTCAATATTTATACTCTTAATTTTTCTCGGTTCTATAGAAAAATAAAAGATCCAAGTTTGATGACTGGAAAAAATATCTCGAGACCACCTTGGAGAAGATCCTGACGTCCTACAAGGAAGAAAATCCGAAGCCTTACAGACTAAGACAACTTGACTCTGCTTGATTCTTTTTTCCCTTTTTTAAAAAAAAAAAAACATGTTATCACACTGGACTTCCTGAATATATAACCCCCTATCAAGTGGAAAGGAAAATTCCAGGCCCATGGAAACTTGGATATGGGTAAGTGATGACAAAATAATCTTGATAAAGGTCATTGTACAGGTTTTTATACTTCCAGCTATTCCATCTGCGGATGAAAGTAACAGTGTTGGGCCACGTATATTTTACAACTTGAAATAAAAAATGTAAATCTGCCTCCAAAACAGAGTCATGTATTCCACTCTCCAACTACCCACGTATTCCTTTTGCAATAGCCACTAGGGCATCATTTTGATATTTCATTGTGATTTCTGATTCCTAATGAGGACAGTAAAATCAAGCAGTAATTTTCTGTCAAATCTATTAGGAAAAGAAAAATCACAATCTGCTAAGAGTCTTGATTTTCTTTGTAATACCTCACATAGTATGATAATCAGCCTCCAAAGCATCACCTGATAATTACAATGATAACATGTCAAGGAAATTATATTATTTATGGTTGTCAAAAATAATTAAGTAGTGTATGATTATAAGCGGATATGACAAATTTGTTCAGTAAATCCACAGATGACTACATTTTGAGAAATACTAAGATATGCTTTATACCTTAGCATAATTTGCATGCAAAATTGCCCTCCATTGTTGTTTTGTTTTGTGTTTTAATTTGGCGTTTGCAATGATCTGATCCCTAGGCAAAAGGACAGAATTGAGGATTGTTTTGTTTTGTTTTGTTTTGTTTTTTTGTTTTGTTTTGTTTTGATTGTTTTGTTTTGATTGTTTTGTTTTGTTTTTTGAGACAGAGAGTCTCGCTCTGTTCACCCAGGCTAGAGTGCGGTGGCGCGATATGAGCTCACTGCAAGCTCCACCTCCCAGGTTCACGCCATTCTCCTGCCTTAGCCTCCCGAGTAGCTGGGACTACAGGCACATGCCGTCACATTCGGCTAATTTTTTGTATTTTTAGTAGAGATGGGGTTTCACCATGTTAGCCAGGATGGTCTCCATCTCTTGCCCTCGTGATCCGCCCACCTCGGCCTCCCAAAGTGCTGGGATTACAGGCATAAGCCACCGCGCCTGGCTGAAAGTTAAGTTGTTTTGAACTCATTTTCTCCTTTTTACCCCTGTCTTTATCAGCTTCTACCTTCTGGTTTCATGCTGAGTTCTAGTTGCCTAAAGTCTCCGTTGAAACACTCCCCTTATAATTGCCATAAAATCATAAATCCACTCCACCTTTCTCCTCCTAGTCAAAATTTGTATTCTTTTCAGCAAGTTGGTTTTAACAAAAAGTAAATTAAGTTGATTATCTAGTGATAATAATTTGTGATAGACATGATTCATAAGATAGTTATCTGGGGGAGCAATTGGATTTCATAGGAGAAAAAAGAGTCTCTGCTTATTATTCACTCATTAAACAAGTCACTCATAAAAGGATCATTGATGTAAACGTAAAATAAGTATAAAACTTTTAGGAAAAAACACAGGAGAAAGGCTTCAACTTACTGAATAGCTCTTACCAAAGAATATTCATAAAAGAAAAACTTGACAAATTGACACATCAATGTTACAAACTTTTGTTTGCCAAAGGCCCTGTTAAAAGGATGAAAAATGTAGAGACTGAGAGAAAATACATGTAAACCACATATCTGGCAAAAGACTCATATCTGGAATAAATAACTCTGTAAGCTCAGTTAAAAAAAATCCAATTGGAAAATGGGCAAAAAACATAGAGACATTTCACTGCAGAGGATACACTGATGGCAAATTAGCTCTGAAAAGAATGTTTGACATCACTATGAAGGAAATGCAGTTTTAGACTACACTGAGATCACTACACATCTATTAGAATACCTAAAAAAAAAAATTAGTGACAGTATGAAATGCTGGCAAGGATGTGGAGAAATGAAATCTCTAATACATTGGTGGTATCATGTAATATGGTACAACTCGTCTAGAAAATTGGCAGTTTCTTTAAAAGCATAAGGGAATTCTGGTTTCCAGTTTGACATGTAAAAAGTTTGAAAAATTTAATTCCCATCATAGCAAAGAAAAAAGCTGAACAACTAAACTCTTACTTTGAGTTGAAGTCACAGAACAAACCACCACCCTGAAAACTGGAGACACAGGCAGGTGCAGAAAATCATAGTTTACCTGGAGGAGCACCTGCCCAGAAACCACCACTGGAGCCAGCATTGGGTAGGAATACCTAAAGGTAATTGAATACTTCCCGGAGGCTGATCGTGGACTAATTGAGAGAAAAATCTCTTAAGAGAAGGCCAAGCCGTGTGTGGATTGGAGAAGGGACACTTGTGAGTTTTACCTCTAAGAGTCCCACCTGATTTTCATAATGAATATCAGAGAAAAATCACCTTGTGCTCCTAGCAGGTGTAGGTGAAAGTAACTATTCTGAAATATGCCCAGAGAATTCTGTTTTCTTTAATGTAAGCCTGGCCCCAAAGTAAACTCTTGCTAGAACCTAATCACATTGGGTTTTACCAGTGCCTAGCCAACTGGAGGAAGGGGAATAACCACTCCAGCCTCCTCCAACCTTCCTGTTTTACTAAATGGGGGTGAGGAGACTGAAAAACACTTGTGAATGTTCAGTCCGGGGACCTAGGCTTACTAAGAAGCCTAATCATAGGACTTACAGAATGCTCCCTACCGCATATATTACCACCACATCACTGAAGGCCTATTCACTCGAGTTCGTTTTACCCAGTACATCATGTCCAACATTCAACAAAATGAAAGACAAAAGCACAGTTTGAAGAGACAAAACAAGCATAAGAATCAGATTCAGACATGGCAGGGATATTGCAATGATCACACTGGGAATTTAAAATATGATTAATATGCTAAGAGCACTGAAGGAAAAAGTGTACAATGTGCAAGAACAAATGGGCAATAAAAGCAAAGAAGTGGAGAATTAAAAGGAAATTCTTGCATTAAAAACCTAACAAGTGAACAGTGCCTTTGATGAGGTCATCAACAGAGTGGACAGAACTGAAGAAAGAGGGAGAAAAGTACATATAGTATGTTAACACTAATCAAAAGAAAGTTTGAGTAGTTGTATTGATCTCAGACAAATCAGACTTCAGAGCACTGAAAATCATGGAAGAAGACAGGCATTACATAATGATAAAGGGGATCCATTCTCTCCAAGAAGACAAAATTCTTAATGTATATACATCAAACAAAGCAGCAAAATACATGAGCAAAAACTGGTAGAGATGCAAATATATGAGAAATATATGAATAGACTTAAAGAGACTTAATCAATCCTCTTATCAGCAATTGACAAATCAAGTAGGCAGAAAATCATTGAGGACATAGTTGAAGCGCACCATCAATCAGCTGTATCTAATTGACATCTAAAGCATACTCCACAACAACAGAATAGGCATTCTTCTTAAGTTCAGAAACATTCATCAAGACAGACAACCACATAACACAGCTCAACAGATTTGAAAGAATAAAAATCATACAAAGTATGCCCTCAGACTGTTACGGAATTAAACTAGAAATCAATGACAGAAGGATAGCTAGAAAATTCCAAAGTACTCGTAGATTAAACAACACTCTTCTAAATAACACATGTGTAATGAAATGTAAAGAAATTAAAGATATTTTGCACTAAATGAAATAGAAAATAAACCTTACCAAATCTGTTGGATGCAGCAAAAGAGGTGCTTTGAAGGAAGTTTATAGAATTGAATGTGTTTAATAGAAAAAAGAATATATACATTAGAGATAGGGTCTTGCTCTGTTACCTAGGCTGGAGTCCAATGCCACAATCATAGCTCACTGTAGTTTCAAACTCCTTGGCTCAAGCAGTCCTCCTGCTCATCCTCACTGGTCATTACAGAAATGCAAATCAAAACCACAATGAGATACCATCTCATGCCAGTTAGAATGGCGATCATTAAAAAGTCAGGAAACTACAGATGCTGGGAACATCACACACCAGAGCCTGTTGGGGGGTGGAGGGCTAGGGGAAGGATAGCATTAGGAGAAATACCTAAAGTAGATGATGGGTTGACAGGTGCAGCAAACCTCCATGGCATGTGTATACCTATGTAACAAACCTGATAAAAACCAGCAATGTGGAAAGGATTCCCTATTTAATAAATAGTGCTGGGAAAACTGGCTAGCCATGTGCAGAAAACAAACCCCTTTCTTACACTTTATACAAAAATTAAGTTAGGATGGATTAAAGACTTAAATATAAGACCTAAAACCATACAAACCCTAGAAGAAAACCTAGGCAATACCATTCAGGTGTAGGCATGGGCAAAGATTTCATGTCTAAAATACCAAAAGCAATGGCAACAAAAGCCAAAATTGACAAATGGGATCTAATCAAACTAAAGAGCTTCTGCACCACAAAAGAAACGATCATCAGAGTGAACAGGCAACCTACAGAATGGGAGAATATTTTTGCAATCTATCCATCTGACAAAGGGCTAATATCCAGAATCTACAAAAAACGTAAATTTACAAGGAAAAAACAACTCCATCAAAAAGTGGGTGAAGGTTATGAACAGACACTTCTCAAAAGACATTTATCCAGACAAACATGAAAAAAAGCTCAATCATCACTGGTCATTAGAGAAATGCAAATCAAACCACAATGAAAACCATCCTCACACCAGTTAGAATGGCAATCATTAAAAAGTCAGGAAACTACAGATGGTGGAGAGCATGTGGAGTAAATAGGAAACACTTACACTCTTGGTGGGAGTATAAATTAGTTCAACCATTGTGGAAGACAGCGTGGTGAATCCTCAAGGATCTAGAACCAGAAATACAATTTGACGCCAGTAAATCCTATTATTGGGTATATACCCAAAGGATTATAAATCATTCCACTATGAAGCCATATGCACACATATGTTTATTGCGGCACTGTTCACAATAGCAGTAGACTTGGAACCAACCCAAATGCCCATCAGTGATAGACTGGATAAAGAAAATGTGGCACATATACACCATGGAATACTATGCAGCCATAAAAAAGGATGAGTTCATATCCTTTGCAGGGACATGGATGAAGCTGGGAACCATCATTCTCAGCAAACTAACACAGAGACAGAAAACCATCACATTCTCACTCGTAAGTGGGAGTTGAACAATGAGAATACATGGACACAGGGAGGGGAACATCACACACTGGGGCCTGTTGGCAGGTGGAGGGCTAGGGAAGGGATAGCATTAGGACAAATACCTAATGTAGATGACGGGTTGATGGGTGCAGCAAACCACCATGGCACATGTATACCTATGTAACAAACCTGCACGTTCTGCAGAACTTAAAGTGTATATATATATACTTTAAGAGTATATATACTCATATATATGAGTAATATGTATATATTACTCTTAAAACTATCAAATAAGAAATAAAGACAAAATTACAACAAATATTGAAGAGTCTTTAGGATATGTTGCAAATATGAATACATACGCCACTAATCATCTCCACGTGAGCAGTTCCTCTCCAGTAAATTTACATTGCAGTAAAAAGTGATGTTGTACAGTTCTCACATATTTTTTCATCATGTTTACTGCAATACCATAAACCTTGAATAACACCATGGGACCCATGCAGAGTGCCACTAATGATGTTCAAAGTGCTCCAAGAAGCAGATAAAAGTCATGACATTATAATAAAAAGTTGAAATGCTTGATATGTACCATAGATTGAGGTCTGCAGCTGCAGTTGCCCACAATTTCAACAGACATGACTCCAGCATAAGGGCCTTTGTAAAAAAGAAAGAAAAGAAAAAGAAAAAAAGAAAAGAAAATTTGTGAAGTCATCACTGCAGCTATGCCAGCAGATGTGAAAACCTTACACTTTTTGCAAACTGTCTTTTCATCTCATTTTGAAAATGCAGCTTTTATGTGGGTGCTGGGTTGCTATAAGAAAGGTATACCTATAGACTAATATGAGTCAAGAGAAAGTGAAGTCATTATATGACAAAGCAAAAGGAAGGTGAAGAATCTAAAGCTGAAGAATTTAATGCCTGCAAAGGATAGTTTGATAATTTCATAAAGATGTTTGGCTTTAAAAAAAAAAAAAAAGAAAAGAAAAAACGTCACTCCAGCCTGGCCAATATGGTGAAACCCTGTCTCTACCAAAAATACAAAAATTAGCTGGATATGGTGGCGGGCACCTGTAGTCCCAGCTACTCGGGAGGCTGAGGCAGAAAAATCGCTTGAACCCAGGTAGCAGACGTTGCAGTGAGCTGAGATCGTGCCACTGCACGCCAGCCTGGGCGACAGAGCGAGACGCCGTCTCAAAAAGACAAACAAACAAACAAACAAACAAAAAAACACTCATTCATAAGTGTGAAAGTACACTGGGAGTTTCCTTATTTGCCACTTGACTGTCCTAATCATACTGCAGCAAAGAGGTAGAGATATGAGAAATAGTGCTCCAACCCTACTGGTCAGTTTCATAAGAGGCATCAGCTTAGAACTGGGTGTTTCATGGAGTATAAAGGGTAGAACTGAGTGTTGGCATATCATTTGATTCAATGGGGCCTAAAAAGCAGGGCAGTTGGGAAACGGAGTTTGTATAGACGTAGTCAAATTGTCGCCTTCTTCTGGACTTCATTTTCTCTTAACTGTACAATAGAAGGTGGGGTAGTAAACACCTATAGGAGTGGCATTAGGATATGGTAAGACTGTAAGCACAAGGGCAGGGAATGTTTCTTTGAAATGTTCTGCCTCATTTCTCCTCCTCTCCTCTCTCTCTACCACAACAGCAAAGCTGAACTGGCCTGATGTGGAAGGTATTTTTATTGGGCTTTCCAAGATTCTGGTAATGTATTAACCTTTCAGTGTAAGATGTGGATTTCTTTTGCTTTGAAAGTCCATGAGAACATTTACATTTACAATCCAGTTAATTGGTTGTTTTCTACCACTGTCTTTGAGTTGCCCACCGTAAAAAAATTTACTCCAACACAAAGTATTAGTAATCAATGTAACATTTACTAATAATTTCATAGGGAAGAGAGGAGATGGTTTATACTGTACCACACAAGAAGTAACTCAAGAAATCCCCCTATTGACTGAATGTGGTGGCTCACACCTCTAATCTAGCACTTCGGGAGGCTGAAGCAGGTGAATGACTTGAGGTCAGGAGTTCAAGACCAGCCTGGCCAACACAGTGAAATCCTGTCTCTACTAAAAATACAAATTAGCGCTCATGCCTATAATCCCAACACTTTGGGAGGCCGAGGCTGGCAGATCGCCTGTGGTCAGGAGTTCAAGACCAACCTGGCTAACGTGGTGAAACCCTGTCTCTACTAAAAGTGTAAAAATTGACTGGGCGTGGTGGTAGCCGGGTGCCTGTAATCCCAGCTACTTGGGAGGCTAAGGCAGGAGAATCGCTTGAACCTGGGAGGTGGAGGTTGCAGTAAGCCAAGATGATACCACTGCACTCCAGCTTGGGCGACAAGAGCGAGACTTTGTCTCAGAAAACAAAACAAAACAAAACCATAGTCAGGTTTGGTGGTGGGTACCACAGAGGCTGAGGCAGGAGAATCGCTTGAACCTGGGAGGCGGAGGCTGTGGTAAGCAAGCCAAGATTGCCCCACTGCACTCCAGGCTGGGTGACAGCGCAAGACTCTGTCTCAAAAAAAAAAAAAAAAAAAAAAAAAGTTCTTATCAAAATGTCACACCTAAAATAATATTTTAATAACATTACTCAGTAGCCTATTCAATTAGTAGCAATAAATTCTGTGTGGGTGGAAGGAGCAATCTAAATAATATTTTTATACATCTCTTTTCTGCCAACAGTGAAGTTCAGTGGAAAACCATGCAAACTGGTAGCCCTGAATTGGACTCTGGACTTTGTCACTTACAAACTGTGTAATCTTACACAAATTACCTAACCTCTTTGAGTTCCAGTTGCCTCATCTGCAAACTGCAGTTTTGTGACTGTGTCAACAGTTACGTGACTGAGTGAGGTATGCATGGAACTCAACGAAGAGACAGGAAAGAAAAGATAGTTATTAAAGGAGTAGTTATTGATCAGTACAAGGAAAATAGTCTGCTTATAGATGATAGATTGTTCTATAAGCATTGCTTCATATAATACAGTTTTTAAAAAAAAATTTCTGGTTTTCTGCCTTTTGAAACTTAAACAATGTTTAGCCTACTGTAATCATTACTAGAATAATAGAAGGAGAGTGGACAAAAGGCTTCTGAAATAGGACTTTCAGGTGGACGACATTTGTATGCATTCCTTTTGTGAGAGTGGAGACCAGATTTTGAGGATAGACTTTGGTCTATGATACTCCCAACGGAAATGATCCTGGTCTGGGCAAGCCTTCAGGAGTCACTGCTCACTCCACAAGAGGGTGCACAAAGGCCACACAATACTGAGTTTTGAAGCCAGAACTCTTAGGTGATGTCCAACTTTCGCTAGGGCCTTGTCCTCCGCAGGGAGTCCCACAATCAAGAATCCTGATTTGTTCTCTCTGCATTTTCCCTTTAGATGCTGTGAGGCCAGAAGATTCCTGGCTGGCTGAATTGGCTACTCCAGCTACTGTATCCTCTTTGTGCAGAGCTGCCTCCCTCAGCGGTGTCTGATGCCTGTGGTCCAGCAGAGCCTCACAAACCCTGGACCCCAAAGGAACTGCTCAGGAACCCTGAGGAACTGCTAACCACCTGTGTCTGAGCTGGGCTCTTCTGTCTTCTTTCAGCTATTTCCTCCTGCCTTCATCCTTTTTGCTCAGTTTTCTCCGATTCCTTCTCAGCTCCCTTTTCCTTACCCAGGTATATCAACCACAAGAAACCAGGGCTCCCCTGCATCAGATGTCTCTAGGCAGTAATAATAAAATCCTCCTGCTGGTCCCTTGGACTGCCTGCTTCACAGACATACTGATACAAAACACACACACACACCAGCTACAAATCCTCCTGCTGGTCCCTTGGACTGCCTCCTTCACAGAAATACTGATACAAAGACACAAACATATACACACATGCGCGCGCACACACACACGTGCGCGCTAATCCCTCCACAGTGGCCGGTGCGTGGGAAGGGGCCACCTGGGACAGCAGCCCTGGGAGGCAGCTGTGAGGCCTGACCTCAGCATAAGTCTCAAGTCTGTGCCACACCTGAAAGGGGCATATTTACTCCCATGACCGAGGATACAATGTCAAATAGCATTGCCCCAGACCTGGGCAGTCTCTTTGGGGCCAAAGTTCTCTTCAGGTTCTGGGAAAACAAGGTAAGAAACTCCAAAGCCAACGCTGTCCACTGTGTGTGAGAAGATGCCCAGCTTCCAGAAATCCTAGCACTCTGCTGGCAAAGGCCCTGCAGTAAGATTCTTCCAGGCTTGTTTGATGATTTTCATGGCAGGGAGTCTAGGCGAGCAGACTAATTCAATTGTTATATAACTCTGTTTAAACACACAGAAAAAAGAATCTTGACAAAACCCTCTTAGTTGGACTTCACAACACTGTGAAGCACAAACTCCCCCAAGAGCAGCCTTGTCTGCCCTACCTGCTAGATTCCCCTTCCCATCTCATCAAGGCAAGGCAAAAACCACTACAGTTGTCACCTCTCTTCTCTCCCTTTGCTATGCTGTATTAATTGCTTTTAACGGGAGCTTTCTCTGAAGTTCGGATATGTGAAGGTCCAAGAGGCCTGTACTATACCATTCCTTGAGCTCAGGACACAGTTCCTGATGTGGCTCAGAAAATATACTAGACCCTACAGTTCGCTAGGAAAAAAAAATCTAGGTTATCAATTTCCCCCAGATAATAATCTCAGCTTTTCCTACAACAGATACAGGGCCTATTTTTATTAAAGAATGAGAATTACAAAATGGGAAATTGAGAAAGAAACTTAGAGATCATCCATCCTAGACCAAGGGTCTCACTTTACAGAAGGCAAAGATGAGGCCAGAAAAGAGAGGTGACTTGCCTGAGGTCACACAGCTGGTTGGTGGAAGATTCTGGGCTGAAATCCAGTTACCCTGATTACCAGGTGAAGACAGTCCTGTTCACCTCAGTTTAAAGCATTGTGTAGAAGCCAGTTAATTTTTTTCCAATAAAGTCTGCATGTCTCTATTTGTGAATGTGGGTGAGAATATGAGGCCCTAGAAGAGGTACAATATCTCTGGAATTTACCAATGCTTGGCAGGTGGCAGGTACATGCTAAGAAAATATTTATTGAATGAATGGATGGACCTGTGGGAACACAGAGAAAGGGAGTGGATATATGCCTAATATTACCCATGACTCAAGACTCAACAAAAGCAGACAAATCAGGGACATACAGATATTAGGAGTATGTTTTTCCACTGGATATGAAGCCTGAGTGAGGGAAGGGAGTATCTATTTATAAGTGATGTCTGAAAGCATCAGGTGTGCTGAGTCCAGTCTGTGACCCCAGGATTGGACTTAACTTCCTTGGGCTCCATTTCCTAATCTTCCTTAACATTAAGTAACTAGAGTGTATCTCCCAGATTGTCCCAGATCTATGTCAGGCCACAGGCCTCAAGGAGGGAATGGATTTCATAGGAAAGTCATCTTATCTTGCGATGGTGTGCTCTTTGGGTAGTAGGTCCCCGTAGTGGATAGAAGGCCAGCATTTCCACCTCTTAGCCTCTAACACATCTACTCCCAATCCCAAGCTTCATTTCTCCCTTTCCTCTGTTCACAAGAGTTCATTCTCTGGACTGATAACTTGGAAGGGAGATGCAGGATTCAGTTTTGAATTGCTTGTATCTTATGAAACAATCTTGGTATAACAAGTGAACTATTTAAATTTTTAGCACCTATCTGGCCATTTATTTCATTTCATATACCAGTCCATATCCGGTAACAAAGTATTGAAATCCTGTAACAATTTATTCTTCTCTTATCTGCTATAGAAAATGTCTCCCCAGTCTCTGCCAAAGAAGCTGGTTACTTAAATTGCATTTCATACTTCCCTCCCTGGACCACCCACCACCACTTAGGAATACATCTGCCGCAAAGCTCCAGCGCTGCTGCATCAGATAGATAAAAGGCAGAGGGAATGGACTAGAAGAGGAGGGCCAG
The DNA here is from genome assembly GCF_001698545.2 of Rhinopithecus bieti. Taxonomy (NCBI): domain Eukaryota; kingdom Metazoa; phylum Chordata; class Mammalia; order Primates; family Cercopithecidae; genus Rhinopithecus; species Rhinopithecus bieti. The sequence goes on along the minus strand of NW_016807544.1, from coordinate 62,936 downwards.
CATAAAATGGCCCCTCTCTTTTGGGTATTAGGTTCCAGACACTTGACAGGTACCCTAAGGATTGCTGGGCAGATTCTGCTACTTTCAGTATCAAGGAGCAGGCTTGGCCTGGGTCCATAATGCCTACAATGAGGAATTTCTACCATCATGGCTGGAAAGCATCTCAGGTGCTGAGCCAAATTATACTGTGTTTCTCTAGACATGGGAATTAACTGGTGCTAAAGTCTTACCTTTGAAAAATAAAAACCAGATGAACTACAAGGTCAGATACTCCCACACTGCCGTAATATGCACTGAATTTTGTATGCAGAATGGGTTAACTTAAGTTCTCTATGATCTTATCACTTAACGGATAACATGCTTGTGAACCCCAAAAATCTGAGATAGGTCTCAGCTAATTAGGAAGTTTATTTTGCCAAGGTTGAGGATGCGTGCCCATGACACAGCCTCAGGAGGTCCTGAAGACATTTGTCAAAGGTGGAAAGAGCACAGTTTGGTTTTATAAATTCTAGGGAGACATGAGATATCAATCAACACATGCAAGATGAACACTGGCTCGGTCTGGAAAGGTGGAACAACTCAAAGCAAAGGCAGGAGGACCCGAAGTGGGGAGGGGACTTCCAGGTCATAGGCAGATAAGAGACAAATGGTTGCATTCTTTTGATTTTCTGATTAGCCTCTCTAAAGAAGGCAACCAGATATACATTTATCTCAGTGAGCAGAGGGGTGACTTTGAATAGAACGGGAGGCAGGTTGGCCCTAAGCAGTTCCCAGCTTGACTTTTCCCTTTAGCTTAGTGATTTGGGGGCCCCAATATTTATTTTCCTTTTACATTTCCCCCTTTTTAAAAAAAATCTTTTGGAGAAAGCATTTTAGAAGAAAATGAGTCTCTGGTCTCACATTTTGTCTGATCTTTCATGTTTAGGATGGTTTATTCCTAGACACGTAGGTCCCGAGTTATTAGGAAAGCTCATTTTCAGCAGGTTGTGAAGTCTCATATCCTATGAAGAGAAAATAGCGGGAGGAAGGGAGAAAAACAACATCAGACTAAAGGACAATCCTGAGAAATCAATATAGGCCACATTACTATGAAGTCCACATATCAGTAGGCAGGTATGAAAGTGGCTTAGGTATGTAAACAGGTTGCTGTTATTTTCTTCTGAAATTTAGTTGTCTAGCTTCAGTTCACAGGGCTTTACAAAAGCACAACTTAGTTTTGGTGGTTCCAAATTAGGAAAATGGGAGAAAAAAAGAAGGAAAAAAATTGAAAACATTATTTTGCAGGCTTATAGCCAAGAAAATTAGAATTCAGTCCAAACTGTAGAAAATAATAAAACTGAAAAAACATTAGGCAAGACTAGAACCTAAAACAGGTGCTGTATTCGTCAATTTTCATGCTGCTGATAAAAACATACCCAAGACTGGGTAATTTATAAAGAAAAAGAGGTTTAATGAACTCACAGTTTCACACGGCTGGGGAAGCCTCACAATCATGGCAGAAGGCAAAAGGCACGTCCTACATGGCAGCAGACAAGGGAAAATGAGAACCAAACAAAAGGGGTTTCCTCTTATAAAACGATCAGATCTCATGAGACTTATTCACTACCACGAGAACAGTATGGGGGAAACTGCCCCCCCCACCATGATTCAATTATCTCCCACCAGGTCCCGCCCACAACATGTGGGAATTATGGGAGCTACAATTCAAAATGAGATTTGGATGGGGACACAGCCAAACCATATTAAGTGTACTATAGGTTTTGAAACATAATTTTTCTCTCCAGTTTTCCTTTTTGTTGAATGGAGTCTTGCTCTATCGCCCAGGCTGGAGTGCAGTGGCACAATCTCAGCTCACTGCAAGCTCCGCCTCCTGGGTTCACCCCATTCTCCTGCCTCAGCCTCCCGAGTAGCTGGGACTACAGGCGCCCGCCACCACGCCCAGCTAATTTTTGGTATTTTTTTTTTGGTAGAGAAGGGGTTTCACTGTGTTAGCCAAGATGGTCTTGATCTCCTGACCTCATGATCCACCTGTCTCAGGCTCCCAAAGTGCTAGGATTACAGGTGTGAGCCACCGGGCCTGGCCTAGTTTTCCATTTTTACAAAAGACAAATCATGGTAGGACTGATTTGCTTTATTATACTTGGATTGATTTTTTGTATATAGTGTAGCAAGAAAAATTATTTTTTTCACATAGGCTTTTAAATTGGATTTCATGGAATTTTGTTCCATAGAAGGAATCTCACATAAGAATTTTTTAAAGCTGAGCCAAGCCATGGATTTGGACCATTAAATACCTATGAGTTGGGTGAATTCCTCTCCTCTTCAGGTTCCAAGATAAACTTGGGGCTCCTGAGCCTGTCAGAAAGTGACATTCTTTACTTACCACAGGTCAGGAACCCTGTACAGGGACTGTGCAGACAAAGGTATGAAGCCAGTTTTTCCAAGGAGCTTATCTTGGCTCCATAAGTCAAGTTTGATTCCTTAAAGGAAAGCACACCATTCCAGTCAAAGCCTTGGTAAAATAACCAGTTTCTCCAATTGTGAATAACCAGTTTCTCCAACTATTACAAATGAAAACAGATTCTTATTGTACTTATGCAAATAACTATTATCATAAATTAAGAATACTCACACACCAGGTACGGTGGCTCACGCCTGTAATCCCAGCACTTTGGGAGGCCGAGGCAGGTGGATCACAAGGTCAGGAGTTTGAGACCAGCCTGGCCAAT
>NW_016807544.1:56922-59860 GCF_001698545.2 Rhinopithecus bieti | reverse complement strand
AAAAACAAAACAAAGGATCAGCAATGTTTTAAGCAAAAGTTTAAAAGATTACTTTAGACTTCTATTAGTTTAGTCCCTGCAGTTAATTCCTATTCTGCTTGATATTCAGGAGCATTTCAGCTCTCCATGAGCCCTGAAAGTTTTCCCTGTATTCTGATGTCACAATCTCCAAAGTTATCAGAAACCTGCATTCAAGAGTACCTTACAGTTTTATAGCTGATTATAAAACCACCTTCTAAAGAGGACCAAAACAAGACAACAAGGGCAGCCATAGTCAAAGACACAATTGACAAGGAAATTTGTTACCTCTGTGTCACACAATAATTTAACATAACAATTATAATTATTACAGATAACATACACTGAGTCATATCAGAATAACAGGAGTTTCCCATAATTTTGGAACACATACCAGTAACATATTTATTCAAATACAGCCCAAAGAAAAACCAAACACCATTTCATATTTGACAATTTCATATTTGACAATGATTCTTGTGTAATTTCTATATCAAATAAGCCAAACATCATTTTTTGACTTTAGGGATCCTATTAATAATATCGTAAAGGATTAATTAGGTCAGAAAAGACATAATTTATAATTTGATTTTGGAAAGTTTGTCAAATATCAAAGGTTTAAAATACTTGATACCAGGCCAGGCATGGTGGCTCATGCCTGTAATCCCAGCACTTGGGGAGGCCAAGGTGGGTGGGTCACCTGAGGTCAGGAGTTTGAGACCAGCCTGGCCAACATGGTGAAACCCCATCTCCACTAAAATACAAAATTAGCCGAGTGTGGTGGTGCACATCTGTAGTCCCAGCTACTTGGGAGGCTGAGGCAGGAGAATCACTTGAACCCAGGAGGCAGAGGTTGCAGTGAGCCGAGATCATGCCATTGCACTCCAGCCTGGGTAACACAGCGAGACTCCATTTTAAAAAGTAATAATAATAAAAACAAATAAATAAAACACTTGATATCACAAAATGAGATTACAGGCCATTGTAAAGTAAGTCATTCATTTAACCAAATTGATAGGGATTTCAAAAAAAGAGAAAACCTTCCTTCTTTGAGAGAGAAGACTTAAGTTTCCAAACAGTAAGCCCAAATAAAAACAGCATGAAGTCAATTAAATTTGTTTTTCAAATTTTACCCATATGCTAGTCTTGCATCAGTGTGACTTTGACATTAATGGTTAATTTGTAGAGAAACTGAACTAATTTTATCTGTTAAAATCAACCCTCACAATCTCACATGCCCAACTCTTCCATGATAGTCCCTGGGCCTTGTGGAGCTGAATGGCTTTAATTTCTGGCCCTGTGTCTCAGGAATGAAGTTTATTTTGATTGGCATCTTCTATGGGGCCTGAAGATGAGGCTTTAATTGCTGTCAATGTTTAAGATTTAGCAAGGGATGGCCGAATATGAACAACTCCAGTCTACAGCACCCAGGGTGAGCAACGGAGAAGAAGGGTGATTTCTGCATTTCCAACTGAGGTACTGGGTTCATCTCACTGGGACTTGTTAGACAGTGGGTGTAGCCCACACAAGTGTGAGCTGAAGCAGGTTAGGGCATCACCTCTCCTGGGAAGCGCAAGGGGTCAGGGAATTCCATTTCCTAGCCGAGGGAAGCCGTGACAGGTGGTACCTGGAAAATCGGGACACACCCACCCTAATACTGTGCTTTTCCAATGGTCTTAGCAAATGGCACACCAGGAAATTATATCCCATGCCTGGCTTGGAGGGTCCCATGCCCACGAAGACCTGCTCACTGCTAGCACAGCAATCCGACATTGAACTGCAAGGCAGCAGTGAGGCTAGGGGAGGGGTGTCTGCCATTGCTGAGGCTGGACTAGGTAAACAAAGTGGCTGGGAAGCTTAAACTGGGTGGAGCCCACTGCAGCTCAAGGAGGCCTGCCTGCCTCTGTAAACTCCACCACTGGGGACAGGACACAGCTGAACAAAAGGCAGCAGAAACTTCTGCGGATTTAAACGTCCCTGTCTGACAGCTTTGAACAGAGTAGTGGTTCTCCCAGTGTGGAGTTTCAGATCTGAGAATGGAAAGACTGCCTCCTCAAGTGGGTCCCTGACCCCCAAGTAGCCTAACTGGGAGACACCTCCCAGTAGAGGCCGACTGACACCTCATACAGCCAGGTGCCCCTCTGAGATGAAGCTTCCAGAGGAAGGATCAGGCAACAACATTTGCTGTTCTGCAATATTTGCTGTTCTGCAGCCTCTGCTGGTGATACCCAGGCAAATAGGGTCTGGACTGGACCTCCAGCAAACTCCAACAGATCTGCAACTGAGGGTCCTGACTGGTAGAAGGAAAACTAACTAACAGAAAGGAATAGGATCAACATCAACAAAAAGGACATCCACACCAAAACCACATCTGTAGGTCACCATCATCAAAGAACAAAGGTAGATAAAACCACAAAGATGGGGAGAAACCAGAGCAGAAAAGCTGAAAATTCTGAAAATCAGAGTGCCTGTTCTCCTCCAAAGGAGCGCAGCTCCTCACCAGCAATGGAACAAAGCTGGATGGAGAATGACTTTGATGAGTTGACAGAAGTAGGCTTCAAAAGATTAGTAATAACAAACGAGGATGTTCAAACCTATTGCAAAGAAGCTAAACACCTTGAAAAAAGATTAGACGATTGGCTAACTAGAATAAACAGTGTAGAGAAGACCTTAAATGACCTGATGGCGCTGAAAACCATGGCACAAGGACATGACGCATGCACAAGCTTCAGCAGCCAATTTGATCAAGTGGAAGAAAGGGTATCAGTGATTGAAGATCAAATGAATGAAATGAAGTGAGAAGAGAAGTTTAGAGAACAAAGAGTTAAAAGAAATCAACAAAGCCTCCAAGAAAGATGAGACTATGTGAAAAGACCAATCTACGTCTGATTGGTGTACCTGAAAGTGACGGGGAGAATGG
>NW_016807544.1:9303-53042 GCF_001698545.2 Rhinopithecus bieti | reverse complement strand
ANCATCATTAAAAAGTCAGGAAACAACAGGTGCTGGAGAGGATGTGGAGAAATAGGAACACTTTTACATTGTTGGTGGGACTGTAAACTAGTTCAACCATTGTGGAAGACAATGTGGCGATTCCTCAAGGATCTAGAACTAGAAATACCATTTGACCCAGCCATCCCATTACTGGGTATATACCCAAAGGATTATAAATCATGCTGCTATAAAGACACATGCACACATATGTTTATTTCGGCACTATTCACAATAGCAAAGACTTGGAACCAACTCAAATGTCCATCAGTGATATACTGGATTAAGAAAATGTGGCACATATACACCATGGAATACTATGCAGCCATAAAAAAAGGATGAGTTCATGTCCTTTGTAGGGACATGGATGAAGCTGGAAACCATCATTCAGAGCAAACTATCGCAAGGACAGAAAACCAAACACTGCATGTTCTCACTCATAGGTGGGAATTGAACAATGAGAACATTTGGACACAGGGTGGGGAACATCACACACCGGGGCCTGACGTGGGGTGGGGTGAGGGGGGAAGGATAGCATTAGGAGAAATACCTAATGTAAATGACGAGTTAATGGGTGCAGCACACCAGCATGGCACATGTATATATATGTAACAAACCTGCACATTGTGTACATGTACCCTAGAACTTGAAGTATAATTTTAGAAAAAGGCAAAAAATAAATAAATTTAGCAAGACTTGGTGTCCTTTTTAGACCCAAGCATCAAAGCCCTGTAACTTAATGTCACAAGTACTTTAAAATCACATACAAAAGGATACACGGATGTAATAACCTCAATTTTAAAAAAATTTAATGTTTTTTTCCTAAGCAAACCAAAACTTTAATAATAATGATATAGGAATTATTTTAATAAGATGTAAAATCTGTTAGGCCAGTTACCAAAAGGCAAAAGAAAAGACCTTCTGCAATGTACAGAATATCATTTTGTAAGAAAACATTTCCTTTACATCTTTAAGAAAGTATTGTTAGCATCAGGCCACAACAAACAGAACTTGAAGAAAAAAAAAATATGAGCTGAAAATGAGTTGAAGGAGAGTGTTATTATATCATGCCTTTTAAAAGGGGAGAGAAAACCAAAACAGTGAGATGCAGTAAATTGTTGAACTTTGGGTTAAAAAATTAAAATCTCATAATTTATTAAGAGTAAATCAATCCCTTTAGAAAATTTTATTGTTCTAATCAATTCTTTAGTGTACAAGTTTTTTTTTTACATCAAGTGCAATCTTTAGAAAGACCACTATAATTGCCCTTTACTTGTAGGTAACTTGAGCATATAAAAGTTTTTTTTTAAATAAAACCTTTTATTGTGACTTATACAGACCATTAATGACATGTTTGGACTTTCTGGTTTGTCCTGAACATTCCTCTTTCTTAAACAACCAGTCATTTTATTCTAGGTCTAAATTTACCATACAAGATTCTGTAACTGCCCAAGGGGTCCACTTTATCCACTGCCTAGATAGAGTCAATTTATCAAGACAGGGCAATTGCAATAAAGAGTAATTCATGCAGAGCTGGCTGTGCAGGAGACCAGAATTTTATTATTACTCAAATCAGTCTCCCTGAAAACTCTGGTATTGGTGTTTTTAAAGACAATTTGGGGGGCGGGGGGCAGTGAATTGGGAGTGCTGATTGTTTGGCTTGGGTATGAAATCATAGGGAGTCCAGGCTGTTCTTATCTGCTGAGTCAGTTCCTGGGTGGGAGCCACAAAACTGGTTGGCATGTCCAGGTGGGGCCATCTGTTTGTTAAAAATGCAAAAACCTGAAAAGACATCTCAAAAGGATTATCTTAGGTTCACAATAGTGACATTACCTTCAAAGTAACTGGGGAAGTTGCAAACCTTACAACCTGTGGAATAATGGCAGGTAATATTTAGAATTCCAGCCCCTCTCATCTTGACTTGGTGGCTGGTGGCCTTTCATTTGTTTTACAAGAACAGTTTAGCCTTTCAGGGAGGACTATTATATAAACTATACACTAAATCCCTTCCCAAAGCGAGTTTGGCTTATGCCCAGGAATAAACAAGGACAGTTTAGAGGTTAGAAGCAAGATGGGATCAGTTAGGTCTGATATCTTTCACTGTCATAATTTTCTCAGTTATGATTTTTACAAAGGTGGCTTCAATCCTTTCTCATGTAAAATTATTTCTCTTTAGGCTTTCTTACAAAAAAATACCTCTTTATCTCTATACCTTTCTTTACATTTCTCCTATTTCCTGGTTCCTTTACCTTATTTTATACATAACTTTTAAATAAGCTTTTAAGTAGACAAAATTGTTCACCTTTTAAAAGGACACTTTTGTTAGAAAGAATGTTTTCCTACAATATATTTTATTGGAAAATACCCAAATAATGAAATATCTATCATTTAATTTAGATTCTAAATTATGACATTTGTCTACAAGTATTTATCTCATTATATTTACCTATTAATTGTATTCATTTACCTAGATTATTTATGAAAACTATGATAATCATCATTTAAAGTTATGAAACTTGCCATTACAAAATTCTAACTGAGGCAGCGAAAAATATATGAACTAACTGACTCCATCTTGCTTCTAGCCTCCAAGCTGGTCCTTATTCATTCCTAGACTTTGGGAGGAACTTAGTTTATAGTTTAGCTTTGAAACAATGATGGCAACAGTCCTTTCCCAAAACAAATCTCCTTACTGCCTGTGGACTATACTGACTACAGCCACAAGATTAGAAGTTACGTTAGTTTTACTAAATAATTCAAGATATAGTTATTTTCATTAAATCAATATCAATGTCTTATTTATTAAAGATCACACAAGCAAAGATTAATCTGTATTAGGCTAGGTTTATAGTTTTGTAACCCCTGTGCCGAATTCTGACACTTTATAGTATTTGGCAGGGATAAGTATGAAACTGCTTGATTAATAAATGCAAATAAAAATGTATGCTGATAATTCTTAAGACATTCCTAACACTACCAATAATTTTAAAGCTAACTTATTTATTAATGATTTTATTTAAGTCCCATAAACTTGAAAAGCATTTGACTAGTCTTTCCTTTTTCTGATAAAGTATTTAAGTGCTTTTATTTTATTTAACCAATTGATTAGAGCTCTCATATATTTTCAGTAGTGAATATTGTGTACACAACATCCATAAATCATAGATGTATTAGCATGCTGATAGAAGTTACATCTTATAGATTAATAAAGATCTTTTCCCTCCATCTTAGACTCTCAGATCTGATAACCTGTTCACAACTCAACGGGCAGTTGTCAGATACAAAGTCTTAAATTTGCAATTAAAGGAAACAACTCAGGGGAAATAAATAAGGCAAATTATACATCATAAAGGTATAGAAGAAAAGTTCTGGTAGGGTTAGAGGGAGATTAACAGATGAATGCAATCAAACATAAAAAAAAAAAAAAAAAAAAAAAAAAATAATTTATAGAAAACGTATCATAGGATGTATAAGGAGATCAATTTTATTTAGATAGGAACTATCTATGTTTTAACCGGATCTCTGAGCCTGGGCAGAGGAATTATTTTGAGGTTAGATCATGTTGATGCTTTTACATGTACACTAAAAAAAAATCTTTTTTAACAAAGACATTTCAAAAGTGTCTAAATAGGACCTTCTTAAAACCCCAGATAGCTCTGTTGCAATAGCTATTAATGTTTAAGGAAACAAAATTCATTCAATCTGAGGAGAAAAAACTTTTGCTCCAAAAATAAGACATGGTCTTAGGAGTACAAAAAAACCAAAAAACAAAAAACAAAAAAAACCCATGAGCATTTTAATACAAACACTCACACACACACACATACACACACACATCTTGGGATATTTAGCTCTTTAATTACGATGACCTGTAACCATTGAGCCTTTAAAAAAATAAAAAATCTTTTTAAATCTCATTACTATATTCCAGCTAGGACAAACTGCTGCTATTTCAGCAGTACCAAGTGTCAAACCAGAAAGGGTTTGATTTAGGAACCAAACCCAGGCTGTCGTGGTGGAAAAAAAAAGAAGGCAGAACTTTAGCTATCAAACTGCTGTATGGGGTAATATCCATTTCAGTTTGTCCTGGCTAGCAAAAAGGTGGCCTCATTATGTAAATAAAGCCTCTTTAGTAGTCAAAATAAAAAAACCTTTCCTCTTTTTGTTTTCCTTGGTTGGCCATTTTTCTCCCCCACCATACCACCTTTTTGTGTATGTACGGGAATTAAGCCACTTCAGAGGCCTTCTTCCCTATAATTTGGAATCTCCTTGGGGATTGGACAAAGTCAGATAGAGTTGATTAAACCCAATGGGAAAAAAGACCGAAACAACAAACAAACAGTTAAGCAAAACAAATGATGGCACAACTTAGAAGATCACTGAGTGCTCTAATGGTGAGGAGAAATTAAGACTAGCTGGTTGCTAGTTTTTTTTTTTTTTTTTTTTTTGAGACGGAGTCTCGCTCTGTCGCCCAGGCTGGAGTGCAGTGGCCGGATCCCAGCTCACTGCAAGCTCTGCCTCCTGGGTTTACGCCATTCTCCTGCCTCAGCCTCCTGAGTAGCTGGGACTACAGGCACCCGCCACCTCGCCCGGCTAGTTTTTTGTATTTTTTAGTAGAGACGGGGTCTCACCATGTTAGCCAGGATGGTCTCGATCTCCCGACCTCGTGATCCGCCCGTCTCGGCCTCCCAAAGTGCTGGGATTACCGGCTTGAGCCACCGCGCCCGGCCTAGTCTTAAATTTAACCAAGACAAACCCTAATTCAGGTACTTACCTAGGGATGGGTCTCAGGCTGTAGACTGCTCTCTACCATCCTAGAAGCAGGGAAAAAACCTCATCTTCCCTGTCAGAAGGGAGCTCAAACACCATGGAGACAGGAAATCTTGCCTTCCTTGTTGGAAGCAAGTAAAACTCCAAAAAAAGAGGAGTTGTATTAGCTTAGTGATTTGGGGACCCAAGATTTATTTTCCTTTCACATGCTTTATTGGCAATAAAAACATTACAGATTCTGGACTGAATAAAATATTAGGACAACACTAGTCTGGCAGATCAGGAGGTTTCTATCATGGACAAATTCCAGCACAGAAGAGATGGTAAGGATTAATTAATGTGACAGCTATTAACTGAGTGATTACAATGAGCCAAGCAACAGTCTCCCATTTGGAATACAACAATGTTAAGAACAGAAAAAGATCCCTGACTTCATGGGCCTTATATTCTCATAGACAGATAGAGATATTAAGCAATAAATATGTAAATAAGTAAATTCTATGGTATATTAGAAAGTGATAAGTGTCACAACAAAAACTAAAGAAAGATGATGAAATATGAGAGTTTGTAGGGGGAGGGAACAGCAGGTTACAATTTTAAATAGGGTGCTCAGGGTAGGCCTCATTGAGAGGGTGGTATTTTAACAAGCACCTGAAGAAAGTAAGGGAGGTAGCCATGTACAAAGCTGGGGCAAGTGGGCTCCAGTCAGAGGAAACAATCAGTGCAAAGGACCTGAAATGGGAGTGTAACTGAAGGAACATACCAGGCAAGTAGGACTGAAAGCAAATGAGTCAGGGAGAGAGATGAAGTGAGGTAGAGGGAGGAGGGGGGCGCAGATGATAGGTTTTGTTGGCCATTTTAAGTCCTTTAACTTTTCTCTGAAGGGAACGGTGAGCTATTTATTGGAGAGTTTTGAGCAGAAGAATGATATAATCTGACTTACATCATACAAGTATCTCTTTGGCTCTGTCAAGTTGAGGCATGCATTTGACTTGAACCAAAGCTCCCCTTCAGATGATCTTACATTTCACATCTAGATAAGGAAACGAACAAAGGAAATATGGAGATGTGTCACAAGCAGCAAGAGAAGGAAAGTTTAAAACCAGCTAGGGGCTGCTCTGCCTATGGAGTAGCCATTCTTTATTCCTTTACTTTTCTAACAAATTTGCTTTCACTAAAAACAAACAAACAAACAAACGGCTAGCGAGTCAGCTATGGAGAGGTTTGTTTTGAACAATCCCATGGAAAAATTCCGGAAATGTTTCCCGACGTGTAATAAGCTTTTGTGCAGTGATTGTCCATTTTTGTGCCCTAGAAAGGGTACCTACGTCAAGAGAGCCACTCCAAGGATGTTAAACAGGCCCCACTTAGCAGAGTACAGGCTCCTCTAGTGGGCAACACAGAGCCAGAGGCCTTAACACCTCAGTTCACCTTTTTTTTGGCTAATTCCAGCTGCTTTTTTTTTCTAAACAGGAAAGAAACTGCCTTCCAACAAGCAAAATATACCTCAAAACTCATTCACAGCACCAACTTGATCAAGGCACTGGCACAGAACACTTTTATTAAAATAATCTATATCATCATTCACTCAAAGGACATTTATCAAACAATTGCCATGTGCTAGGGACTTTTCTAGATGCTGGGGATTCAAAGAGGAAGATTCCTTCCTGTCTTCATATTGCTTATACTTTAATCAAAGCACCAATTTATACATTAAAAGTGTTTATAGACTATAAGTGCTTTACTAGATATAGGAGTCAAAGGCTCTGAGGAGAGAGTAATTTACATTGTCTGAAGAATGGGGAAAAACGTCATGAACCGGATTTCACTAGAGCTGCATTTTGAAGTTGTGGAAATTATGATATACTCAGGAAATGTTGTCTTCTCTAGGATGGAATATGAAGTTAATGGGGAACAGTGGCAGAAAGGCAGATCAACGTCATATAACAAAGGGTCTTAAATTCCTTGCTAAGAAAATCAGAGTGAACACTTTTAGGCAAAAGCAGAAGAATCCCATAATTATTTATATCTCTTAGGTAATTTTCAGCAGTGTCAAAGTAGACTTGAGAATCACAATGAAGTTTCTTTCTTTTTTCTCTGTTTTGACCCTGTAAATCATGGGTGTAGAGATTAGGAGTTTCTCCTCTGGAGACTCAATGGGGGGATACCCTAATAGGTGGAAAGACAAGGGATTAAAATAGAAATCTTTCAGTGGCAATAGAGGAGCTGGGATAGATGAAAAGATTTCAGGGATACAGTGTGGTAAATATGTCACTTGCACTCTATATGATTGTCACCCCAAATCATAGGTGAGGCTCTGACTCCCCTGGCAAATGGCATGTGTCCGAGCTGTTTCCTAACCTAACACTGTAGACATACGTTCATTCGGATGCCCATTAGATTACTAGATTCTTTAAGGCAGGGCTCATATCTTTTCATCTCGGTATTCCTAAAGCCTTCCAAGGACAGGGCACAAGGTGGGCTGTATGTTCGTTGAATGAGTGGAAAATAGGCATTCCTAGTCGAAGATGACAAGCTATCTCTAAGTGTAAGCATTCGTTGTTGTTTTGTTTTTTCTTTCTTTCTTTCCTTTTTCTTTTTTTTTGAGGTGGAGTCTCGCTCTGTCACCCAGGCTGGACTGCAGTGGCCTGATCTCAACTCACTGCAACTTCCGCCTCCTGTGTTTGAGCGATTCTCCTGCCTCAGCCTCCCAAAATGCTGAGATTACAGGCGTGCACCACCACACCCGGCTAATTTTTGTATGTTTAGTCGAGACGGAGTTTCGCCATGTTGGCCAGTCTGGTCTTGAACTCCTGATCTCAGGTAATCCACCCACCTAGGTCTCCCTGAGTGTTGGGACTTCAGGCGTGAACCACAGTGCCTGGCTTTAGTGTAAGTATTTGCATTAATGGTTCAATGATAGCAAGACAGTATGTTTTTTGATCAGGGTTCAACCTAACCTTTCCTTGCATTTTTATAAACAGCTTTTATTAATTTGCCAAACTTCCCATCTGACAAATAGCCATAGAGGCTAGAGTACTAACTTCAAAGTACCTTTTTTCCTTAGCTGATTTTATCGAGTGGTTCTGTGCCATGGAGTGTTCTGAGAAGACGTTAGAAAAGGAGAAGGACCGGTTTCCATATCAATTGGATGGTGACAGGGAACCTGATTCAAGTCCCTAAATCTCAACTACACGCGGGCATTCCGGAATGAAAACGCTGACGTTCCAATTTCCGGCTGGACCCGCAATATGTTACCGTGGATCGATTGCTTTTGCCTGGCAGATACTCCTCAGGAGAGGACCGGTCACCCATTGGCCCAGGAAGGTGGCGGGTCCGTGACGTCCTCATCTTGGCAGGTGCTTGGGCCGCTGAGATTCCGGAGGCCGCGCTGGGTCTGCCTGGCAGGTGTCCAGTCAGCCGGAGATGTAATCACTTTTGCACCCCAGGCAATGCGCTAGACCACGATCCTGTGCTACGGAGGCCCATGATGATGTGGAGTTGAAGAGGCGGCAGCCAGGAGGCTTGAGAAAGTGTGGGGCGGGGATTTGGAAGGGATGGGGCCACCTGCTGGGCAGTCTGGAGATTGCAGGGAATCTCTTCTAAGTGAGACCAGGACAGGGACCCTGCCTCGATGGACGGAGAGTTTTTAGACAGTTCTTTTTATTGTCAAGGGTGAGAGACTGGCAGGAGACAACAAAAATTAACTGACCTCGGGTCAGATTTTAACCTAAGTCTTGATGATTACAAAACCTGCATTTTTCTTATTACAGTAGGACGCTTCCCAGGATCACTGGGACTAAATGTGGTTCTTTAACTGTACCATTTTGGGCATCTTCCACGGGTCAGTTTCCTGGTCTGTGAAATGGGCGTATTCGTACTTCACATCGTTGTAGAGATGTGTAAAGTGCTTAGCCAAATGTCTGCCAAATGGTGGGGGCTCCCAAAGTGATAGCTGTGTTGTCATTTGTTTCTACAACTCTTTTGTATGTACTTTAGTATATTACTGTTGGCATGATCTTAGATTTTGTTTCTTGTATAATTGTGTCCCCTTCTACCCTGAAAGCCCTGAGGACCTTGTCCCATTGTTAAAGGGAATGTAGGTTGACTTAGGTATAACAATGGAAAGATTAAACCTTGGAATTTGTCAGACCCAAGTTGAAATACAAACAATTCCTTTTATGTGCTTTTTTCCCCCCCAAATGGGCAAGTTGTTTGCTTTTGCAACCCTCAATCTTGTCCATTTGGATAAAGCTTTGAAACAGGGGCTAGGCCTTCCAGTGTGAGTTAGGTCCAGTTGTACTAACAAGGCCACTTCATTTACACACAACATAAGTATTACTTTTGGAAGGGTTATGAATCTTATCTTGGTAGCCTGCCAAATATGCTAATTAACTTGTTGGCACAAATGGAGCCAGAAAGACCAAAAACATTAGCTTCAATGCTCTTTATTCCAACAAAACTATTTCCTAGAATGAACTCAGGTAATAGGTCTTTTCCCATATAGGAATCTTGTGTAAAAACAGCATATTATCACATAAATGCCATAATTACTATAACATTTTCAAGGTGGATTATTTTCTTTAGTAAATATTAGTAATCTTTGTGCAACAATATACTGAAGAAGGCTTTAAAGTACCAGATATAAATGCCCATCAATGGAAGACTGGATAAAGAAAATGTGGTACATATACACCATGGAATACTATGCAGCCATAAAAAAGAATGAGATCATGTCCTTTGCAGGAAAATGGCGTGGAGGCTATTATCCTCAGCAGACTGACACAGGAAAACCAGTACCACCTGTTCTCACTTATAAGTGGGAGCTAAATGATGAGAACACCTGAACACGAAGGGAACAACAGACACTGGGGCCTACCTGAGAGTAGAGGGTGGAAGGAGGGAGAGGGTCAGAAAAAATATCTGTAGGGTACTAGGCGTAGTACCCGGATGATGAAACAATCTGCGCAACAAACCCCCGTGACACAAGTTTACCTATTTAACAAACCTGCACATGTACCCCTGAACCTAAAATAAAAGTTTTTAAAAAATAGAGCACCAGGTATATGCTAACAATCTCCTTTTCTTCTCAATAAACCTTTTGAAAAAATATTGAATTTTCTGCTTCAGCTTCTTCCCTACCCATTCCCAAAACTCCTCTATCACCAGTGATCCACTACTTTTCACATCTAATACTTTCTCGTTTTTGTCTACCCTGACTGTTCTGCAGTATATGTTCCTTATGCACCTTCTGCTTTTTAAAAACTACTGTGTTACATAAAACCATTATGCTTAGCCTTCTCATAGCACGGTGCTGGGTTCCCAGAGGGAGCTTCTCTGGGAGGTAAAATCTGGAGACTTAGTTCCACGTGAACAGGTGAAAGGTTTTTTAAAAAAATTGTATTGTATTTTATTTTATATTTTTACCTAGCCTCAGAAGTAATCAGGTTCATGTCTCTTGCACTCTGGTAGTTACAAACAACCACTAAGGCCAGCTAAGCCCAGGTTCAAGGGTAGGGTAATTGAGATTCCACCTCTTGATGGCAGAATAGCAAGGTTACATAGCATTAAAAAATGTAGGATGGAAGCTATCTCTGGAAAAATACTATCTGCCATATACACACACACATACACGTGTATGTACATATATGTATATATATTTGTGTGTATATGTGTGTGTGTATTTACATACAGATAGTTTTTCTTTCTAAAGAATAACAATGTTAGTGAGTCTGAACTTTATATCTCTGCTGTTTTGTAGGAATCAAAGTTTTGCCCTTATCAGTGCTACTTCCTTTTCTCCCCATTATTTTTTGTGGTAGCCCACATAGCTACTATACACAAAAACATGAAGTAACCACTTTGTGGGCAAATTGCCATTTTATTTATTTGTTTTTTTGAAATGGAGTCTCACTCGGTCGTCCAGGCTGGAGTGCAGTGGTGCGATCTCAGCTCACTGCAACCTCTGCCTCCCAGGCGCAAGCAATTCTCATGCCTCAGTCTCCTAAGTAGCGGGAACGACAGACGTGTGCCACCATACCCGTCTATTTTTTGTATTTTTAGGGGGGATGGGGTTTCATCATTTTGGCCAGGCTGATCTCAAACTCCTAACCTCAAGTGAACCCCCTGCTTTGGCTTCCCAAAGTGCTGGGATTACAGGCATGAGCCACCATGCTTGGCCCATTTGCCACTTTAAATACTTGGATGAGCAGCTAGGCTCATGTCTTTAACCTACTAAGGGAACCTGTGTAGAGAGGAAAGTGATCTGGCTTCCCTCAATCATTAAGTAAAAGATGAAGAACAGGGTGCCTTCTTTCTCTATAATTTGGGTGATACATGTAATCTCAATTTACTGGGCTTTCCTTCGAGTCCATTAGCAGGTTGCCAGTCCTTTTTAACATGCCCTGTTTTCTGAATTCCAACTAGGAAATTTTCCACCATGCGCATGTTGCTTTTCACCATTGGATAAACATTGCTTGAAATTATATTGATGGGCAGGTGCAATGTTGAATGTAACAGGGATTTTGATATTGCTATGGTAGTCTCCTAACGTGGGCCTTATGGCCAGCAAGAGAAGGTGCTTCATATTCAAGCTAGCTTTGGTTTGCTATAATGTAGTTAGGTTAAGAGAAAGTTTCAGCAGAAAAGTGAAATTGCTAACTCTGTCCACCTCCAAGCTAATCCTACTTTCCATGGACAGTTACACCCCTAGACACGCATATGTACCTCAGTATCTTCTCAGCCCACAGTGCTTCCCAAATTTCATGCCCCCCCTTTCTATTTCTTGCAATATCTGTGTACCACCCTATTATCTGTATTAGATTTATATTGTGTTAACAAGCTCTCACAAACTTAGTGGCTAAAACAACACAAATGTATTATTTTACAATTCCTGAAATCAGACATCTGACACAGGTGTCACTGGGCCAAAATGAAGGTGTTGGCAGGGCTGCAACCCTTCCTGGAGAATCAAAGAGAAAATTTATTTCTTTGCCATTTCCAGCTTCTGGAGGCTGCCCTCATTCCTTGTTTGCATTTCTCTTCTATCTTCAAGGGCAGCAATGGCAAATTGAATCCATCTCACATCACTCTGACCTCCACTTCTGCCTCCGTTTTTCACCTTTAAGGACCCTTATGATTACACTGGGACCCCCAGGATAATCCAGGATAATCTTCCTATCTTAAAGTCAGCCATCAGCAACCTTAATTCCATCTTCAACCTTAATCCCTTCCTGCCATGTAAAATAACATATTTAGTGTCCAGGGATTATAAAGTAGACATCTGCCTACAACAAGAAGATTTTATTATTATATGTATCTTATATAATAAGATAATAATCTTATTATATGAAGATTTTATTATTTTAGTGTGTTGAGATATATGTGTGTATATATGTATATATCTAAAATACTTGAATAGCAATTATAAAGCCATCTACAAGTTACCACTTAACCCTTAGGTTTTTTTCAACCTTCATAATATCCGAAGCACTACTGTATTAGTCTGTTTTCATGCTGCTGATGAAGACATACCTGAAACTGGGAACAAAAAGAGGTTCAACTGGACTTACAGTTCCACATGACTGGGGAGGCCTCAGAATCATGGTGAGAGGTGAAAGACACTTCTTTCATGGCAGCAGCAAGAGAAAATGAGGAGGAAGCAAAAGTGCAAACCCCTGATAAACCCATCAGATCTTGTGAGACTTACTCACTATCATGAAAATAGCACGGGAAAGACTGGACCCCATGATTCAATTACCTCCCCCTGGGTCCCTCCCACAACTCATGGGAATTCTGGAAGATACAATCCAAGCTGAGATTTAAATATGGACATAGCTAAACCATATCAACTATGAACCAATGAGACCTTAAGTAGAATTCTCTACCTATCAGATAGGCAAAGATGAAAACATTTGACAATGTTTACACATAATTTTGACATGTGTAAAGATGAAAACATTTGACAATGTTTACACATGTTAAACATTTACACATGATTAATGAAAATGTGTAGAAATATGCACATTCACTGTTGTTATTAATTAATTTGATGTAAATTTGAAAAGTGTACCAAAAATTTAAAATAGCTATCCTTTTTGGCCTAACATTTCCACCTCTGCAAAGTAAATATTGAGATGTTCTTTACAAGATTGTTTGTAATTTTGAAGAAAAGAGAAAAGAGATAGTATCTCTCTATATATGAATATATAGATCTATCATAATTTATATATACCATATATGCCTGGCACATATATATCTCTGATATATGTATATAGAGGTATATATAAATTATGATCTATGTATATGTTAAAATAATACCTATCCCTTTAAAAATGTATGGGTAGAGGACTTCTAGTTTTGTCCAAGGTGGAGTATCCCCATTTGTCCCTGGTATCCCCCTTTACAACTAAAAAACCCTGGAATTAACAAACAAATATAGGAAGACTCTGAAAGATGGAGAGAAGATGACAGACTACCTAGGGACTTCATAAAACTTTATTAAGAACTGAGATGAAGTTATCACTTAGCTTTTGAATAATGGATATTTCTCTCAATTCTTGTTGCATGAAGACATTTTGGTAAACAGCAAAGAGTCTTTTCCAAACAAAAAAAAATCCTTAGGGATAAATGGCAAATTCAAATCATCCCAGACCTCTACACATTTACTTCTTAGTTTTGGTGTGGATGCACTTGTGGGATGTGCATCGTAGGATGGCAGAAAACCAGAGGTCGTCCCTGGGAAGCCCAGGCTTCTAAAGAAACATTCTTGTTATAAAACTGTATCCGTGTAAGTGAGTGAGAAATATAGCCATCATTTTAATTAACACATCTCTAGTTCTGCCTGGAAAGCATTTAAAGAGGTTGGTAGGACACTTGGCTCCCATAGCAGTTGCTGAGCAAATCCTTTGAAAAGCAGTGGAATTTGAATAGCTCAGAGGATGACAGAGAAGGAACATAAGGATTTTGGAAAAGAAAGATATGAGGAATCCATCATGATCCTTTTTAGCAGGGCATGCCAGGGCAAGGAAAGGAGGTCTCAGTGGACTCTCTGTCTTCCTGGATCATTTTGCTCACTTGTGTCATCTAATTAGTTTTTGAAACTGCAACGATTCACTCTGGAATGACTCTGGGAGTCAAGGAGAGTGTGTTCACCTGTGTCAAATGCTTCTGAGACGTTATGTTAGAATAGGATACAGAACGATCATTGAGTTTAGCAACATGGAGGTCATCAGGAACCTTTACTGAGGAAGAATAGGCATGAAGCCTCATTGGAGTGTATTGAAGAAAGAATGGAAAGTAAGGAAGTTAAAACAGTGGATGTGGGAAACTTCTGAGAAATATTTTGCAGTTAAGGGGGACAGAGAAGTAGAGTGGTATGCAGAGAGAGAAGACTAAGTTGGTTAGGGTCATTGATATGGTTTGGATTTGTGTCCCTACCCAAAACTTATGTTCAACAGTTAATCCCCAACATTAATTATAATATTGGATGTGGGACCCAGTGGGAGGTGACTGGATCATGGGAGTAGATTTCTCATGTATAGTTTAGTACCATCCGCCTTGGTACTGTCCTCGAGATAGTGAGTGAGTTCTCATGAGATCTGATTATTTAAAAGTGTGTAGCACCTCCCGCCTTACTCTCTTGCTTTTGGTCCTGCCATGTGAGACATCTGGTCACCCTTTGCCTTCTGCCATGATTGGAAGTTCCCTGAGGCCTCCCCAGAAGCAGAAGCCGCTACACTTCCTGTGCAGCCTGCAGAACCGTAAGCCAATTAAACGTCTTTTGTTTGTAAATTACCCAGTCTCAGGTATTTCTTTATCACAATGTGAGAATGGAGAATACAGTCATATTATGGAGAACTTTTTTTTACATTGGCAAAGGGTAACCCTGAAGATTTCAGAATCAGAAAAATTGTTATAGGTGTAGGTTTGGGCTGGCAGCGATGGCCCACGTCTGTAACCCCAGCACTTTGGGAGGCCAAGGCAGGGGGATTGCTTGAGCTCAGGAGTTTGAGGCCAGCCTGGGCAATGTGGTGAGACCCCATCTCTATTTATGAAAAAATTTTTAAATAGGAGGAATAGGCTTGGAATTGGGAAGGTGGCAGGAATAACTTGAAGGAAAGGGTGATGCTGAGAGACTGGTGGAACAGATGCAGCAGTAGTCCAGGAATAAAGGGATAAGAATATGAGCCTGGGTGGCAGCCACCAGGATGGAAATTAACAAAGAAAAATACAGTTAGCCAGGCATGGTGGTGCGCTACTTGGGAGGCTGAAGTGGAAGGATCGCTAGAGCCTGGGGAAGTTGAGGCTGCAGTGAGCTATGATCACACCACTGCACTCCAGCCTGGGCAACACAGGACGGTTCTGTCTCAAAAGAGTTAATGAAAGTATACACATAAATTTACGTGTGTGTGTGTGTGTATGTGTGTTTAGAGCACACTTGTTGCTGAGAAGCTGAGAACATCCCTGTTAGAGGTCCTGGATAAGATCGTCTGGACACTTTGCTTCTTGGTCTTCAACAGCTCCCATTGCAAAGGGCAGGACTTAAGGACTTCCCTATTTGTGTCTCTTTACAGAGACCCCAAAGGGCAGGACCATTATACACATAATCAAAAGTTGCCCTTTGCTCTGGTGAATGTCAGCTTAAACTGCTGGGCTCTTGGGCCTTTGCTCTGCAGTTCTATTCTATGGTCATCTTGAATTCGTCAGCTTTCACATTCTCCCCTACACATCTCTGGTACTCAGCCTACCAACTCTCCTGACATTCCTTCACGTCGGTGCTGGCTCGCTGTCTGCCTCCAAAGCTATTTAGAGTTCAGGCACCTGCCCTCCTTGTTGCTCCCACCCAGAGATGCTCACTTCTGAATTAGCTCTGTCTGTAAGGAAGCACTATTTAGCCCTTTTGGAAGGGGAGCTGCTCAGGCTCTGGCAGTGCAGCACTTTAATGTTTCATGTTTCCCACCTTCTGCTCTTCCTGGGTGCACAGATGCTTCCTTAAAGGGATGGTGAGGCTGAGTGAAGGCACGCGCAAGGACAGACTCACATGGCATTGGGCACACTGCCATTGCCACTCAGGCATCATGGTTAACTCCAACACAGGATGTCTAGTTCCTTCATTGCTTATGGAGACTTGCTTTCCCTCCCTCTAGCTTGGCTACTCTCACCATCAGGTAGGAATGAATATATTTTAACTGTAAGTGTAAACCCCAATAGTTATTTCCCAGAGGCCTCTGAGCTGCACATAAAACCCAGAATATGGCGAGGCTTATGTTGTGTAGAATCATCCGTTCAAGGACAATTAAAAGAAATGTTGTCAGGAAGCCTCCTCTCACCTGGCACTCGTCTACTACCTTGGGCAAGTTATTTAACCATTCCAGGTCTCATGTCCCTCACCTGGTGAGGATGAAGTGAATAAATATAGATGAAGCATTCAGAACAATGCCTGGCATTTTGGCTCTGTTCCAGATAAGGAGGGGGTCTAATCACACGTGTATACTGCACATCAAATGTTTACATACAAGCACAGCTGCTTCGACTGACAGAGATCCACTTGGCCAGAGCCTTACAGAAGTGAAACTGGAGTTTAGGTGAAAATGTTTCCAGATGCTGCCACTCCTTTCTTATTCGGTTTTTTGTTGTTGTTTATTTGTTTCCTGGATGCCCTGGGTGTGAGTGCTGCCTATAGGAAGACTCTGCACTCCTCTTAGCCAGGAGAAAGAAGGCAAGTGACACTAGGGCAGGAAAGCTTGCTGAGGAGGAGAGGTAGGGAAAATGTGAATGCTAACAGCCTAGGACTGCTGTTGGAGATCTCCCTCTCACATTGGACATTATCTGCAAAGTCGCTTTCTGTGCACAAACACCATGTGGTGGGAGTAATAGGGACTTTAAAAGGCAGGCTGATGGCCGGGCTCACGCCTGTAATCCCAGCACTTTGGGAGGCCAAGGCGGGCGGATCGCGAGGTCAGGAGATTGAGACCATTCTGGCTGATATGGTGAAACCCCGTCTCTACTAAAAATATAAAAATTAGCCAGGTGTGGTGGCAGGCGCCTGTAGTTCCAGCTACTCCGGAGGCTGAGGCAGGGGAACCGCTTGAACCCAGGAGGTGAAGGTTACAGTGAGCCGAGATGGTGCCACTGCACTCCAGCCTGGCGACAGAGCAAGACTCTGCCTCAAAAAAACAAAAATCAAAAAACAAAAAACAAGGCAGGTGGACATCTATGGCAGACAGTGAAAGAGCTCTGTGAGAAAGGGACTGAACAAGGGGCATCATATGTATCCAAGGAAACAATGCCAAATAGCCCCAGCTGGGGCTTAACAAGAGGAAGCTGGCTGGACCCAGAGCTCTGGGGAGAATGGGGAGGTGTTTATAAAGTAGAGGTATTCAGCTCTCTGTGTTTATGAACTCTCAGATGGAAATGAAGAAACCTGGAACTGTGTGTGTGTGTGTGTGTGTGTGACAGAGAGAGGAAATATGAATGAACAAGTTGGGGTGACCTTTAAAACACGGCTAAGACTGATTTAAACCACCATTCCTGAACTGCAGAAATTCCAAATCCCTCCCTAAGATTTCTGTGAATTTCTAGATGGGCCCATGTCCACTAGGATCCCCCATTGACTCCACATTCCAATTCCACTGAGTGCATTCCATTTACAGATAATTTCCACACCCTGTTTACCAGCCTGCTGAAGTTAGAATCTAGTTTTGCCTCTTACCTGCTGTGTGACCTTGGACAAATCACTTAACCTCTCTGCTTCTGGTGCCTCACAAAATGGTGCAAATACAATTGCTTACCTTATCGGTTTGCATTGAGTATTATTAAATAAGATAGTTACTATAAAGCATTTAAACATGTTAGTGTATGTATGGAGCTTAGAATTCCACTTGGCACATAATCAACATTTTAACATTATTATTATTATTATGCTGAGGTGATTATTATGCATTAAAACAGCCATTGAACTCAGCCTCTTTCCTTTCCACTCAAAACAGCCCTCTCCAAAGGGTCTGTGTGTGTTTATGTGTGTGTGTATGTGTGTGTGTGTGTTTATGTGTGTGTTTGTGTGTTCATGTGTGTTTGTGTGTGTGTTTATGTGTGTGTTTATGTGTGTGTGTTTGTGTGTGATTTTGTGTGTGTTTATGTGTGTGTGTGTTTATGTGTGTGTGTTTGTGTGTGTTTATGTGTGTGTGTGTTTATGTGTGTGTTTGTGTGTGTGTTTATGTGTGTGTTTGTGTGTGTGTTTATGTGTGTGTGTTTGTGTGTGTTTTTGTGTGTGTGTTTATGTGTGTGTACAGAAGACTTTATTAAATACTAGAGTGATGAAGACGTTTTCATTTAATTTGTGCCAACAGTGTGTAATTTCAGGGTATGTATTTAATGATTGTGTTCCTAAAAGCTCCTCAGACATTTCTAGTTTAAACTCACCCTTTTCTCATTCCTCCTGCTTTCCATATGGCTAATCTTTGTGAATGCAAAGTAATTGAGCTACCTGTTACTCCACCTTTAGCTCTACTGACTCATGTTCTCAGGGTCTCATCTTCCACCCCCAATCTGTTTATCAAGAATTGCCTTAAGCATAGGTATTTCCTTTGTTCATATACACAGTAGACACAGTTCCCTGTGGTTCTCATGAATTCTTTAATATCGAAGTATGTTCAAAGCAATCTGATTAATTATTTTATCATTTGAACTTTTACTCCGGCTGCAGTTTTTCTATAAATCCACATTTTCACACTTTAGGCTGCAAAAGTAATACAAGAGACCGTGAGTCCCTAGAGAGCAGAGATCAAACCACTTTCATCGTTATACTCACAGCAGTCAGTACCCAGTTGGTGGCTCAAAAATTGATATACATTTGTATTTTATTGTCTATATCTTTTTTTTTTTTTTTTTGAGACGGAGTCTCGTTCTGTCACCAGGCTGGAGTGCAGTGGTGCAATCCTGGCTCACTGCAACCTCTGCCTCCCGGGTTCAAGCGATTCCCCTGCCTCTGCCACCCAAGTAGCTGAGACTACAGGCGCCCGCCACCATGCCTGGCTAATTTTTTGTATTTTAGTAGAGACGGGATCTCACCATGTTAGCCAGGATGGTCTTGATCTTCTGACCTTGTGTTCTGCCCACCTCAGCCTCCCAAAGTGCTGGGATTACAGGCCTGAGTCACGGTGCCTGGCCATCTATATCTTTTCAGTAGGAATGAAATACCTTTTTCTGGGAGAAGGCTTCAAGCCTGGCGTTCATTTGCAATTAGTAGATACACAGGTGTGGGATTTCTTCACTATCAGGTCAGTAAAGTAAATGATTCCTTTTGGGCTCAACTAGATAAAGGCCCAAATGATATCTGTTCCACCATATAATCCCAGGAACTTTTGATCATCACAAGGAATTCTCATTCTTTTCACTCCACAGGATTTGGTTTATAACTTTGTGTTGTTGTAATTAACCTCCTTGATACTTGATTTTTCTGTGGCATAGTAAATAAGTTCAATTTCTTTTTCTTTTTTTTTAGGAAAATATATTTATTATTGTTACACCAGCCGTGATACAAAAAGTCTGAACAGAAAAGTGTTCTTTTTTGTTTTAAACTTTTATTTTAGGTTCAGGGGTACATGGGCAGGCTTATTATACAGGTAAGCTCATGTCACAGGGGTTTGTTGTACAGATCTTTTCATCTCCCAGGTATTAAGCCCACTACCCAATAGTTATTTTTTTCTGCTCCTCTCCCTCCCCCCCCACCCTCAAGTAGACCCCAGTGTTTGTTGTTCCCTTCTGTGTGTCCATGTGTTCTTATCATTCAGCTCCCACTTATAAGTGAGAGCATGCAGTATTTGGTTCTCTGTTCCTGCATTAGTTTTCTAGGGAAAAATAACTTCTATGTCTACTATGTTTAACATTGTGACTGTGGTTATTCCTCCCAGTGGGGTATTCCTGGGAGAAGATAAAAGACACAGTTTCTAAAAGGGAAAAGTGACATTCTTTTCTCCATAGACATGTTATTTCTAGAATGGCAGATGTCTCTTTGTTTCATATACAATTTTGTTTAAAAAATTTTTTTGTAGCCGGGCACAGTGGCTCATGCCTGTAATCTCAGCACTTTGGGAGGCTGAGGTGGGCAGATCTCTTGAGGTCAGGAGTTCGAGACTAGCCTGGCCAACATGGTGAACCCCTGTCTCTACTAAAAATACAAAATTAGCCAGGCGTGGTGGTGGGTGCCTGTAATCCCAGCTACTCAGGAGGTGGAGGCGGGAGAATTGCTTAAACTCGGGTGGTGGAGATTGCAGTGAGCCAAGATCGTGCCACTGCACTGTAGTCTGGGAGACAGAGCAAGACTCAGTCTTAAAAAAAAAATTATAACAAAGAGTCTAACATCTGACTCTATTTTGATTTATGTTTCATCCTGACATCTTTTAAACCTTGCCTCTTCTTCTTTCCTTCTTTCCCACATATGGAAAACTGATTAAAAAAGAAAAAAAGCCCAGGTGGTGTCTTCTTTGGTACCAGTAGGAAGTTCAAACAATGCCTAGGAACGCTTGACTTAGTCTCACTCCACCGTCACCATAAAAACCCCAACCCAAACCACTTTCTCTGCTTTCTCAACCCTTTTTGGGGCCTGCTTGGGAGCCACCTCTTTCCCCAGAAAACCTTATTATGTGAGTATTAAATCTTTTCATACTCTCTTAGTAGGGGGTAGTTTACAACAAATTTCAGGTAGAGATCCATCTTGATTCTACAGAGTGTCCACAACAATTTTATTAAATATTTAATGCATACAAAGAAGTATTCATATGTTTATATGCTTACAGTAGAAAAGTAGCTGTCTTCGTCTGTTTCTGCTACTATAACAAGATGCTTTAGGCTGGGTAATTTGTAAACAACAGAAATTTCTTTCTTACAGTTACAAAAACTGGGAAGTCCAAGATTGAGGTGCCAGTAGGTTCAGTGTCTCGTGAAAGCTGCTCTGTGCTTCCAAGACGGTGCCTTGTTGCTGTGTCCTCAGATGGTGGAAGGGACAGAGGCTGTGCCCTCACGTAGCAGAAGAGATGGAAGTGCCAGGCAGCTCTCCGAAGCTTCTTTTAGGAAGTCATTAATCCCAGTCACAGGGACGGAGACCAAATGACTTAATCACTTCCCAAAAGACTCCACCTCTTAATATCATCACAGTGGGGATTAAGATTCAATGTAAGGATTTGGGAGTGACACAAACATTCTCAAGCCATAGCAGTAGCAATGATATATAAAAAAGCTCTAGAAGTATCCTAAGAAATAGAACATTATATTTGCATTGCTTCTCCCTGATTTCATGCTTTGCTCTCCCTAAACCCATCCCCACTGCATCTCATCAGGGTATTAATTAGTCTGAGTTTGTTATTTGTTTATCACTCCCTTTGTTTCACTTTATTCTATGTTTACATTTTAACATGTGAGTATTTATTTATTTATTTATTTATTTATTTATTTGACATGGAGTTTTGCTCTTGTTGCCCAGGTTGGAGTGCGATGGCGCAATCTCGGCTCACTGCAGCCTCTGCCTCCCAGGTTCAAGCGATTCTCCTGCCTCAGCCTCCCGAGTAGCTGGGATTACAGGCATGTGCCACCACGCCTGGCTAATTTTGTATTTTTAGTAGAGATGGGGTTTCTCCATGTTGGTCAGGCTGGTCTCGAACTCCTGACTTCAGGTGATCTGCCCGCCTCGGCCTCCCATAATGCTGGGATTATAGGTATGAACCACTGTGCCTGGCCAGATGTATTTATAAATTGTGTGTGTGTGTGTGTGAGATTTTTTTTTGAGTTGAGGTCTTACTATGTTGCCCAACCTGGTCTTGAACTCCTGAGCTCATGGGATCCTGCTGCCCCAGCGTCCTGAGTAGCTGAGATTACAAGCATGTGCCACCATGCCTGGTTTATGTTTACTGATTCATTATAACTGAAATCTTATGGTATATACTATTTGGGGACTTTTTCTTCTCAATGTCATCTTTGAAAGTTTTCTTCATATTGATTTTTGTAGCTGCATGCATTCATTGTCTCTACCATATTGTATGTCCATTGTCCATAAGTAATTTATGAAATATCCTTTCAGTGGACATGTTGGATTTTTCCCCTTATCTTTTAATCTTACATATAGTATTACTATGAGCATTCTTGTACACCAGCTGTGGTGAAAATGTGCAAGTTTCTCCAGCATATATGCCCAGGAATGGAATTTCTGGATCATACACTATGCTCAGCTTTAACACATTTGATGATGACAAATCGATGTTCAAAGAGGCTATAAAAATTTACATTTTGTTTTCATATCTAACCATTTGGATAAACAATTTTCCTAGCACCATTTGTTGAAGGATTCTTAGTCTACTGAGCCACAGTATCACCTCTGCCATAAACCAAGTTTGCATACATACATGGTTTCTGAGTTCTCTATTCTGATCTATTTATTAGTCTGTTTTCATCTGTTTCTGTACAAGTGCAATGCAGGCTTATGAATATAGCTTAGTTATAAACTTTGATATCTAACAGAATAAGACTCCCACTTTATTCTTTTCCTTTAGTAGTATCCAAACTATTCTTGACCCTTTGTTCTGTAAAAATTTTAGACACAGCTTATTGATCCACTGACCCCCAAAACCCAAAACTTGTTAAGCTTTCGACTGGCATTGAATTGAATCTATAAATCAGTTTGAGGAAAATCTATATCTTTGCATTATTGAGTCTACCTATGTATAAACATGGCATAACTCCCCATTTATGGAAGTCTTCTCCAATGTCCTTCAGTAAAGTGTTAGAGTTTCCCCCCAGGAAAAGCTTGTACATTTTGGTTTTATTTGTTCCTAGCTGTCTTATTTTTATATGCTATTGTAAATGTAATCTTTTTAAAATTAAGATATTTAAATTGTCTGTGGATTTGATGGTGCTTGATGGTATATATGAAAGAACTGACATGCATGTCTTGGTTTTGATTCAAAATACATAACCTTGTAAGAATCCCTCGTTAATTACAATATTTTATGTAGAAATTATTTTGGTTTTTATCTGCACCTCTGAAAAACAACAGTATTTCCTTTTGTTCCTTTCTGGTCCTTGCAACTTTTAACTCTTGTGGTTTATTTTTTATTTTTATTTTTTGCTTTCTACTGGCTAGAATTTTAAATACAGTGTTCTATAGCAATGTCTTGTTCCTGATTATAAAAGAGAAGGTTTTTACCATTAAGTACATATGTAGACTTCTGTAGATACTTTGCACTGGCTAGTGGTTATCCTGAGAGTGCTCGTTGGTTGCCTGACAATGCACTTTCTGGGACTGGGAGAACTGCTTCTCTCCAACTGAGCAGGAGGGAATAGCACCTTCCACTGAGGACTGAAGGTGCTATTCGTCGTGATGCCTGAATCCAACCAAGATCACCAGTAAAAATGAGAACATATGACCACACAAACACATAAACATAAATGTTCACGGCAGCATTATTCACAATAATCAAAAAGTAGAAGCAAGCTAAATGGCCATCAACTGATAAATGGATAAATGAAATATGGCCTATTCATACAATGGAACATTATTGATAAAAAGTAATGAAATACTGATGACACACGCTACAACATGGATGAACTGCAAAGCCATTATACTTAGTGAAAAAAGCCAGTCACAGAATATGTATTGGATGATTCTAATTATATTCAATGTCAAAAAATGAATGTATAGAGATAGTAGATTAGGAGTGGAAATGGAGAGTGGCTGTAAAGGGACATGAGGTCTCTTTTTAGGGGGATGGAAATGTTCTAAAATTCAGGTGTGATAAAGGTAAAATTAGGTTATTGTACAACACTGTAAATATACTAAAATTCACTGAATTATACACTTAAAACGGGAAAATTTATGGAATGTAGATTATATCTCAATGAGGCTGTTTTAAAGATGGATCAGTAAAAGCAGCCGATGTTCCATGACAACTGATTGGCTGGCATCTAACCCTAGTCTAGGTCCTGACTGATTATTTGCTGCATACATGGCTGCTCCGATGCTTTCATGGAGGGTAGAATAGCAATGGGACTGGGCATTATCACAAATCACTGAACAGCTAGTATCTGCCCATTGCTTGTTACTTAAATTGTAACTGCATTTCCTGCACTTAAAGTCACTCTTTCTCTTACACAGTAATAACCTGTAGCAAGGCTACACGATACCCATCTCCCTTATACTCAGAGGAGAGCCACACCTCTATCCAATAATGCTCTGGCCCCTACTTACCTCTGCATTGGATTATGAGAAAATAGAAGAATTGGACCTTATCTTGAAATATTCCAGATTCCTCCCTGCACAAAAAATAAAATAAAACCTGTTTTATATACCCATATCAGATGCCATCATGGTGTTTGTCTTCACCTACTTCTTCTTATCCTGGTCGGCCCACAGTTTCTACTGCTATGGATGCTGAATAACTGAATTTTTTCCCCCCATATATTGAGGTGCATATCCTATATTTCTCCTTTAGAATGTTAATGTGGTAAATTACATAAATTAATTTTCTAATGTTAATCCAACCTTCCATTCCTGAGACAAGCCCAGCTTGGTCAATGTAACAGATACTGTTGGTGCCCTGCCTAGATCCCCTGGGATTCTTTTTACCATCT
Organism: Rhinopithecus bieti; assembly: GCF_001698545.2. NCBI lineage: Eukaryota > Metazoa > Chordata > Mammalia > Primates > Cercopithecidae > Rhinopithecus > Rhinopithecus bieti. The sequence goes on along the minus strand of NW_016807544.1, from coordinate 28,634 downwards.
TGTTGTGCCCATTCCCTAAATGCTATAGTGATGCTGCTAACAGCTCATGCCTGCCTCATTCTCAGGAGACACACCCCTGTTTGATTGGAATTGCCTCACCAGAAGGTGCTTACAAGTTACACCCTGCAGTGATCCTGGGAGATATCTCTGGTAGAAAGACCATGTGGGGGTCTCTGGCAAATACCAGTAAGAAGATTATAGTGCAGGCATCAACCAGTCACAGTCTTTGGCTACTACAGTACTGATGTAATGGGCTCATGAATGGAATAGCCATAATGGCAGAGATGAAGGCTATGCATGGGCACAAAAGCGGGCCATCCCTCTCACCATAGCTGAAGTAGGTACTGCTGCCACCCTACCTGTCAATGACGGAGACTAATACTGAGACCTTACTAGTGCATGATTCTTTGAGGAGACCAACAAACTACTTAGTGACACTTGATTACTTAAGACCCCTTGCACCCTAGAAAGTGCAGCAATTCATTTTGACTAAGATTGACATGTTTTCTATGTATGAGTTTACCTTTTCCTGCCTGTACTGATTTGGCTAGCACCTCTGTTCAGGGGCTCATAGAGTATCTGATTAACTAACATAAGATCTCTCATATACTATTACCTCAGATTCAAGGAACAAAAGTTATGACAAAAGAGGTCCCGCGGTAGGCACATGGCTTTGTAATTTGCTGATCTTACTGCATCCACATTATCTGCACATTGCCTAATAGAGTAGTGGAGTCTTCTACTCTACTATCTTGCTTCACCTCTCAGGACACTAGCCTAATAGAGTAATGGAATGGCCTCTAAGAAATGCAGTTGAGGCCGGGCGCGGTGGCTCAAGCCTGTAATCCCAGCACTTTGGGAGGCCGAGATGGGTGGATCACGAGGTCAGGAGATCGAGACCATCCTGGGTAACACGGTGAAACCCCGTCTCTACTAAAATACAAAAAACTAGCCGGGCGAGGTGGCGGGCGCCTGTAGTCCCAGCTACTCCGGAGGCTGAGGCAGGAGAATGGCATAAACCCGGGAGGTGGAGCTTGCAGTGAGCTGAGATCCGGCCACTGCACTCCAGCCTGGGCGACAGAGCGAGACTCCGTCTCAAAAAAAAAAAAAAAAAGAAATGCAGTTGAGGCAACAGCTTGGGGATGATGTCCTATACAGATGAAGCACCATCCTTCAGGATGCAGTACATAAATTAAATCAGAGGTTTGCAAACAATGGTTCTTAGGCCGAATACGGCTTGATGTAGTTTTTATTAACAGCATTTTATCGAACAGAGCTACCAGTCATCATTTGCACATTGTCTATGGTTCCTTTTATGCTACATCAGCAGAGGTGAGTAGCTGTGAGAGAGACCGTATGCTGTACAAAGATTAAAATATTTACTGTCTCACCCTTTATAGAAAACATTTGCCATTCTTGCCTTAAACCAGTGGTCCTGGTGTGGTTCTTTTTCTCAATAAAATATGGAGTCTCAGAGCCAAAGTCTGAGAGGTAGGATGGCCTTGTGCCAGCAACCCACTTGGGGAAGTTTTGCTTTTAGTTTTGAAACTCTAGCTCTTTAGTTTAAGAACTAGAAGTGCTGGTTTGTAGAAGGTGGAATGTTTCTACTAGAGGACACATAATGGTTCCACTAATCTTAAAGCCATGGCTGCCACTAACCATTTGAGGTCCATTGTGCCAGTACACCAGCAAGAAGCGAGTTACTGTACTTGAAGGGGTAGTTGTCTTTGATAACCATGAGGATTCATGATAATTATTATGCTACGTAATGGTGGAAAGGAAGAGTATATTAAGCACTCACATGAGCCACTTGGGGTATCTCTTGGTAATGTCAACCCCTATTTTAACTGTAAATTAGCAAGTAGAGCAACTATGGTCAGATAAGTTCATGATAACCAAAATCTCATCCCGCTCAAGAGACACCACCAGGGAAGTCACCTAGATCAGCAGAAGTGCCAGCTAAGGGTGAGGGAGATAGAGAATGGGCAGTAAAGAAAGGAATCAGTATCAGTTCTGATCTCAGGACCCACTGCAGCAGTGGAAGCTATGGCTTCATTGCACTAACTAGGAACCCGTCATAGTCCTAAAAGACACAATCCTGAATGTTGAAATCCCAAAACAGGAAAACTCCTAAAGTCCCAAATTCTGAAAGTCACAATCTTGAAAGATCAAAATCCTAAAAATACAATTCTGGAAAAAATAATACAAAATTCCTTATAGTATATTGAATTATATTTTTAAAAAAGGATTTGAGAAACATGAAAACATGAGAGAATACTTCATAGGTCACTTTATATTATAAAATAGGCAATAAATAACATTTTGCAAGCAAAACACTCAGGTTACCTAATGATGGGTACACTAATGACAGTCACAACATATAACCTATGTAAAGAAACAGCTTATATAACTGCAGTAATATGAAATATCGTGATGGACAACTTAAGTCTTTTGACGAGTCCCCAAAGAACCAAGATCTCAAGAAATTTTATCTTGTGCACATGTAGATGTGCAAAAAGAACATCTTATTTATTGCAGAGATTTCAATGTTTTTGTGTACATGCACAATATTTACACACAAAGTTAACATTGTGATAATGCATCTTTGTGAAGTCAAATTTGCAAAAATTTCATAAAACAAATTAGGACTCTGAAAGTCTTTGCACAGTTTACACCTCCAGTATATTACCTCCAGGAAATGATGTGAAGATGTAACAGCATAGCAAACTTTATTTATTTATTTATTTTTTGAGACGGAGCCTTGCTCTGTGGCCCAGACTGGAGTGCAACGGCACGATCTCGGCTCACTGCAACCTCCACCTCCTGGGTTCAAGCTATTCTCATGTCTCAACCTCTCTAGTAACTGGGATTACAGATGCCCACCACCACGCCTGGCTAATTTTTGTAGTTTTAGTAGAGATGGGGTTTTGCCATGTTGGTCAGGTTGGTCTCAAACTCCTGACCTCAGGTGATCCACCTGCCTTGGCCTCCCAAAGTGCTGGGATTGCAGGCGTGAGCCACTGTGCCTGGTCATCATAGCAAATTTTTAAAAATAATGATGACTATTTAAAATAGCAGGGAAAAAACTAAAAAGAAAAAACTAAAAGGAAAATTTGACAAATGAAACAGTGTATTACAGGAATAGATTATGAGTAATTGCGCAGAGGTAGTACATAAGAGCTGGCCAACTTCCATAATCATTATATTTTGAAGTCTTGCATCACAATAAATAGCTGGTTTTCTTTTAGGGCATGGTTCCCCTCAGAAAATACACTCATATTTTCTACGTGGTGCTGCTCTTTTTGAAATTCTCTTTTGTGTTTCAATATACACAAACATGAGCATTCCCTGTGAAGCTTCCCACCTTCCATGCCATGCTCCCATGTTGTTCTGGCACTCAGAAATCCATTTTCCATGCACTCGTATACAGACTACAAATTTGGCAGAAGCAACACTTATGATCGAATAGCAACATCCTTGTATAAAGTGTCTTCTTATCCTACCATGCTCATAATAACTATTTTTGAACCAGTCAGTAACTTCACTAGATTCTTCAGGTCAATTCCACTTTAACTCATTAAAGCTTCTGGTATGCCATCAGCTGGAAGGAAGGCCAATGCAGGCAAATGACACATTTTTTTTCTTTTGAGACAGGTTCTTGCTCTGTCACCCAGGTTGCAGTGCTGTGGCTCCATCACGGCCCACTGAAGCCTTGACCCCCTGGGCTGTATTGATCCTCCTACCGCAGCCTCTTGAGTGGCTGGGATTACAGGCACATATCACCATGCCTGGCTAAATTGTTCTATTTTTTGTAGAAATGGGTTCTCACCATGTTGCCCGGGCTGATCTCAAACTCCTGGACTCAAGCAGTTCTTCCGCCTTGACCTCTCAAAGTGTTGGGATTACAGACGTGAGTCACTGCACCTGGCCCAAATGACACATTTTTAACTGAAGTTTTCATCTTGCAGTATCACATGGCCAACCCACTCATCTGAATTTTCTGCCAAATGCATTGGGCTGAATGGAAAAAACAAACTTTATTGCTAACACCTTGAAATTCACTTTTAGAAGACTTGATTGCACTTAATTCCAAATCTGCCATTATGGTTTGGAGATTAAATTGAAATTCATTTTCTGCTCAGGGGCAGTGGTTCATGCCTATAATTCTAGCACTTTGGGAGGCCAAGACAGGTTGATCACTTGAGTCCAGGAGTTCAAGACCAGCCTGGGCAACATGACTAATGTATTTTGTAGAGGGTACAACTTTTTATAACCTCTACAAAAAATACAAGAATATAGCTGGGCATGATGGCCTGCCCTTGTAGTCCCAGCTACCCAGGAGGCTGAGGTGGGAGGATTGCTTGAGTCTGGGAGGTCTAGGCTGCAGTGAGCCAAGATCGCACTGCTGTACTCCACTCCAGCCTGGGTGACAGAGGGGTACCCTGTCTCAAAAAAAAAAAAAAAAAAGAAAGAAAGAAAAGAAAAGAAAAGGAAAGAAAACAAAACAAAAAAGGAAAAGGAAAAGGAAAAAGAAATCCATTTTCTTCTGTGAAGTCCACCAAATCTTTAAATAAGTGTTTACTTCACTTTTCCAGTCATTAATATGTAAGTAGGTGGATACGTTTTAGTATTTTCTGATCCAACAGGGTCATGAATTGTATCTAGTTGATAAAAAAAAAACAATGGTGACAGTTTTGAAGTACCATCCATTAGCCAAAGTAAAGCATGTGCTAGCTTTTCTATGTTAGATTTAGTGATAAATGTAAGAACTCTATCTTCTTCGACAGTCAAATCCCTAATCAAGAATAGTTCACCATTTCATGTATTTTGTAAGATATGGAGGAACCTCCGTATCAGTAAGTGTCTTTGGTTTAGAAGGTTATTAAGGTTGTTAAATTCTTTTAATTCTCTGACAAAAGATGTTTTTCGAAGGGAAGCATGGCACTATGTGTGAAGGGGCAGAAGTCATACACGACTGAATCATTTGACAAGGAAGATTTCTTGTATTTTTCACTTGGATTTTCACTACTATAATTATTGAAATACTTGCTGTACTTGTATTTGGAGAGAGGTTGTGGTCTCCACATTTTCTAACTATATGCTATCCATTTGAAAGTCTGATTATTGCTCAGTTGTTGCAATTAAGCTATTTTCTGCTTTCATAGCACCAACTAGAATTAGTTTTTAAGTTTTTATCTTTCAACATTAAGTAGCCTCATACACTTAACTTATCACAGCCTTTTTTCAAGGGAACAGTTTCACAGATCTCTTCCATTGTGTTGTAAGGAATATAGTAAGAAGGAATGATACTCAGCTTCCCCAATACCAAATCTATATTAGTCAGGGTTCTCTAGACAGAACCAATAGGATCTGAATGTAGATATTTGAGGGGTGATTTATTAGGGGAATTGGCTCATGCAATTATGGTGGCTGAGAAATCCCACACAAGCCATCTGCAAGCTGGAGACCTTGGGATCCTGAAAGTGTGGCTAAGACCAAGTCCAAAGGCCGCAGAACCAGACAAGCCAATGGTGTAACTCTCCATCAGAGGCTGAAGACCTCAGGGCTCAGGGGGCTGCTGGTATAAGTCCTGGAGCTCAAAGGCTGGCAAGCCTGGAGTTCTGATGTCCAAGGCAGCAGATGAAAAGTCTGTCCCAACTCTCAGAGAGAGTCCAGTTTGCCTTCAGTATTTGTTCTTTTTGGGCCCCTCACCTATTGGATGATGTCCACCAACACTTCCCCACCTAATCCATTCAGGCTCACACTCTATCTCCTCTGGAAACACCCTCACAGACACATCCAAAACAATGCTTTACCAGGTTTCTAGGTATTCCTTAACCCAGTGAAGCTGACACCTAAAATGAAGTCCGCCAGTTCAATCCTTATCAATTTGGCAGCCACAGGCATGTCTTCAGACAAGACTTAATTTCCAAATAAAGACAATAGCATGTCTTTATTTGGTTTTGTTTAACATGTATGCAACTGTCCTGTGTTTGATTTTCAGGATTTTAGACATTAGGCATTTAGACTTTAGGATTTTGATCTTTCAGGATTTCAATATTCAGGATTGTGGCATCCAGGATTATATCTTCTGGGATCATAATCTAACTCCCTACTAACTTTCTATTTTCAGATTTCCTAGAAATTGTAATCAACCAGAATCCTGGAGAAGTAAAAGCTTGAAAGGAACCTAATGTGTGAGGGAAGTGGACCTGAGTGATGCAAGGAGTGAAGCATAGCAGACAATGCTCGTGTTCTGTCCAGATCTCCTGGGTTTCCTTCCATTGGTTCAGCGTGTCCATTCTCCAGATGCTGCAGGTTCTGTTGCTAACAGCTCACACCTGCAATAGTCTCAGGAGGATTGCCCTTGGCAGATTGAAGCAACATCATTAGGAGGTGTCTGGAAGTTATGCACTCATCTCTGTAACAGCCTTTGAACAGTGACTGCCTGATGTCTGATATGGAGGTACAAAAAAAGCCTCACTCCCTTGCCACCAGGTAGGAATGATCCCTCAGTACTTCAGAGCTCCTGGACATTTCAGGCTAATGCTATAGCTGAAACTGTAGACTTGCTTCCCTTGACCTCTTCTGTTTTCCTCATTCCCCCACAGATTTCTCAGGTAATCATGCAATTTCTGTCTTAATAAAATACTTGATTATCTCTGTCCTTCTTTTATAAAGTATTTATAAAAGTTCATTCAATAATTTCCCGCAATATCTAAAATTGGAATTCTTAGTTCATAATTCTAAGCCTTTTTGCTTATTTGAGAATATATAATGATCCATTTTGCTCAAAGGGAGACTTTAGCAACATTCTTTACCATTCAGTTCTAAGAATTAATTTCACCATTATGAATTTTTTTGGCCTACAAATACATTTAAAAATTTCCAAACACCCATGGAGGATTTCTACTTGTCTTTTGTAACTGATTTTAAACTTACTTTTATGGCTGTCAGATAAGTATTTTGTATGATACTAATTCAAAAAATTTATTGAGATAAGTTTTACGCATTGCCGTAAATATTTTGTGTTGGAAAAGAATGTATATTCTGCAGCTGTTGAATACAGTTTTCATTAAACTTGTTAATTGTGTTGCTCAGATTCTTTTTTTTTTTTTTTTTTTTTGAGACGGAGTCTTGCTCTGTCGCCGGGGCTGGAGTGCAGTGGCCGGATCTCAGCTCTCACTGCAAGCTCCGCCTCCCGGGTTCACGCCATTCTCCTGCCTCAGCCTCCCGAGTAGCTGGGACTACAGGCGCCCGCCAGGTCGCCCGGCTAGTTTTTTGTATTTTAGTAGAGACGGGGTTTCACCATGTTAGCCAGGATGGTCTTGATCTCCTGACCTCGTGATCCGCCCGTCTCGGCCTCCCAAAGTGCTGGGATTACAGGCTTGAGCCACCGCGCCGGGCCAGATTCTTTACATTCTTGTGTAAAGAATGTCTCTTTGATTTCTTATGTGGAATTAGTTAAAATCTTCCTCTGTGAGGGTAAATTTGTCTCTATATTTTGAACTGTTAGTAAATGCATAGAAGTTTAGAATTGTTATATTTTCATAATGGATTAAAACTGTTATCATTAGGCAGTGACCATCTATATCTCTAGAAGAGCTTTTTGCTTTAAAGTCCTTTTTTTGTCTGATATTAGCATAGCTACAACAGATTTCTTTGTTTAGTTTTTTCCTAGTCTATTTTTCCCATGCGTTGACTTTCATGCTTCCAATGTCCCTATGTTATAGGTTTATAGGTGAGGCACATACAAAGAGTATAGAGTTGTATTATTTTTAATCCAGTCTGACATCTTTGACTTCTAATTGGAGAGTTTAGACAATTTCTATTAAGACACGTTTATATTTGGTATGGTAGAAATTTTTATTATCAAAATATTCACTGACCCTTCCTAGCAAGCACTGCCTCTTCCCTGCTGCAGTCTATTCCCTGCTATATCCCTGCTGAAGTATAAACTTCCAGCTCCATTAACATGTAAGCCCATTAATAGGCTTGACCATGTGATTTTTTTTTTTAACCAATTAAAACCAAGTAGAGGTAAATGTTCCACTTCTGAGTAGGGCTTTTGTGTTTTTGTTTTGCTTTGTTTTCAGATGGAGTCTCACTCTGTTGTCCCGGCTGGAGTGCAGTGGTGTGATCTTGGCTCACTGCAACCTCTGCCTCCTAGTTTCAAGGGATTTTTCTGCCTCAGCCTCCTGAGTAGCAGGGATTACAGGTGCCCAGCACCATGCCCGGCTAATTTTTGTATTTTTAGTAGAGATGAGGGTTCACCATGTTGGCCAGGCCGGTCTTGAACTCCTGACCTCAGGGGATCTGCCCGCCCCAGCCTCCCAAAGTGCTGAGATTACAGGCGTGAGCCACCATGCCTGGCCTGAGTAGAGGCTTTTGAATCAACATTCAAAAGAATCAACATTCAAAAGCAGAGTTGTTCTCTGCCACAAATACCTGCAGTATTCCATACTGAGGCTGCTTTTTCATTGTGTCCCAGAGTGATAGCTAAAGCTAACCAAAGACTACCGTGTGATGTGAGAAATAAACCTTGGATTCCATAAGTCACTGATATTTGCAGGTGACTTATGATTCTGACCTTATAAAGTCAGAATAATGTATTTAAATTTATTTCTACCAAATTATTTGCTGTTCTTTACATATTGCTCTTTGCATTCATTTTCTTCTATTATGCCTTCTTCTTGATTGCTCTTTAAATTTTTAAATTCCCTTTCTTCTCTAAGAATTTGGAATTATGTTCTATATCCTTTTAAGTTACTTCCCTATGTATTTTAACTTGTATACAGTATTTATTAGGATAGGCTATATTATGCACTGGGAATAAACAATTTCAAATTCTCAGTGGCTTAGACCAACAAAGGTTCCCATTGTTCCTCTATAATATACAGGCAGAAGGAGGATCCAGCATGTGGGAGCATCACCAGTTGTAGCAGTAGAAAGAGAGAACAGACAGTTTGCAGTGGCACTTCAGTGTGTCTGCCTAGAAGAGACTTGCGTCACTTCTGCTCAAATTTCATTGAACAAAAGTTCCATGATAACACCCAAATTCATGGGAGCAGGGAAGTTCAATCTTCTTGTGTGAGTGGAGGGAGAAGAAAACTTGAAATATTGGTGAAGAGACGTAATGTCTACCACAGAAGATGCCATTCTGCTCACCAAAGTTTTGAGTCACCTTCTCCCATGCAGGACACTCACCTCAAAAAAGGCAACCCAAAAGTCCCATCCAGATAGAAAGTTTAGCTTCGAGTCAGGTTTCCTCTATATTTTGGAGTAGAGCGGATGCACAACAGTCTCTACATCAGATCTTGATGTGGTGTGTGTTTGTTTTTTGAGACAAGGTCTCATTTGTCACTCAGGCTGGAGTGCAGTGACGTGGTCATGACTCACTGCAGCCTGATCCTCTCACCTCAGCCTCCTGAGTAGCTGGGACTACATGCATGAGCCACTATGTCTGGCTAATTCACTTTTTTTTAGAGATGGGGTCTTGCTATGATGCCCAGGCTGGTCTCAAACTCCTAGGCTCAAGCAATCTTCCTACCTTGGTCTCCCAAAGTGTTCAGATTATAGGTGTGACCCACCATGCTTGGCCTAGTTACTCTTGATATAAGCCTGTTGAGCCAAAAAGACAAATTGGATTCATTACAAGCACCCAATATACAATGACAAAACAATATAGCATAACCAGAAAAACACTTCCACTTGGAAAAGAAAAACTCCCTGATATGTAACAATCACTGGTACATAACAATTGAAATTCCAGTTGGTGAGTATTGTTAAGACCTCTATCCTTGCGGGGATGGGAAGTTTGTGTGGATATACCTTGATTGAATCTCCTCTCTAGTGGGTGGAGGGAATTATTTTTCCATTATTCTCTGTGGCCCTGACTCTACATTCTGAAAAGTTATTCCTTTTTTATTGTCCTTGTTGGCCTCATCTGAAATAGAGGAAAACAGAGCTACGTGCAGGCTATGCAGCCTTCTCAGCTATTAGATGTCACCATGAAAGACTCACCCTTAGGCTCTTTATCCTGAGTTATTTTATTGAATGAAGCAGTTCATTGGGTACCACACCCTTAACTTTGGCTTTTTGCCCTGTGTATTAGTCCATTTTTGTGCTGCTGATAAAGACATATCTGAAACTGGGAACAAAAAGAAGTTTAATTGGACTTACAGTTCCACATGGCTGGGGAGGCCTCAGAATCATGGTGGGAGGTGAAAGGTACATCTTACATGCTAGCGGCAAGAGAAAAATGAGGAAGAAGCAAAGGCGGAAACCCCTGATAAACCCATCAGATCCTGTAAGTCTTAATCACTATCACGAGAATAGCACGGGAAAGACTGGCCCCCATGAGTCATGGGTCCCTCTCACAACACGTGGGAATTCTGGGAGATACAATTCAAGTTGAGATTTCAATGGGGACACAATCAAACCACATTATTCTGCCCCCTCCCCCTCCAAATCTCATGTCCTCACATTTTAAAACCAGTCATGCCTTCCCAACAGTCTCTCAAATTCCTAACTCATTTCAGCATTAACCCAAAAGTCCACAGTCCAATGTCTCATCCAAGACAAAGCAAGTCCCTTCTGACTACGAGCCTGTAAAATCAAAAGCAAGCTAGTTACTTCCTAGATACAATGGGGGTACAGGTATTGGGTAAATACAACTGTTTCAAATGGGAGAAATTGGCCAAAACAAAGGGGTTACAGGGTTCATGTATGTCTAAAATCCAGTGGGGCAGTCAAATTTTAAAGCTCCAAAATGATCTCCTTTGACTCTATGTCTCACATACAGGTCACGCTGATGCAAGAGGTGGGTTTCCATGGTCTTGGGCAGCTCTGCTCCTGTGGCTTTGCAAGGTGCAGCCTCCCTCCCAGCTGCTTTCATGGGCTGGCATTGAGTGTCTGCAGTTTTGCTAGGTGTACAGTGCAAGCTGTAGGTGGATCTACCATTCTGGGCTCTGGAGGATGGTAGCCCTCTTCTCACAGCTCCACTAGGCAGTGCCCCAGTAGGGACTCTGTGTGGAGGCTCCAACCCCACATTTCCCTTCCGGACTGCCCTAGCAGAGGTTCTCCATGAGGGCCCCACCCCTGCAGCAAACTTTTCCTGGGTATCCAGGTATTTCCATACATCTTTTGAAATCTAGGCAGAAGTTCCCAAACCTCAGTTCTTGACTTCTGTGCTCCTGCAGGCTCAACACCACATGGAAGCTGCCAAGACTTGGGGCTTCCATCCTTTGAAGCCACAGCCTGAGCTGTACATTGGTCCCTTTCAGCCATGGCTGGAGTGTCTGGGACAGAGGGCACCAAGTCCCTAGGCTGCACACAGCACAAGGACCCTGGGCCCAGCCCACAAAAACCACTTTTTCCTCCTGGGCCTCTGGGTCTGTGATGGGAGGGGCTGTGCAAGCTCTCTGACATGGGCCTGGAGACATTTCCCTATGGTTGTGCGCGAATGTCAAGAACATAGACTCCTTGCCACTTATGCAAATTTCTGCAGCTGGCCTTGAAATTTCTCCCCAGACAAATTGAGTTTTTCTTTTCTTTCCGCTAGGGTCAGCGCCCTGCAAGTTTTCCTAAATCTTTTATGGCTTCTGGGCTTTCTTTTCTCTATCTTATAGAACGCCGAATTAAATGTCATTATTATTATTATTTATTGTATTATATCATTATTCATTCATTATTATCTATTTTTTGGAGACGGAGTCTCGCCTCTGTCGCCCAGGCTGGAGGCCAGTGCGCGCAATCTGGGCCTCACTGCCCCAAGCTCCGCCTCCGGGGTTCCCGCCATTCTCCCGGCCTCAGGCCTCCCGAGTAGCTGCGGAACTACAGGCGGGCCGCCACCGTGCCCGGGCTAGTTTTTTGCTATTTTTTAGTAGAGACGGCGGTTTCACTGTGTTAGCCAGGAGGCGTCTCGCATTCCTGACCTCGCTGCATTTTCCACCTCGGGCCCTCGGACTTCCCAAAGTGCTGGGGGATTACAGGCTTGAGCCACCGCGCCCAGCCAGAACCGAATTATTTTAACAGCACGCAAGTCACCTCTTGAATGCTTTGCTGCTGTGAAGTTTCTTCTGCCAGATACCCTAAATCACCTTTCTCAAGTTCAAAGTTCCACAAATCTCTAGGGCAGGGGCAAAATGCTGCCAGTCTCTTTACTAAAACATAACAAGAGTCACATTTGCTTCAGTTCCCAACAAGTTCCTCATCTGCATCTGAGACCACCTCAGCCTGGACCTTACTATCCATATTGCTATCAGCATTTTGGGCAAAGCCATTCAACAAGTTTCCAGAGAGTTCCACACTTTCCTGCATTTTCCTGTCTTCTTCTGAGCCCTCCAAACTGTTCCAACCTCTGCCTGTTACCCAGGTCCAAAGTTGCTTTCACATTTTCAGATATCTTTTCAGCAATGCCCTACTCTACTGGTATCAATTTACTGTGTTAGTCCATTTTCATGCTGCTGATAAAGACATAACTGAAACTGGGAACAAAAAGAGATTTAATTGGAATTAGAGTTCCACATGTTCCATCTCAGAATCATGGCAGGAGGGGAAAGGCACTTCTTACATGGTGGCAGCAAGAGAAAAATGAGGAAGAAGCAAAAGCAGAAACCCCTGATAAACCCACCAGATCTTGTGAGACTTAATTACTATCATGAGAACAGCATGGGCAAGACTGGCCTCCATGATTCAATTACCTATCCCTGGGTCCCTCCTACAACACGTGGGAATTCTGGGAGATACAATTCAAGTTGAGATTTGGATGAGGACACAGCCAAACCATATCACCCCGAGATCCCTCCTTAATCCATCTGGTGGTTCTCACAAAGCTATAATGTCTATACTGCTTGACCTCTGCCTTAAGGCTGAGTTGTAATTGGCCTTTGCTACTCAAAGATTTTCTTACATTTACGTTTTACTTTTTGGGGTGGTGAACTAGTTTTGTATCCTTGAAAGCTCATGGATTTTTGTATTCTCTCTATTTGCTTTTATTCCTGTTTGCAAACAAATTCCTTACTGAACTTGAAAATGGCCAAATGCAGCCAACAACAATGCTTCTGTCTCATTTTTCTCTTGATACCAAGTAAGAAGTGCCTTTTCCCTCCCGCCAAGATTCTGAGGTGAAACATGTGGAACTCTAACTCCAATTAAATCTCTTTTTATTCCCAACACTCACTAGTAAATTTTTTTTTCCATCCTCTTCCTCTAGAGCTACATATATCTTTGTTGGGTACATAATATGACTCCCAAGTTCTGACAGATTACATCTCACCAATTATTTTGGCATTACATCTTTCTTACCTTCAATATACATTTCTTCTCTGCTTCCCATACCAATGCTTATTTCTGTTGGGATAAGGCAAGTTATACTGTCACACGAATAACCCTGAGTTTTCAGAAGGAATTAGATTTCATCCAAGATTTCACCCTGGATTACAGGCTATGAAGGCTCAACAGGAATAGTGCCAGGCTCTGGTAAACGTGGCAGTGAAAGAAAATGGTTACTCAAACTAGGTCTTAAAATACTCTCTGGCATGTGACACGTTCATGCCTCATTGATCAAAGCTAGTTTTTAGGCAAGGCTAACTTCCAAGTAGGCAAGGAGGTCCAGGAACCTGCATGCCCCAAAGGAGAAGAGAACCATAAATATTGAAGGGTAACATTAACATCTGCAACAACATCTTTAGCCACTTTTAAAATAATATAAGGACATTAGAAGATTTTAATTCTGATTTCTCCTAACTTACATAAAGTTTTCTCAGAATATCAGTTTTATCTAATTTTTTTATCTCCCTATTAGATATTATTAATATTATTGTCTTCTACAGCCAATCTTTATTTAGATTGATTCATGTGTTTACCATTTTCCTTCTTCTTCTTCTTCTTTTTTTTTGAGACAGAGTCTCACTCTGTTACCCAGGCTGGAGTGCAGTGGTGCGACCTTGGCTCACTGCAACCTCCGCCTACCGGGTTCAAGCAATTCTCCTGCCTCATCCTCCCAAGTAGCTGGGATTACAGGCGCCCGCCACCATGCTTGGCTAATTTTTGTATTTTTAGTAAAGACAGGGTTTCACCATGTTGGCCAGCCTGGTCTTGAACTCCTGACTTCAAGTGATCCACCTGCCTCGGCCTCCCAAAGTGCTGAGATTACAGGCATGAGCCACTGTGCCAGGCCGTGTTTACTACTTTCTTCCTTCTGCAATATTACATCATAATGGGTTCAATTTTGTGTGTGTGTGAAATATGCCCTTTGGAATCCTTTCACTGATAGTCTGTTGGTAGTAAATTGTTTACTTTTGTTTGTCTGAAAAGGTTTTATTTCATCACCTTTTCCTTTTTTAAAGTGAGAGTTTATTTTCCTAGACACTCAATTCTAGGCTTTCATTTCAGATTTTGAAAGTATGATTTTACTGTTCTTGACAGTACCATTGTTGTTGAGAATTCAACTGTAAAGTTAACATTTATCTAATCTTCCTTTCCTGTGAGCTTCTTCTTTTCTTTGCTTTTCTGTAGTGCACTATAATTTGTTTGGGTACAGAAGATCTTTAATTTACCCATTTTGGGGTTTGGAAACCTTAAATCTGTAGAATTTTGTCTCTCATCAATCTGGAAAACTTTCAGCCTTTATACCTAGGATTATTGTCTTTGTCAATTCTGTCCTGAAGCTTTGATTAGATGTAAGATAGATCTTACTCTAATGTCTAGGGATTTTTCACCTATCTTGCATTTTTTATCTCTTTGCTTGTCTTTTCTCTATACTGTTTAATTTCCTTAGAACCATGTGTCAGGGCCAGGCATGGTGGCTCACGCCTGTAATCTCAGCACTTTGGGAGGCTGAGGCGAGTGGATCACTTGAGGTCAGGAGACCAGCCTGGCCAACATGACGAAACCCCATGTCTACTAAAAACATAAAAACTAGCTGGGCATGGTAGTACACACCTGTAATCCCAGCTACTTGGGAGGCTGAAGCACAAGAATCATTTGAACCCGAGAGGCAGAGGTTGCAGTGAGCTGAGGTCATGCTGCTGCACTCCAGCCTGGGAGACAGAGTGAGATTCTGTCTCAAAAAAAAAAAAGTGTCAAAAAAAAAACAAAAAACAAAACTATGTGTCGGTTTACTAATTTTGTTTTTAGTTGCATATAATCTGCCATTACACATTTTCATTTTTTGTTTCTATGCAAATTGAATTTATATATATTTATATATTATTTAAATGTACATATTGATCATATATGTACATTTCAAGTTCCATTTGGTTTTCAAAAAAACTGTCTAGCCATTGTTATTGTTTGTTACTAATACCTCCAATACTCTCTTGTTGAAATTGTAAAACCAATTTGCATAATATTCTGCCTGATAATATGAGCAGCAGAATTATTTGTTTCATTCTGCTTTTGTTTTTATTGTTGACTTATCCATAGGACTGTGTTTCCTTCTGTATTTTGTAATGTTCAAAAACTCAGGTGGGAATTTTATGAGCCCTAAGTTGAAAATGTATTTTCCAGAGAGAGTTTGCATGTTTTTACGTCCATGATTTGAAAATATCACAACTCAATATCTCCTCAAAATAGATATTGCTCAAAGTTTTTAGTGCCATATAAGTGGTATCAATTTATTCCCCTAAATGGTACAAAGCTTAACTTATGTGTAGGGAAACACAGGGAATTTGTCTCCTCTTCTACCACCATCAAAGGTAAAAGGCGGTTATCCTTGTTATCCTCATCTGTAGGTTATATTTTCTTTTCATTTACCCTGTTTTTATCCTATGGCTCTCCTAACAACATCTCCTCTTTGGCAAAGCCGAGACATTGCCTACTGTTCCCATCATTTCATGCAGTCATCAAAATATCAGCTCAGTTTCACCAGGGATGGAAAGATACCTCAGAGAAGGTACCAACTTCAGGGTCGCTTTCCTTTCTGGGTTCCTGCTTTTATTCCACTTTTGGAATAAAAGTGAGAATTTCCTTTGAAAAAAGGAACATTAAAATCCTTTTGAAAAAAGTAAGAATTTCCCTTACTTTATCATAGCACATAATTTTTTTCACCCTCCCAGTATTTTATATTAAAATTGAATTAAAATATTGGGAGGGTGAAAAAAATTTAGGTAGAATTTTGAATTATTTTGCTGCATGAGCTAGGAACTGGACACGTTGTCTGCCATAGTGCCAAATATGGAAGTGCAGTTTTCCAAATTTTGTTTTTTTCTTATCATTTATTCTGTTATTTTTAAACAAGTGCACTAGAAAACCATTAGAGAACTGGTGTTTGTTTCACAGAGCTTTAAACTACACTGATCTATCCAGGAATCACTGGCTTTGATCCTCTAAGAAGAATCTCTAGCACTTCCTGTTCTAAGCAATTACCTTGACCCTCTATTATTTTGTCCATTTTCTTGTTTTTGCCCCCACTTGAATCTAGATTGTACTCAGAGTCTGACCTTTGTCTTTGTTTTTCATTATAAACCAAAAATTGACCACTTGGAGTTGAACACAAATGTAACTTTCTGAGTTTTCATATTTTGATACTTCTTAGAATTTGCCTTTGCTGACATCATTGATGTTTCTGCTTTTTACATTCAAAACTAAGCATTCCACTTGAGCAGATCCTGCACCAGTCATCCTACTCTGTTATTAGCTACCCGACTTGTGCCCTAGAAAAGCCTTCTCCACTCAAGGAGAAAAGTCAGAAAAACACCAGTAGTTTGACCTGTAACCAGTCTTCTGACAGTGATCAAATTTTAGTATCCAAAGCCCAATATACTTTAAGATTGTTTATTTTACTATTAGCAATACTAGTATTAATATTATGACATCTCTTATTATGTACTATATGTTGATCTATTCATATTCCTACTTCCTATTCCACAAGGGTTCTCAACTTCTCACCTTAAGTGGCTTCTTTTCCGTTTTTCTTTTGCAACAGTCTTGCTCTGTCACCCAGGGTGGAGTGCAGTGGCACAATCCCGACTCACTGCAACTCCGTCTCCCAGGTTCAAGTGATCCTCCTGCCTCAGCCTCCCGAGTAGCTGGGATTACAGGCACATGCCACGACACCCGGCTAGTTTTCGTGTTGTTAGTAGAGACGGGATTTCTCCATGTTTGCCAGGCTGGTCATAAACCCCTAAACTCAGGTGATCCACCCACCTGGGCCTCCCAAAGTGCTGGGATTACAGGCTCGAGACACTGCGCCCGGCCCTCAGTGGCTTCTTTATAGGTGCTTTTTACTTGTACAGATTTTCCAGACTTTAGCGTTGCAGTTTGTGTTGGTGTTTCTCACATGGTACATAGTTCCAAGGAAACATCTTCTCTTTGTGTGCATATGTTTTCCTTCTGATAAGATACTATGGACAGAGGAATGCAGTACTCTCACCAGATGGGCTTATGCCATGTGACAACTGATAAGCCAGGAAAGGGTTTAGCTTTACACAAGGCAAAAACCTGAGTGGAGGAAGCCATGGTGCTTGGATCAAAATAAGAAAAACAAAAAGTCCAGGATAAACAAAAAGTTTTTTTTACTATCATTTTTCATTGCCCTTTGAACAAAGTCTAGTTACAAAAGGATTCAGTAGAAAATGTCTCCTCACCCTAAAAGCCTCCACTGCTTGAACTTTTATTTCCTTCTACCCTGAAGCAGTTGATTGGATTTTATTTATTTATTTATTTATTTATTTATTTATTTATTTATGTATTTATTTATTTATTTTGACAGAGTCTCTCTCTGTCGTCCAGGCTGGAGTGCAGTGGCACGATCTTGGCTCACGGCAACCTCCACCTCCCGGGTTTAAGCGATTCTCCTGCCCCACCCTCCCGAGTGGCTGGGACTACAGGCGCGAGCCACCACTCTCAGCTAATTTTTTATTTTTATTTTTAATAGAGACTAAGTTTCACCGTGTTGGCCAGAATGGTCTCGATCTCTTGACCTCGTGATCTGCCCGCCTTGGCCTCCCAAAGTGCTAGGATTACAATTGTGAGCCACCGTGCCCTGCCTATAATTCTTTAATCTCCAAGATGATGCATGGAGGAAGACGTTACAAAGCATTTGCAGATCTCCTCTACTTCCTCCACTCTATTGTAAGCAAAGGGTATAATTCCAACTTATTATGTTTATCAGACTTACAAATGATGAAGATGAAGGAATAGTAGATAGTAAGTCACACTAACATGGTCAGATTATGGTGTTCTTTTACTGTTTTCAAATTACAATGGCATATTTTTGTGCTTAAATTGCAATGTGCACAGAATGTGGAGAAATAGGACTATATTCTTATGCTAATGATTCTGATGACACCGACAATTGTATAAAAAAAAAGAACCTATTTTACGACAATCATGAAATTTTAATCTTCAGTTCCTCTTTACATTCTATTTTAATGTGTATTTGTGTTATATCAGTATGCAACAGAGTTATCTAAAAATTAATAATAAAAAGAAAAATTCCCAGTTTACAGTAGGGATTATAGCTTATAAATTAGAGCAAGTATTTTGAATGAAACCATGTATATTGGCTCAAATTTATTCCCATCTCTGTGGAATGAGATATTATTAAGCACAGATTACAGAGAATTTATGAAGAATAACTATGGTTTTCTTAATTATTTTAATGATTATTTCCTTCTTTCTAATTTAATGAGTATTCAACACACTGTTCATTAGGGGATTTTATGTTTAATACTACTAATAAAATTAAATGAAAAAGATATATGATACCATTAAAGTAGCAAGTAAGAAAAATGCTAGTGCTAAAATAACTCTTTATTTAGTAGGTACCAAGAGATACAAATGAAAATCATATTTCATGAGGTAACTCTTCTATTGAAAACTATTAAACTGTGAGGCATATTTATCTCTTCCTCCCTGTAGAGGTATAAACACAAAGCATGTTTTTAAATCATAAATTATACTCTTTATGGGATATTAAAAATGACCTCTAAATAAACAGAATAGAAAAACTGCAAAAATTCTAAAGCTTTACCATATATGAAAACAAAACTTTTATTTCATCTGCTCAAATTGCAATGATAAAATCAACCATTATTATGAATGAATTATCTATATAGCAATTTAAATAATTACTAAATAAAGTCTTATTTCATAGAAACTTATGTATGAAATGCAATAAAGAATTTACATTGTGTATGAAGAAATAGACATGTTTCTTGGAGAAGAGCATAAACAAGAATACAACTATTTTAGAAGATTTTTATAGATTCCCTAAAATATTAATGAAGGTGTTTTTTATAGTAGCCATTTAAATATAATCTATAAGGGTTAGTCATTTACATTCTTAAGGATCACAGAAATATGCTGTTTTATCACATTTCATA
>NW_016807544.1:0-9213 GCF_001698545.2 Rhinopithecus bieti | reverse complement strand
AGGAACATTAAAATCCTTTTGAAAAAAGTAAGAATTTCCCTTACTTTATCATAGCACATAATTTTTTTCACCCTCCCAGTATTTTATATTAAAATTGAATTAAAATATTGGGAGGGTGAAAAAAATTTAGGTAGAATTTTGAATTATTTTGCTGCATGAGCTAGGAACTGGACACGTTGTCTGCCATAGTGCCAAATATGGAAGTGCAGTTTTCCAAATTTTGTTTTTTTCTTATCATTTATTCTGTTATTTTAAACAAGTGCACTAGAAAACCATTAGAGAACTGGTGTTTGTTTCACAGAGCTTTAAACTACACTGATCTATCCAGGAATCACTGGCTTTGATCCTCTAAGAAGAATCTCTAGCACTTCCTGTTCTAAGCAATTACCTTGACCCTCTATTATTTTGTCCATTTTCTTGTTTTGCCCCACTTGAATCTAGATTGTACTCAGAGTCTGACCTTTGTCTTTGTTTTCATTATAAACCAAAATTGACCACTTGGAGTTGAACACAAATGTAACTTTCTGAGTTTTCATATTTTGATACTTCTTAGAATTTGCCTTTGCTGACATCATTGATGTTTCTGCTTTTACATTCAAAACTAAGCATTCCACTTGAGCAGATCCTGCACCAGTCATCCTACTCTGTTATTAGCTACCCGACTTGTGCCCTAGAAAAGCCTTCTCCACTCAAGGAGAAAAGTCAGAAAACACCAGTAGTTTGACCTGTAACCAGTCTTCTGACAGTGATCAAATTTTAGTATCCAAAGCCCAATATACTTTAAGATTGTTTATTTTACTATTAGCAATACTAGTATTAATATTATGACATCTCTTATTATGTACTATATGTTGATCTATTCATATTCCTACTTCCTATTCCACAAGGGTTCTCAACTTCTCACCTTAAGTGGCTTCTTTTCCGTTTTCTTTTGCAACAGTCTTGCTCTGTCACCCAGGGTGGAGTGCAGTGGCACAATCCCGACTCACTGCAACTCCGTCTCCCAGGTTCAAGTGATCCTCCTGCCTCAGCCTCCCGAGTAGCTGGGATTACAGGCACATGCCACGACACCCGGCTAGTTTTCGTGTTGTTAGTAGAGACGGGATTTCTCCATGTTTGCCAGGCTGGTCATAAACCCCTAAACTCAGGTGATCCACCCACCTGGGCCTCCCAAAGTGCTGGGATTACAGGCTCGAGACACTGCGCCCGGCCCTCAGTGGCTTCTTTATAGGTGCTTTTACTTGTACAGATTTTCCAGACTTTAGCGTTGCAGTTTGTGTTGGTGTTTCTCACATGGTACATAGTTCCAAGGAAACATCTTCTCTTTGTGTGCATATGTTTTCCTTCTGATAAGATACTATGGACAGAGGAATGCAGTACTCTCACCAGATGGGCTTATGCCATGTGACAACTGATAAGCCAGGAAAGGGTTTAGCTTTACACAAGGCAAAACCTGAGTGGAGGAAGCCATGGTGCTTGGATCAAAATAAGAAAACAAAAGTCCAGGATAAACAAAAGTTTTTTTTACTATCATTTTCATTGCCCTTTGAACAAAGTCTAGTTACAAAAGGATTCAGTAGAAAATGTCTCCTCACCCTAAAAGCCTCCACTGCTTGAACTTTTATTTCCTTCTACCCTGAAGCAGTTGATTGGATTTTATTTATTTATTTATTTATTTATTTATTTATTTATGTATGTATGTATTTATTTATTTTGACAGAGTCTCTCTCTGTGGCCCAGGCTGGAGTGCAGTGACCCGATCTCAGCTCACTGCAAGCTCCGCCTCCCGGGTTCAAGCCATTCTCCTGCCTCAGCTTCCTGAGTAACTGGGACTCCAGGAGTGCACGGCCACGCCCTGCTAATTTTTGCATTTTTAGTAGAGACGGGTTTTCACCATGTTGGCCAGGATGGTCTTGATCTGACCTCGTGATCCGCCGGCCTTGACCTCCCAAAGTGTTGGGATTACAGGCTTGAGCCACCGTGCCGGGCCAATTGGTTGGATTTATAGATGTCCTCCCCTCCCTTTGTGGTTTAGACGGCTTGGACCTTAGATACCTGAGGGGTAGCCAAGGCACCTGTTGCCTAGAAACGTAGCAGTTTCCACCTCTCCCCAGGCCTAATTCCATTTCTTGGGCTCGTCCGTTCTCTGACTCACCACAGGGTACAGGAGGCCTAACCAATTTTCAGTACAAAGGAGAGATTAAGTGAACCACTAAGTGTTTAGTACAAACGGGCCTGGATTAAGTTTGTCAATCCTACCACATGGGGGCGTTAGGAAGCAAGAGATGGGGAGTCACATATGCCTTTCTAATACGCAATGGCTGCCAACGGTAGCGCAGACAGTATTCCAGAAGTTGACAAAACATAGACGTTCCTCCTTGGGATTGAAATGCATGGGGGGCGCGGGGAGAGCGAGAAGGGAGAGTGAAAGAAAAGAATAGAGATTTTCTTTCTACTTCAAAATACATCTTTCCAGTCACTTTGGTAAGCGCAAGGGATAATGTAACGTTTAGTAATTTTTTTTTTACTTGAATCTATTTTCTATGTCCTGAAATGTTTGATAACACAGAATTTTTAAATTACTGGATAAATTTCCGGTCAAAGGATATACTATTATATATTTAATTAAAACACTGTTTTAGAGAGTTGCTTATCTATGATGCGAACACTTGGTAGTTTATTTTCAATCTTTGACAATTTGATTCTTTATATTTCTAAAATTGTAGTGATTTTGAATAATTTACCGACATATTTATTGCCTGTTTTTATTTCTTTTTTTGGATTTCCATGAGAATCCTTAATGAAGAAACACTTACTTTTTCTGAGTCATTTTGCTCCAGTTTGGATATATAGCATCCCATCACCCCGTCTTAACCCCCAGGATGAGAAAGCATTTACAAAAGAGGAATTTGTCTCATTGTATTTCTGAAAAGACACTTCCTTTTCTTATGGCGCATTTTGTTCAAGCTCTCTTTTCTTCTCCCACCTCATAATCCCCCTGGCTGTCTTCTCTTTCTGCCTCACAGGGCTGCCCTTTTGAAGAGTTTGTGGAAACATCTAGGTCAGACCCATTCAGAGTCCTCCAACAGGAAATTGAGCCCAGCACTCTGCTCTGAAAGGTGACCACCTGACAAAGCACCCTCTTCTGCCCTTTCCGGGTCCCCTGGTTTGTGATGCAGAGTCCTTCATTCAGTTTCCAGTGCAACCCTTTCTGATGAATTCACCTCAGAGTCACTTTTACTACCAGGGGATCCATCATATTAAAATGGCACTTAGGAACTAGGTGAGGCAGTGAGGAGGAGGGGAATGGAAAGACTGAGCAGTAAGAAGAGAGGAGGGTGAGGTGGGAACCCTGATGGCTGAGGGGAAAAAGTTAACTGAACTGCCTTGGAAATAGGCTCCACGTATTTTTGGATCAAGCCTCAGTGTTCTATCTAGTGTGTTTGACAGATAGGGTGGATTATGTTTTAACTTTTCTACCTCTACATGGCATAGCTATTTTTGGGAATAATCATGAAATGAAACAAATAATTAATGGCCAGGAAACTTTAAATAGTGAACATTTTCTTTTCTTTCTTTTTTTTGAGACGGAGTCTCGCTCTGTCACCCAGGCTGGAGTGCAGTGGCCGGATCTCAGCTCACTGCAAGCTCCGCCTCCCGGGTTCAGGCCATTCTCCTGCCTCAGCCTCCCGAGTAGCTGGGACCACAGGCGCCCGCCACCTCGCCTGGCTAGTTTTTTGTATTTTTTTTTTAGTAGAGACGGGGTTTCATCGGGTTAGCCAGGATGGTCTCGATCTCCTGACCTCGTGATCCGCCCGTCTCAGCCTCCCAAAGTGCTGGGATTACAGGCTTGAGCCACCGCGCCCGGCCATGAACATTTTCTTTTACTGACCCTTGTATGGTCATGTCAGTAAAAATAAATAAATGAAAATAAAGATGCCATTTCAAAAAAGAAGAGGAGTGAATTTTTTTCATTGACCTTTCCATATACAATCATACCAAGGAAAAAGTTTTAAAATAAACAGTAAAAGAATAGAGTTGGTACCAAAAGGAATAGGGTAGTTGAAAGGTAATAAATTACATACTAATTAAATATTAATATATATTTCTTAAAACACATAGTAACAACTTACTTCATATTGCCGTTATATAAGTAAATCATAAACATTAGCAGTTTCTGTTTCTTGGAGTTTTAACTTCCACAGATTGTCCTGACTTCAACCAAAATTGATCTTCACCATACTTACAGGTCTCGAAGGATAGTACACCCAGATTTATCATTGTAATTTTTTATTTATTTTAACTTCCAAAAGTTTTGCCTAATATGAAAATTGAAGATAATAAAATAGTTAGAAAAGCTTTACACAAAGATAAGCAAGAGATTCATAGAATTAATTTCACAAAAAATAAAAAATTTCAAACTGTCCATAATAAAAAATTTCAAACTGTCCATGTCTTTATTTTTTTGGTATCAACTCTACCAGTTTTGAAATGTCTATAATCTAAAATTCTAAACACAAATAAAAATGTTATCTTATCACAAAGAATAACGAATTGAAGTAACTCAAGTTTTGTTTCTTTGTCTTTACAATCATTGTACTATAATTGTTTTTTTATTTTTTATTTTTATTTATTTTTTTAAATTTTATTTTATTATTGTTATACTTTAAGTTCTGAAATACATGTGCAGAACGTGCAGGTTTGTTACATAAGTATACATGTGCCATGGTGGTTTGCTGCACCCATCAACCCATCATCTACGTTACGTATTTCTCCTTATGCTATCCCTCCCTCCCCTAGCCCCCAAACCCCCGACGGGTCCTGGTGTGTGACGTTGCCCTTCCTGTGTCCATGTGTTCTCATTGTTCAACTCCCACTTAGAGTGAGAACATGCAGTGTTTGTTTTTCTGTTCTTGTGTGTTAGTTTGCTGAGAATGATGGTTTCTAGCTTCATCCAAGTCCCTGCAAAGGACATGAACTCATCCTTTTTTTTTATGGCTGCATAATATTCCATGGTGTATATGTGTCACATTTTCTTTATTCCGTCTATTATTGATGGGTGTTTGGGTTGGTTCCAAGTCTTTGCTATTCTGAATAGTGCTGCAATAAACATATGTGTGCATGTGTCTTTATAGCAGCATGATTTCTAATCCTTTGGGTATATACCCAGTAGTTGGATTGCTGGGTTAAATGGTATTTCTGCTTCTAGATACTTGAGGAGTCACCACAGTATCTTCCACAATGGTTGAACTAATTTACACTCCCACCAACAGTGTAAAAGGGTTCCTATTTTTCTACATCCTCTCCAGCAACTAAAACTCACATATAAAACAGAAAATAGCAAGGATATAAATTTTGTCACACAAAAATGTGTTGCATGTTATAGTTATAAAGAGTTATAGGACGCTAATGTTTTCTGGATTATTTAGGAAAGATTTGATAATGGAAGTGGAATTTGATCTTGCCCTAGAAAGTTACTGTAATTCAGTTCAATGGGAAAAGTGATTAGACAGTCTAGACCAATGCAATGGCACCAGCAAAATTATGAACCTGTGCTGTCAGGGGACGTAGACTGGAGGTGAGGAGACAACCCATTCCAATCATATTGAATTTGGAAATGAGTATAGAAATGGTCGGATCAGAGCAAGATATTCTTGAGAGCCTATTATTATTTCTCTAAGAAGTTAAAGATCCTTGTTGCTAAGCAGCTAAATCTAAAATTTAGTCACCTGAGAGACAAAAGGGGGAGGGCTTACATTTCCCTTTGTTCTGTGGTCACAGCTACAAACCTTTGTTCATTAATAAAGGGTGGTACAAACCATCTAGACAGAAAGCGCCATGAAAACTACTGTTTCTTCTGATGGCGAGTCATTCATCAAGTTTGGTTTCAGTTTGGTTGGGCCTGAGGGGATTGCTGGGTGCAGGACTTTTAGTTTTAAAACCAGGACAGTCCTGGGAAAATCAGAATGAGCTGGTTGCCCCAATTGCCAGTAAGGAATAGGTAAAGTAGTAGAAGATGAAGATACAGTTGAGTGTGGGGAAAATTGATAGAAACAGTCCTTAAGTATGTGGGAGAGATGACCTGGAACCATGAGGGGTTGCTACCTGAATCTGGGGGACGATCACATTTCCAATGAGACTGGAGAGGGAGTGAGGTAGAGAAGAGGTAGATATAGGTGGATTCAGATGATGAAAGTCCCAGAAACCATTTTGCTTTGAATTTGGCATATATATATATATATATATATACCCTCAAGATATATATATATACCCTCAAGGTATATATATATATACCCTCAAGATATATATATATATGCTCGAAAAGGGCAATATGGCATAGGAGGTATATATATATATATACACACACACCATATTTCAGAGAAAGAAATCCATTTTGTATTGTGACATTGTGGCCTTACACACACTTACACCCCAAATATTTGGCACTGTGTGTGCAAGAGTTGCTAAGGATCTTCTAGGGGTGCCTTCTGATATTTCTGTTCTATTTCCTTAAAGAAAAAAAACCTGCAGGCTATAACTAGCTGAATTACTTCCATGACTCTCTAATGGGACAGATACTAGTGACAGACAGATAGGAAAACAGTGCTTTCAGGCATTGGAATAAGAGGGAAGATGGGTAGAGAGGGGTCTTGATGAATTTGAAATAGCTGTGGGGAAGGGAAGAGTTTATCACACATGCAGAAGAGGGCTGTTGGCTCACTTGACAGTCCACTGATGCTAGAGGACATGGATTTAGAGTGGTACTACCTCACAGTATCCCTAGTAGAATGATGGTACTTCAGGAGCTTTGGTCTCTGTAAGTCCTAGGAATGAAGACAATGAGTCCGGCTTACAGATTTTTTTGAAGTTATTCTCTGTTATTGCCTGCTCTCATGCTGAGCTCCAAGAAAAGAATAATATGACACGGGTTTGTGTGGCTTATCAGTCCTTTCCACAACATTATATCTTTGATTAGTTCTTCCCATTTTCAATCCTCCCAACCACAACAACTGTCACTCCATAATAAGTAGAAAACATATCAAGAGAGATACCGAGAGCAAATCTGGCAGTTAGATTTTCATCCCAATTCAGAGACCTTTGTTCTTGCAAGTTTTGTCTATGAACTTTGCTTTTCTCTTCCATGCTACTTACACCTTGTGGAATAAGGTACCTAACTTGCAGCAATGAAAACCGCCCGGATGAATCCAGCCTCTTTAGGCAAGTTGATGGCAAGGATAATGTTCAGACTGAAACAAGTTTTCCCCATCTTCCAGCATCCACATAGCCAATCTAGGACAAGAAAAGAAAAAAACCTTAAATACTTTATATTTGAAAGGAAAGGTACTCGGTTAACTAACTCTACTGTGATTGAGAGACAATGAGAATGGATTTTCAGCTGCTGGCACTATAGATAAATGATGAAACTTAGAACATTGAGGAAACTCAGAACATGATACATAAACAAGGAATGCAATGCCCAGGAGAATAAAGAAAAGAGCAATATGGCCTAGGAGGTTTTGACATATCTGTTGAATTTTATATCTCTATTCCTTAGGCTGGGGGTCCAGGACAAACCATATCAGTTCTGATTTCTATGTTCTCTTTCTAAACCTTTCACAAACACATTGGTTTGTGATTTTTTTTTTCAGAGTAGCATTGGTAGCTTTGATGTAGGAGTGGAAAAAGTATGTGAAGGATTAATGCAGTTCCTGCCCATCGCCCATCCCACCCCCTACAATTTGTGTTATAATAAGGACTTTAGAGAGTTAAAGATTTTGGCATACAGTGCTTGAAGGGATGAAACTGGTAGCAGAGCTCGAGTGGATTGGAAGACAAGAACATTGAGTGAGATGGGAGACAATGAAAGAAAAAAGTGAGTTCTCTTTGGGTTTGAGAAATAGGTATAGCAGGAGTAAGGGAGACCTGGGAGAACTAAAATTGTTGGTAAATTGCTTAGGGTATATGAAATGTTTTGTGTGTTGACAAGGTATGGCTTATGACTATGAGGGAGTAGGCTGAATTACACTGAAAACGAATTTAAGCATTTGCCTTTCCCTAGTATGTTTAATAGAAATTTAGTTTGTATTATTAATAGTTTAGAGAAGAAAATTCAGCTTCATAGCTTGTTATTGCTAATGAGATAAATAATAAAATTTACTATTGTCAAATTTTAGAAAGCCTTTGTTAAGTCTTTTTTTTATATGCGTTATAGTATTTCAGAGTTTTTCAGTTATAATATTTCTGATTTTTCTTGCATAGTGACTAATTTTGATCACTCGTAATTTGAGGAGTTTCATAAAGTCCATTACTGAGGCCCTTTCAGGGTCTTCATTGAGGCCAGTACAACGAAGATTCCTGAATCATAAACTATGTTATCTTCAGATTAATCTGGTCTTGATCATATTACAATTACCTGTTTATTTGTTTGTTTCTACACATGCTCAGTGCTTATTAGCCTCACTTTTGACAGTTTTGAGACTATGATGAAACATATGGACACTCTCCTCAGCAAAAAAAGGCACAAAATATATAAAATATTGAATACAATATTAAAGGCCTCCTAAAGCTTATTCTTGTTCCTGCACTAAATTGATAATTTATTTAATGCTCTGTATTTTTGTTTTCTTTCTCTAATATCTAGCACATGTCCTGCACTTTGTATGCTCCAAACACATAAAGACTTGTTTAATAGAAAAAGAAATGGATGAGTGTTGCCAGCCAGATTGTATGACAGGTGCAGAAATTCTCCACTTTCAAAAACTGTTGGTAAATATATTTGAGCAAACATTGGGACTCTTCCCTGGCAATCCTAAAATGCCAGACTCTCCAATGGTTTTGCCCTAATAAGACAAGAGTTCCTTTTCCCAAGACCTTTAAACTGCACAGATTCTCATTTTCTCTTCTGAAAGCTTTTGCTTTTGTCTTTGGGACTTTCCTGTCAGTAACTGGGGAGAAAAACATAATGTTCTCCATACCCTTAAAAGGATGTCAGTGTTTCATGAATTTTTTTTCTTTTCCTAAAATTATAATACAATATAAATACATTTCAGTAGCATTAATTTATAATGCAAAACACTTCACCACCCGTCCTCTCTTTTTTCATTTTTCATTGTACACAAAACTATACAAGATATTATAGGGGATACTAAAATAAATGAAAATCATAAACCATGCAGTAAAGAATCTTGCAGTCTAATAAAATCATGAGTAAGG
>NW_016807543.1:0-291 GCF_001698545.2 Rhinopithecus bieti | reverse complement strand
CCGGATCAAACCGGATCAAACCGGATGAAACCGGATCAAACCGGAACAAACCGGATGAAACCGGATCAAACCGGTTGAAACCGGATCAAACCGGAACAAACCGGAACAAACCGGTTGAAAGTTGAAACCGGATCAAACCGGAACAAACCGGATGAAACCGGATGAAACCGGATCAAACCGGATGAAACAGGATCAAGCCGGATCAAACCGGTTGAAACCGGATCAAACCGGATGAAACCGGATCAAACCGGATGAAACCGGATCAAACCGGAACAAACTGGTTCATCAAAC
>NW_016807542.1:0-1968 GCF_001698545.2 Rhinopithecus bieti | reverse complement strand
TGTTCCATTGGTCTATATATCTGTTTTGCCACCAATACCATGCTGTTTTGGTTACTGTAGCCTTGTAACATAGTTTGAAGTGAGGTAGCATGATGCATCCAGCTTTGTTCTTTTGCTTAGGATGGTTTTGACTATATGGGCTCTTACTTGGTTCCATATGAAATTTAAAGTAGTTTTTTTCTAATTCTATGAAGAAAGTCAATGGTAGCTTGATGGGATAGCATTGAATCTATAAATTACTTTGAGCAGTATGACCATTTTATGATATTGATTCTTTCTATCCATGAGCATGGAATATTTTCCATTTGTTTGTGTCCTCTCTTATTTCCTTGAGCAGTGGTTTGTAGTTCTCCTTGAAGAGGTCCTTTACATCCCTTGGGAGTTGTATTTCTAGATATTTTAATTCTCTTTGTAGCAATTATGAATGAGAGTTCTCTCATGATTGGCTCTCTGTTTGTCTATTATTGGTGTATAGGAATGCTTGTGATTTTTTGAACGTTGATTTTGTATCCTGAGACTTTGCTGATGTTGCTTATCAGCTTAAGGAGATTTTGGACTGAGACAATGTGGTTTTCTAAATATACAACCATGTCATCTGCAAACAGAGACCATTTGACTTCCTCTCTTCCTCTTTGAGTATCCTTTGTTTCTTTCTCTTGACTGGTTGCCCTGGCCAGAACTTCCAATACTATGTTGAATAGGAGTGGTGATATAGGATATCCTTGTCTTGCACCAGTTTTCAAAAGGAATGCTTCCAGGTTTTGCCCATTCAGTATGACATTGGCTGTGGGTTTGTCATAAATAGCTCTTATTATTTTGACATACGTTCCATCAATACCTAGTTTATTGAGTGTTTTTATCATGAAGGGGTGTTGAATTTTATCGAAAGGCCTTTTCTCCATCTATTGAGAAAATCCTGTGGTTTTTGTCATTGGTTATGTTTATGTGATGGATTATGTTTATTGATTTGCTTATGTTGATCTAGCCTTGCATCCCAGGTATAAAGCCGACTTGATTGTAGTGGATAAGCTTTTTGATGTGCTGCTAGATTCGGTTTAGTATTTTATTGAGGATTTTTGCATTAATGTTCATCCAGGATATTGGCCTGAAATTTTCTTTTTTTGTTGTGTCTCTACCAGGTTTTTGTATCAGGATGATGCTGGCCTCATAAAATGAGTTAGGGAAGAGTCCCTCTTTTTTTATTGTTTGGAATAGTTTTAGAAGGAATGGTATCAGCTCCTCTTTGTACCTCTGGTTGAATGTGGCTGTGAATCCGTCCAGTCCTGGACTTTTTTTGGTTGGTAGGCTATTAATTAGTGCCTCAATTTCAGAGCTTGTTATTGGTGCATTCAGGGATTTGACTTATTCCTGTTTTAGTCTTTAGAGGGTGTATGTGTCCAGGAATTTATCAATTTATTCTAGATTTTCTAGTTTATTTACATAGAGTTGTTTATAGTGTTCTCTGATTGTAGTTTGTATTTCTGTGGGATCAGCGGTGATATCCTCTTTATCATTTTAAATTGTGCCTATTTGATTCTTCTCTCCTTTCTTCTTTATTAGTCTAGCTAGAGGTCTATCAATTTTTTTCATTTGTTTTTTTTTTAAACAGCTCCTGGATTCATTGATTTTTTTTTCAAGGGTTTTTCTTGTCTCTGTTTACTTCAGTTCTGCCCTGATCCTAGTTATTTCTTGCCTTCTGTTAGCTTTTGAATTTGTTTGCTCTTGCTTCTCTAGTTCTTTTAATTGTGATGTTAGGGTGTCAAATTTAGATCTTTCTCACTTTTCCCGTGGGCATTTAGTGCTATAATTTTCCCTTTAAATACTGCTTTAGCTGTATCACAGACATTCTAGTATGTTGTGTCTTTGTTTTCATTGGTTTCAGAGAACTTATTTATTTCTGCCTTAATTTTGTTATTTACCCAGTAGTCATTTAGGAGCAGGTTGTTCAGTTTCCATATAGTTTTGTGG
>NW_016807541.1:0-1862 GCF_001698545.2 Rhinopithecus bieti | reverse complement strand
GCCCGCCTCGTCGCCCGGCTAGTTTTTTTTTTTTTATTTTTTAGTAGAGACGGGGTTTCACCGTATTAGCCAGGATGGTCTCAATCTCCTGACCTCATGATCCGCCCGTCTCGGCCTCCCAAAGTGCTGGGATTACAGGCTTGAGCCACCGCGCCCGGCTGCTGCTCTTTTTGATTATAGCCATCCTAATGGGTGTGCAGTGGTTTTGGTTTGCATTTCCCTAGCGACTAATGATGTTGAACACCTTTTCATGTGTTTATTGGCCATTTATATGCTACCTTTGCAGAGATGTCTATTCAAATTCTTGGCTCGTTTTTTTGTTTGTCTTTTTGTTTATGTTTGAGGCCAGATCTTGCTATGTTGCCCAGTCTGAAGTGCAGTGGCTTGTTAATAAGAGTGATCATAGCTCACTGCAGCCTCAGATTCCAAGAGATCCTCCTGCCTCAGGCTCCTGAGTAGCTGGACTAGAGGCATGTACCGGGTCATCCAGCTTTCTTCGCCCATTTAGTTAGGTTACTTGTCTTTATATTGTTGAGTTGTAAGAGTTCTTAATATATTCTGCACGACTCCTTTATCTGGTATGTAAATGCCAAATATTTTTTCCCCATTCTGTAAGATTCTTTAAGATTCTTTTTCACTTCCTTGCTGTGTTTTTTTTTTTTTTTTTTTTTTTTTTTTTTGAGACGCAGTTTCACTCTTGTTGCCCAGGCTGGAGTGCAATGGCGTGATCTCGGCTCACCGCACTCTCCGCCTCCTGAGTTCAAGTGATTCTCCTGCCTTAGCCTCTTGAATAGCTGGGATCACAGGCATGCACCACCACGCCTGGCTAATTTGTGTTTTTAGTAGAGATGGGGTTTCTCCTTGTTGGTCAGGCTGGTCTCGAACTCCTGACCTCAGGTGATCTGTCCACCTTGGCTTCCCAGAGTGCTGGGATTACAGGCATGAGACACCGCACCCAGCCTTGCTTGTTTCTTTTGCAGTTAAAAAAGTTTTGTTTTTTTTTTTTTGAGGCGGAGTCTCGCTCTGTGGCCCAGGCTGGAGTGAGTGGCCTGATCTCGGCTCCCTGCAAGCTCCGCCTCCCGGGTTCCCGCCATTCTCCTGCCTCAGCCTCCCGAGTAGCTGGGACTACAGGCGTCGCCACCTCGCACGGCTAGTTTTTTGTATTTTAGTAGAGACGGGGTTTCACCGTGTTAGCCAGGATGGTCTCGATCTCCTGACCTCGTGATCTGCCCGTCTCGGCCTCCCAAAGTGCTGGGATTACAGGCTTGAGCCACCGCGCCTGGCCCAAAAGTTTTAAATTTTGTTAAAGTCTCTATGTATCTGTTTTTCTTTTCTTGCTTGTGATTTTGGTGTCATATCTTAGAAACCACTGCCTAACCCAAGGTCACAAAGATTTACCCCCTCTCCGTTTTCTTCTAAGAATTTTACAGTTTTAGCTCTTAAAGTTGTATCTCTGATCCATTTTAAGTTAATTTTTGTATATGTTTGAGTTAGGGGTCCACCTTCATTCTTTTACATGTGGACTTTTTCTTTTTTTTTGAGACGGAGTTTCACTCTTGCTGCCCAGGCTGGAGTGCAGTGGTGTGATTTCGACTCACTACAACCTCTGCCTCCTGGGTTCAAGTGATTCTCCTGCCTCAGCCTCCCGAGTAGCTGGGATTATAGGTATGTGCTACCATGCCCGGATAATTTTGTATTTTTAGTAGAGACGGGATTTCTCCATGCTGATCAGGCTGGTCTCGAATTCTCCACCTCAGGTGATCTGCCTGCCTCAGCCTCCCAAAGCATTGGGATTACAGGCATGAGCCACCGTGCCCGGCCACACATTTGGACTTTCAGTTGTCTCATCACCATTTTTTTTT
>NW_016807540.1:0-386 GCF_001698545.2 Rhinopithecus bieti | reverse complement strand
ACACGCTCCCTGAGGTTTGGTAAATGTCAGGTACAAATGTGGACTTCCCTTGTTCTGGACGTTTGCTGTGGAGGGGGTAGGGCTTATCTTTTCAGAAAAAGTCAGGTGACTGGCACTACTCCCTGAAACCCGACAGCACTTTCCAGATCTCAGAGAGAGGGAGAGAGAGACAGAGACAGAGACAGAGACATGCTGGGGCCGCCCTTTCCTGGGCAGTTCATCCTGGCCTGTTCTCAATCCACCAAAGCCCCGAAGCTCAGCTCCCCTCCTCCTCTGCCTTCCCCTCCACCCCACAGACAAGCGGTCATTCCTCTCTGAAGAACAGGCTGAGACCTTTCTGGGACCTGCTCTTTCTGGAGCCTCTGATGCTCCCTGTCTGGGTCTCC
>NW_016807539.1:0-1857 GCF_001698545.2 Rhinopithecus bieti | reverse complement strand
TGGCCGGGCGCGGTGGCTCAAGCCTGTAATCCCAGCACTTTGGGAGGCCGAGACGGGCGGATCACAAGGTCAGGAGATCGAGACCATCCTGGCTAATACGGTGAAACCCCGTCTCTACTAAAGAATACAAAAAACTAGCCGGGCGACGAGGCGGGCGCCTGTAGTCCCAGCTACTTGGGAGGCGGAGGCAGGAGAATGGCGTGAACCTGGGAGGCAGAGCTTGCAGTGAGCTGAGATCCGGCCACCGCACTCCAGCCTGGGCGGCAGAGCCAGACTCCGTCTCAAAAAAAAAAAAAACTATAGGAAGGCCCAGCATGGTGGCTCACACCTGAAATCATAACACTTTGGGAGGCTGAGGCAGGAGGGTCACTTGAAGTCAGGAGTTACAGACCAGCCTGGGCAACATAATGAAACCCAGTCTACTAAAACTACAAAAATTAGCTGGGCGTGGTGGTGTGCTCCTGTAATCCTAGCTTCTCGGGAGGCTGAAGCACAAGAAGCTTGATCCTGGGAGGCAGAGGTTGCAGTGAGCAGAGATCACGTCACTGCATGCCAGCCTGGGTGACGGAGCAAGACTCTGTCTCAAAAAAAGAAAAAATAAATAAAACACTATAGGAAGAAAATTATCAAAGAAACATTGACATGAACATATTCTATATACCAAACAAACTGTATGACTATATTGTATATGTCACTTATATATTGCATATTTAACGTTTTTCTACTCAAACAAAAAACACATTCTTTTTGAGCACATATGGAAAATTCACAAAATCCACCATGTGCAAGGCACCAAAAGAAGGCCTCATAGATTCCAAAGAACCAGGATTACGGGAACTATGTTCTCTGACCATATGTGATAAAATGACAGCAACAACATTTTAAAAGCCATTAAAGAAAATGTCAAAATCTTAAAATATACAATATTAAATAACCCTTGGGTTAAAGAGAAAATTATAAGGGAAATTACAAAATGAATAGAAAATTACAAAATGAATAAAAATGAAAGCACTACATGTCAAAATTTGTGGAACACAGCTAAAATAATACTTAGCAGAAATGTTATGGCTTTGAATAGATGTATCCAAAACAAGAAAGAATCCCAATTTAAAAAGCTGAGTATTCAAGGCCGGGCGCAGTGGCTCATGCCTATAATCCCAGCACTTCGTGAGGCTGAGGCGGGTGGATCATGCAAGGTCAGGAGTTCAAGACCAGCCTGTCCAACATGCTGAAACCCTGTCTCTATTAAAAATACAAAAATGAGCCAAGCATGGTGGTGGGCGCCTGTAATCCCAGCTACTCAGGAGACTGAGGTGGGAGGATCACTTAAACCCAAGAGGCAGAGGCTGCAGTGAGCTGAGATCTTACCACTGCCCTCCAGCCTGGGTGACAGAGCGCGACTGTCTTAAAAATAAGTAAGTAAGTAAGTAAATAAATAAATAAATGAAATAAAATAAAAAGCTGAGTATTCAAAAAAAGAAGTTAGGAAAAGAATGCACTCAGAGAATAAAATAATGGTGAGAAATAAACCACATAAACAAAAAGGCAAGATTAACAAGACCAAAAGTTGTTTTTTCAAGATCAGTAAGATAAACAAACCTCTATGCACAACTAAAAATAAAAAGAGAAAAGTTGTAAATAAATTCAGAAACACAGAATGTAGAAATGGGAGACAGCTAGAGTTCAAAACAGATTTACAAAAAAAATACTATGATCATAGAACAGTAAGTTTTAAAACCAAGATAAAATGAAAACATTTTTAGAAAATTATAAAATGCCAAAATTGACACAAGAATAGAAAACCTGCAGGGCGCAGTGGCTCACGCCTATAATCCCAGCACTTTCGGAGGCCGAGGT
>NW_016807538.1:0-1863 GCF_001698545.2 Rhinopithecus bieti | reverse complement strand
ATACAAAAGCCTGTCCTATAAGGAAATCGGAAAAGATTGATTGCACCCATACACTTTCTGATCTAACTTGGGGGAAAATGTTCCTATTCTGTTTTTTTCTTTCTTGTCTCTTTGAGACTTTTTCTCTCATCATTTACTTACTCTTTAAATAATTTGTTTTATTCTGTCTTACAGTTTCCTTTTTTCTATAAGAAGCCAGGTTGTCTTTTCTTAAAAAAAAAAAAAAATCCTTTCCTCCAACTCTAAACTATTCTTTCTTTTTTAATTCTGACACTTTTTTGTAAGACTAGCTCTGTGGTCATTACCTGTACTTGCTCACCACTTGCTCCGTTATTCACCTAGTGATTTCCACTCTGCATTTCACAGACATTGCCCTGTCAGAAGTTACAATGATCTCTTACTTACAGATCCTCAGGTTTATCAGCTTTCTTCTGTTAAGTCTTTTTGGAGCAGTTTAACTCCCCTTGTTTTAGTGAGAGACTATATTTGTCTCTGATTTTTATGACATCTCTTGTGCTTATCCCCATTAATTAGACTTTTTTTTAAGGTTTTGACTTCTGCCCTTTTGTTTTTATATTCTGTACATTACCTGTGATCATTTTTTTTATGACCATGTTTCATATCTGTCTATGCTCCTTAACTCACTTCATCTCAGAGGTGTATTTCCCATAGCCTGATAGACCTCTCCCTAGATTTCTGGCTATAATTCCAAACTAACTTTCCACTTTTAATTTAGCATTATACTTCTCCTGTCATCACCTGTTCCCTGGCTCCCCATACCACCACCACCACCAACAAACAGCACTTTTTATACTTGCCCTTACTGTATTTATTTTGAATACAGCACTGATATCACTAATCTAGTTGTTTTGTTTTCTGGACTAAATTTCCTCTTTCTGATTTTCCCAATTCTAAATGAGGCCATCATCGAGTTTTGATTTAATCTAGTGGTCTGCTAATTCACTTATTTCCATGCATCTCTCATTTTAAAATGCTATACTTCATTCTTTTTTGTCATTAGATTAAAATCCAGCTTTTAGATTTCTGACAAATTTAGATCTGGGCACGAAGCCTTCCTTGAAAACTGAGCAACATCTATTCATTTCTGTTATTCTCAAGTTCTTTTGCCTCACTTTATAAGATTTATGACAATAATAGTCACTATGATAGCTGATGAGTATGGTTTAAGGGACTATAAAAGTCAAGGAGAAAATGGTTTTTACAAATTGAAAAAAATTATCTATTTAAAGAGGTTAGAATTAAACTAAAAAGTTACTTAAGTGGGGATGACTGTATCTTTTTTAATGTAATTTCTGTAGGATTTTACATTATTATTATTATATTTCTATTGGAAGTTATCTCATCCTTGGATTATGTTCTGGTATTTTATGTGCCCCATTATTAAGTTGTTGGAATACATATTCCCATTTCTATAGAAAACTTGAAAACATCATTTATTTATTTATTTATTTTTGAGACAGGGTCTTGCTCTGTTGCCCAGACTAGAGTGCAGTGACGCAATTATGGCTCACTGCAGCCTCAACTCCTGGGGCTCAGGTGATTCTCCCACTTCAGCCTCCCAAGTAGCTAGGACTGCAGGCGTGGAGCAGCACAGCTGGCTAATTTTTCTGTTTTTCTGTAGAGACAAGGTCTTGCCATTTTGCCCAGGCTGGTCTCGAACTCCTGAGCTCAAACATCCGCCCCCCTCAGCCTCTCAATGTTGAGATTACAGGTGTGAGCCACCATGCATGGCCAAAAACATCCTTTAAAGTCCACATCATTTATGATGTCTTCCTTCGTCTCTGCTAGCAGTTATAGTTTTTTGATTTTTGCTTTCACAGAATTAGGTATTACTATAATAGT
>NW_016807537.1:214186-216498 GCF_001698545.2 Rhinopithecus bieti | reverse complement strand
TTTTTTTGAGTCAGAGACTCGCTCTGTTGCCAGGCTAGAGTGCAGTGGGGTGATCTCGGCTCACTGCAACCTCCCCCTCCCAGGTTCAAGCAATTCTCCTGCCTCAGCCTCCCGAGTAGCTGGGATTACAGGCGCCCGCCATCATGCCCAGCTAATTTTTGTATTTTTAGTAGAGACGGGGTTTCACCATGTTGGCCAGGATGGTCTCGATCTCCTGACCTCGTGATCCATCCACCTTGGCCTCCCAAAGTGCTGGGATTACAGGCGTGAGCCACTGCACTCAGCCTAGAGTCAAACTTTTTACGATATTTTATGAAAGAGTCTAAAAAATAATTGCTAAATATAAAACTCACGTATCATTTTATTTTTGATAATAGGAGGTAGAAAGTATAAAGGTTATTTATAAAATGAATTTTTTTTTTTTTGGAGTCAGAGTCTCACTCTTTTGCCCAGGTTGGAGTGCAGTGGTGCAATCTCGGTTCACTGCAACCTCCGCCTCCCGGATTCAAGTGATTCTCGTGCCTCAGCCTCCCGGGTAGCTGTGATTATAGGTGTGAGCCGTGACACCTGGTTAATTATTGTCTTTTTAGTAGAGGCAGGGTTTCACCATGTTGCCCAGGCTGGTCTGGAGCTCCTAGACTCAAGCAATCCACTTGCCTCGGCCTCCCAGAGTGCTGGGATTACAAACTTTAGCCACTGCAGTAGGCCAAGGATTGATTGTAATTGGAAAAGATATTTTACGATACAGTCTGAGAAAACAGGTTCTAACAAGTTGAATATAATGATCACACAATTTCTGAAATAAATTGCATAATTTCTTCTTTAATTTTTAACTTTTTAAATATTCTTGATACATTTGTACATACTTATGAGGTACATGTGAAATTTTGTCACATGCCTAGAATTTGTAATGATCAAGTCAAGGTATTTAAGGTAACTATCACCTGAGTATTTATCATTTCTCTGTGTTAGGTACATTTCAGCTCCTCTCGTCTAGCTATTCTGAAAAACACAATGTATTGTTGTTACCTACAGTTACCTTACTATGCTATCAAACACTAGAACTTATTCCTTCTATTTAACTGTATGTTTGTGTCAATTTAATAAGCCTCTCTTCATCCCTCCTGTCCTGCCTATACAGCCTTCCCAGTCTCTGATGTCTATTATTCTACTATCTACCTCCATGAGATCAACTGTTTTAGCTTCCACATATGAGTGAGAATATGTGCTATTTGTCTTTTTGTGCCTGGTTTATTTTACTTAAGTTAATGACTTCCAGTTCCATCCATGTTGCTGCAAATGGTAAGATTTCATTCTTTTTTATGACCCAGTAGTATTCCATGGTTTATATGTAGCACGTTTTCCTTATCCATCCATCTGTGGATGGACACTTAGATTGATTCCATAGCTTTGCTATTGTGAAGAGTGCTGCAATAAACATGGGAGCACATGTATCCCTTTGATATATTAGTTTCTGTTCTTTTAGATAAATACCCAGTAGTGGCATTGCCAGTTTCTATACGTAAGTTTTACCAAAGTCTAAATATTTTTTAGTATTAGAAAACAGTCCAATTATGTTGAAAAGAATCAGTGTCAGCAATATCTACTGTAACTAGTTAGGAGATGCTTTTTTTTTCCCCCAGTTGATGACATATGTTAGTGATTGCTGGAAAAGAATGCTTAATTTTAAGCATGTGGGAAAAAATGGTGTTCTTAGGCAGTTTCATTTTAAGAGAGAATACAAGTAAGAGTTGAGAACCTGAAAGTAGATTCATTGATACTGTTCCTACTCAGGTACTTCTTGAAAAGAATTTGTGTAACGGTAGCCTAGTTTGAAGACCACTGTTCTAGTCTGTCTCCTGCAAGATTGTTCCAGAACAATACATTGTTGTAATTCTGGGAATCACCCATTTATTGTAGTTTATGTTCACTACTGTGCAATGGAAGTAGCTGTCACTTTTGAATTTCTGCTGGATGCTTCTGTGAGTGATCATGTTTGAGCAAATTGTCCTGGAAGGGATTTTTTTGTTTTGTTGATAAATGCACATTTTGACTAAACTTGTTTTGTCCAGTTTGGGAGCCACAATCACATGTGGCTATTTAACATTTAAAATGTGGCTAGCACAAACAGATATGCTGTAAGCATAAAATACACACTGGGTTTCAAGGACAGAACAAACATAGATAAAGTATTTCACTAATATTTTATGTTAACTACATGTTGAAATAATATTTTGATGATATAGAATTAAATAGTGTATTTCACGAAAATTAATTTTACTTGATTTTTAAACTTTTAAAAAATGTTGCAA
>NW_016807537.1:208280-209592 GCF_001698545.2 Rhinopithecus bieti | reverse complement strand
AAAAAAAAAAAAAAAAAAAAAGAGAAAAAATACAAATAGAGATTTATATCTGATAAAATGCCAGGTATTTGTTATTAGGTCATTTTGATTAGACAGGGACACACAGATGAGAGATGGAGAAGTAACAGGAAGTTTTGACAAACTTCGACACTTGGAATCAGGGCTTAAGGATGATAGCTACAAGCTTATCAGCTTCTGCAGTAGGAGAGATTTTTTTTTTTTTCTGTTTATTCTGCTTTAATTGCACAGTAGTGAGACAACCCCTTTCTACCCTGAAAAGTAATGCATTTCAATTGTCCAACTTTATATTACCCAATATGATTTGGGTGTGAATTTTTACAAAAAAGTAAAGACAGCCTTCCCAACTAATGATACAGTTATAAGACATTAAAATATTTGCACAGAGAAAGCAAGAAAATCTTTATTATGGGGCTTGCCCAGAGTCTAGTTAATCTGGCAGTATTCATGCACCATATTGTGAAGATACAAGCACATGACCCTGCGAGCAGTTACATCAATAGATATTTTGAAGGAGTTTTGATGTTAGGTACAGGGAAGCCATTCTCCAAAAGAAAGTTGAGAGGCTTTCCCTCCACCTCCTCCTCTTGACCTTAGAGTTGGTAAAATTTTTAGGTGTTGCTACTGACTGTGCAGACCTGGGAATATCAGAAATTGCTGAAACTGTTTCTTGTACATGCAGACAGAAGGATAGGGATGTAGTATTTTAGGAATGAGCATTCATGAAAAGACTGTTTCCTGGCTAAAATGATACAGTATATTTGGTTGCATATTTCTATTGGGAAGTGAGGAAGAGGGGTTTATTGTGTTGTGTCAAAATGCAAGGGTAAGGTAGGTAGGAGTATTTGCATCATTTTGATTTTTTTGCACCTGAGTTTGTACACTAGGTTCGACTGCCGCAAGGGCTGCAAACCTGGTAAACCAATAGCAAAGAGCCAACCTCTGATCTGTTATTGGTTCAGATCAAAGACTTCCAGCTGCTTCACAACTTGTCTGGGGGAGGATGAGTCACAATCTAGATCAGTTAGGAAGATAGGAGGTAAACATGTGGTTGGACATCTGCATTTGTGCTAAAGAGAGGTCAAGCATTACTACTAAACCTGTGCATTTTGACAGGCTTTCATCACAAAGGAGCCGACAGAGGGGAATTGATTATTGTGCGGAGATCTGGGTTCAAGCATAAAGATGCTTGTATATGAGAAGGTGGTAGTGGGGACGTTCTCTGGGGCTTCCTGAACAAGATGGATGGGTGTCATCTGTGCAGGTGCCTATTTTTTTTTTTTTTTTTTTTTTT
>NW_016807537.1:198046-207995 GCF_001698545.2 Rhinopithecus bieti | reverse complement strand
TTTTTTGAGACGGAGTCTTGCTCTGTTGCCCAGGCTGGAGGGTAGTGGTGTGATCTCGACTCACTGCAACCTCCGCCTCCCGGGTTCAAGTGATTCTTCTGCCTCAGCCTCCCGAGTAGCTGAGATTACAGCTACACGCCACCATGCCCGGCAATTTTTTGTATTTTTAGTAGAGATGGGGTTTCACCATATTGGCCAGGCTGGTCTTGAACTCCTGACCTTGTGACCGGCCTCCCAAAGTGTTGGGATTACAGGCATGAGCCACCGCACCTGGTTGGACCAGAGGTTTTTTAAGCTACCTGCAGCATTGTCTAAAATCCCTACTGTGTTCCCAGAGGCCACACCTGTCAGTGAAGGTAGGTTGAAAGCTAAGCAATGACCTCATTTATGACATAGGAAAAATTTCCAGCACTTCCCCTAGACCCCAGTTGAGACTGAGGACAAGACAAGGGAAGGTGATGATATAGTCATACAGTTGCAAACAACCCTTAAAGGCCATTTAGTGTAATCCTTATATCTCAGTTTTGAAATTCCCAATAAATTATCTCTCCTACCTCTGCTTGAACATCTCCAGTACTGGGAAGCTTGGTGTTTTCTAAGGTAGCCCATTCAGTCTTTGGCCATCTTCATTAGATAACTCTTCCTCATATTGAACTGAAATCTGCCCCCTTTGATAGAGGTTCTGATCTCTTGGCCAAGTCACCTCCCACTGATACTTGACCCTTTTGATAATTGAAGACAGCACCTATGTTTCATTTAATTCTTTGCCTAGCTAAGTTTTTCTCAATCTTCATTTGACAATTTTGAGGCTTCTGTTATCCATGCTTTCTCCTCTCAACAGTCCATAGGACAGGGTACCAAAGTCTTACATAGTATTCCTGGTGAGTCTGACCATTCATTCCCTAAGTTGAGCATCATTTCTCTGTTGACCACATGGCATGGTTAGATTGCACTGTCGACTCAGCCATAGTTTCCAGACAGTCTAAACCCAGCTGGAAGATGCCCCAATCCTGCTTCGCTAAAAACTATAGGGATAGCCGATGCTTCCAACCAAAAGAATTTCACTACTGAATATAGGTCTTGGTGACACAGAAAGTAATAAAGTGGAGGGTAGAAAGTTATCTGGTAATATTTTCTGTTGATAACTTTAGTGTCTATTTTTCTTCTATATATTATCCCTAGTTTATTCACTGGTCATTTCATATGCTGTCTGGGACCAGGCCCAAGAAAATATGGAAAAGTGAAACTTAATAAGATTCAGGGATTTTATTAGTCATATACATTGCTTACAATAAATTAGGAGTGAACTTGAAACTGCCTTTCTCTTTTCACGCACACCTCCCTCCCCAACCACAGTGTTAGGAATGAATGACACTGCCTGCAAATAGAGGATAAGAGAACTTGGGTCACTTAAAAATATAGCATTTTAATTTTTTTCTTCCACTAGATTAGAAAATATTTATTTGATAACAAACTGGCCCGGGCGCGGTGGCTCAAGCCTTAATCCCAGCACTTTGGGAGGCCGAACGGGCGGATCACGATCCAGGAGATCGAGACATCCTGGCTAACATGGTGAAACCCTGTCTCTACTAAAAAATACAAAAAAAAAAAAAAAAAAAAAAACTAGCCAGGCGACGTGGCGGGCACCGTATCCCAGCTACTTCGGGAGGCTGACGCAGGAGAATGGCGTGAACCGGGAGGCGGAGCTTCTGCAGGAGCTGAGAATCCAGCCACTGGCACTTTCCAGACTGGTGGCAGAGCGAAATCGTCTCAAAAGAAACCACCAAACGTACGTTGTATATATTAGGAGTACCATGTGATGTTTGTTTGATACATGTTGACATTATGGAGGTGATTAACTCAACTGACAAACCATTACCTCACATACTTAATCTTTTTTGTGTTGTGAAAACATTTAAAATCTACTCTTTAACTACTTAACTTTTTGTGAGTGAAAATTAAATATACAAATGCTATAATTATTTTTACAGTCACCATTTTGCGAAATAGATCACTAAGCTTATTCCTTCTTGTCTAACTGAACTTTGTATCCTTTGACAACACTCCCCTTCCCCCATTCCTCTTAGAATTAACTAAGTTGTTCACTTACAAATAGGCTAAAAAGTATGATATATTCTTTATGTAATAACTAAATAATAATCCCCAGTAGAATGTAAAGAAAATGTGATTGGCAGATTTATGCTTCATATAGTGGGGATGAGAGAGGGATCCAGTGTGAAGTTACATTTAGAATATTCACATTCCTGATGGATTTTGTACAATTAGGCCACATATCCACAATGATCACTCACTTAGATTACGTAATCAATGCTTCATACAAGGGCCTAAACTAAAAAATTATAAGATAGGTGACAGTACTAATGTATTATGGAGACAATAGAACAAACTATTTGGATAGAAATGTGTTGAGTAAAGAGCTGTGTGCTTGCTGGGAGCAACTATGAAGATTTGCTTACAGTCCCATTATTTTTGATTAGGTGTTCTACTACCCTCCCGCTCCACCCTTGACATTTACTGTATTTACTGTTCTAACTCCCTTCCTGGGACTGGAGCTCCTTCAGATATCTACCTTACAAACTGCATTTATCACCAACTGATTCACTCCAAAGCCAGTTTTCAAATAATGGTTCCTTCTTTTTGGCCCTAAGATTTGAAAGACAGGGGCATGTAGTTTCTAAAGCACAAGTGAATTCGTTCTTAAACAAGGAAAGATAAATACATTTTCCCTGCAGTTTCAAAATTTTCCACAATAAATGGTAGGAGTTTTTCTTAGTAGGAAAAATAATAAATGCAACAAAAACTTTGTTTATTTGGAAAGTGTTTTGAAAAAAACATTTAGGTATGGGGTAAAATGGGCTGGAATTGCATTTTTTTCATAAGTTGGAAATCTCTGAGCTGATGAATAAAGGAATTACTTTGTGTTGGGCA
This sequence comes from Rhinopithecus bieti, assembly GCF_001698545.2. Taxonomy (NCBI): domain Eukaryota; kingdom Metazoa; phylum Chordata; class Mammalia; order Primates; family Cercopithecidae; genus Rhinopithecus; species Rhinopithecus bieti. The sequence continues at coordinate 205,046 of NW_016807537.1, read as the reverse complement.
CGGTGGCTCACGCTGTGATACCAAGCACTGGGAGGCCAAGGCAAGGTAGATTTCCTGAGGTCAGAGTTTGAGACCAGCCTTGGCCCAACGTGGTGTAAACTCCTGTCTCTACTAAAAATACAAAAATTAGCTGGTGTGGTGGCTGGCGCCTGTAATCCCAGCTACTCAGGAGATTGAGGCAGGAGAATCGCATTGAACCTGGGAGAGGAGGTTGCAGTGAGCTGGAGATTGCACCATTGCAACTCCAGCCTGGGCAACAAGAGGCAAAATCATCGAAAAAAAAAAAAAAAAAAAAAAAAAAGAATTACATTGGCCTTCATTGAATCCTGGCCCTGGCTTTTCATGCAGGAATAGGCACAGGGCATTGTAACATGTGAAGCCAGGTTGTACTGGCTTTGACTTTTGTTTTCTTCCAGCTGGCAGTGAGCTTAGGATGGCTGTGCCCAACTGTCTTCACTAAGGAGCTGCCTTATTTTTTGAAGGATGTGGAATTGGCTATGGAAAGCAAAATTCCTCTGGCTGTGCCTTTGGTGCCTCTTGACCTATCTAGCCACATGCCATCCCTGCCCTGCACTTTCTCTCCTATTTGTCCAACATTTTTTTTTTTTTTTTTTTTTGAGACAGAATCTCACTCTGTCACCCAGGTTGGAGTGCAAATGGCGCGTGGTCTTGGGCTCACTGGAAATCTCTACCTCCTGGATTTAAGTGATTCAACCCACCTCAGCTCTGAGTAGCTGGGACTACCAGATGTGTGCCACCATGCCCAGCTAATTTTTGTATTTTTAGTAGAGACAGGGTTTCGCCATGTGGCCAGGTTTGGTCCTCGAACTGCCCGCCTCGGCCTCTCCAAGTGCTGGAATACAGGCGTGAGCACTTGCACCTGGCCTGCGTCCAACCAGTTTATAAGAGAGGAGAGTATACAGTGGATGACAAACATCTTATGCAGTTAAAGGGGCATTCATGATCCTTTAAGATAAACAAACTGGGATTAGAAGAATATAAAATATTAACTTCCACCCCAGAAGAAACCACCTCATTTTGGTTTTAATGAAAGTTTGTTTAAAGTTATGATTTAATGAGGTTACAAATTAATTTAAATGTTTGGGAAAATATGCTTCTTGTTTAGAGAAAGTAGGACCATAAACCAGCAAAATATTTCACTGAATTTCACTTTAATGGCTGCAGGTGAACACTTGATCTGAGAGTGGTACAGATCTCTTTGTCTTTCTACTCACCCTCTTTCTCTTCCCTCAACCTAATCAGTTTGTGGGTAACTACTTGAAAAGTAGTTTAAGTTTTGCAGTTTTAATTTAGTTTAATTTAATTTTTGAGACAGGGTCTTGCTCTGTCTCCCAGGCTGGGGTGCAATGGCACAGTCAAGGCTCACTGCAGTCTTGACTTCCTGGGCTCAAGTGATTTTCCCACTTGGCTGCCTGAGTAGCTGGGACCACAAGCTCCCATCACCTTGCCTGGCTAATTTTAAACACTTTTGAAAAGTTTTTTGTAGAGACGAGGCCTCCCTATGTTGCCCAGGCTGGTCTCAAACTCCTGGGTGCAAGTGATCCTCCTGCTTTTGCCTCCTCAAAGTGTTGGTATTACAGGTGTGAGACACCACACCTGGCCAAATTTTGAAGTTTTAAAAACATGTTCTACAAGTCCATCAATGAATGAATAAAGAAAATCTGGTATATATACACAATAGAATACAATTCAGCCATAAAAAAGAAGGAAATCTTGTCATTTGGGACAACATGGATGAACCTGGAGAACATTATGTTAAATAAAATAAGCCAGACACCAAAGACAAATACCGTTTTGTCCTCATATGTGGAGTGTAAAAAAGTTGAATTCATGGAAGCAGAGAGTAGAATGATGTTTGCCAGGGGCTGGGGTAAGGAGGAGGGGACATGGGGAGACGTTTGACAAAGGATCCAAAATTTCAGTTAGACAGGAGGAGTAAGTTCAAGAGATCTATTGTACAACATGGTGAATATGGTGAATAACAATATATTGTATTCTTGACAATTGTCAAGAGAGTAGATTTTAAATGTTGTCACCACAAAAATAACTATGTGAGGTAATACATATGTTAATTAGTTTGACTTAGCCATTTCACATTGTATACATGTTTCAATAACGCATCATATACACGATAAATATATACCATTTTGGTCAACTAAAATAAATGAATTTTAAAACCATGTCTATTGATAGAGGACTGTTTTTTATTTCAGTAGTTTTGGGGTACAGGTGGTTTTGGTTACATGGATAAGTTATTTAGTGGTGATTTCTGAGATTTTGGTGCACCCGTCACCTGAGCAGTATACACTGCACCTAATATGTAGTCTTTTATTGCTCACTCTCCACACATCCTTTTCCCCCGCGTCTCCAAAGTCCACTATATCATTCTTATGCCTTTGCCTCCTCATAGCGTAGCTCCCACTTATTAGTGGGAACATACAATATTTGGTTTTCCATTCCTGAGTTACTTCACTTAGAATAATGGCCTCCAGCTCCATCCAAGTTGCTGCAAAAGACATTCTTTCATTCTTTTTATGGCTGAGTAGTATTCCATGGTGCATATATACCACGTGTTCTTTATGCATTCATTGGTTGATGGGGACTTAGGTTGGTTTCATATTTTTGCAATTGTGAATTGTACTGTTATTAATATAAACGTGTGTGCATGTGTCTCTCTGTATAATTGCTTCTTTTGTTTTGGGTAGATGCCCAGTTGTGGGATTGTTGGATCAAATGGGAGTTCTACTTTCAGTTCTGTAAGGAATCTCAATACCATTTTCCATAGCGGTTGTGCTAGTTTACATTCCCACCAGCAGTGTCAAAGTTTTCCCTTTTACCATATCCATGCCAACATCTATTTTTAAAAAATTTTTTAATTATGGCCATTTTTGCAGAAGTAAGGTGGTGTTTCATGGTGGTTTTAATTTGCATTTCCCTGATAATTGGAGATGTTGAGCATTTTTTCATATGTTTTTTGGCTGTTTGTATATCTGATAGAGGACTATTTAATCTGGGAAATAATCATGTGAGACCAAAGCAAGATGCATGTGATACAAAATAAGACTTGACAACCTAAACCAATCTGCCAGTGGGAAGAATACATTTTGAAGAGGCTTCAGTGTCTTTCCTGGCTGGATGAACAATTTGCTGAGGTAGAATTTCAGAGGAAACAAGAATAGTTTTGCAGTCAGTGCAGGGTATTAAGGGCTTCCTAAAGAGATTACATGAAATCCTTATTCTAGTCCACTAATACTTTATTAATGTAGCAGGCATATTTTGCTCCTCAAATTTTTCATTTAATCTTGTATTTGTGAATATTACTTAATGTCTTGGGATTAAGGACTTTTAAAGAGCCTTGTTTACAAGGCCGCATTATTCAGTTCCCTGCAGCAACTCAGAAAGGAGTCTACATATCTACCCGACAGGCCTCCTTATTACATAGGAATTTCAAAAAGATAAAGGAGAGCTGGAAGAGTTTTAGGAGGAACTTGGCCAAAAGGAACAGAGATGTTTGCAGTCGCTCCTTCACCTTTGCCACAATCATTTTCTTATGCCCTCCCTTGATCCCTTGGTGATGATTATCTTAGGGACGGGACATAGTAGTAGCTCCCCCTTGCTCTGGCTTCTTCCAATTCTTTAGGCTTTCCCCCCACTCTCTCTGCCACTGCCTTTGCCTATAGTGCCGCTTTTCCTCAATTCGGCTGTTTAAAACTCATCCCGTCTATTAAAGCTCATCTCAAATACATCCCTGTCTTCCCTTCCACCATGAGCAAGCAAAAAAGTTTTCAGCAATCTCTGGTATTTCCACATCTGAATAGTCAGTAGCGACATCACAAAATCCTATCAACTCCAAGGTCTAGAGGAGGAGGGAGAGGGAACAAAGCCCCTAGAAGTTTTGTGAGGAAGGGTCTGTCTGTCTCTAACATCAACGATACTTCACTTCTCTGTTGGGTCCAACCACCAGGCATAGTCATTTGCTTGTATCTTCACAATACGGTACATGAATATTGCCAGGTTAACTGGGCTCTGTGCAAGCCCCATAGTAAAGATCCCCTGGCTTTCTCTGTATGAATAGCTTGTAAAAGTATCATTGATTATGAGGCTATTTTTCACTTTTGTTGTAAAAAATTCATGCCCAAATCATGTCAGGTAATGTAAACTTGGACAAGCAAGAATGCATTACTTTTCTAGGGGAATGGAAATTTTCTCACCACTGTGCAATTAAAGCAGAATAAAGAGAAACGTTCTTGCTGCAGAAACTGATAAGACCTTAGCTTTCATTCTTAGCCCGATTTCAAGTGTTTGAGTTTGTCAAAACTGCCTGTCACTTGTCCTTCCCTCATCTGTGTGTCCCTTTCTCACATACATCTACTCAAAATGATATAACAACAAATTATGCAGATACACCGCTGTAATAATGTGATATATCCCATAATATTGCACAATTCATGTCTGTGAGCACAAAGATGGTGTCATTTGTTTCAGTTGTTTCTATATTCCCTCTACATACACCTAAGCATCTTAAGGGTAGATGTATCTTCTTTATGTCCCACAAAGGGCCTAGCACAGTGCCTTCTATAGAGATGCTCAGCCAATGAATGAATGCATGAAGAATAGAATCAGTATGTATGTGTTGGTATGTATCCATGTGTTGGTTATTTGCACAGTTATGTGGTGTAACAGTGACAAACCATAGACAAGCCAACATTGAGTGGGGCAGAACTGTCTCCAGGTTAACACCAACACAAATCACCGAGGAGAATAATTAAAAGAACAAAGAAGGACCCAAACACACTGATCCACATCTCTCTCTAGTACACATAATTGCATGTTAGAGAAGCACATGTTTATTGTTACTAAGCGTCTCTCTTTTTAAAAGGCTTTTTTGTCACCACACACTCCTGAATGTCAGGCAGGTGAAGATTCGTGTTTAAGTGACCTTTGCCGACTCAAAAAACAGATGAGAGACTAAAGAGGTTGTATAACCAACCAGTGGCCTGTGACACCCCAAATAGCCTTTTGTTTAACACCAAGTCTGTTAATGAGGCATCTGATTGCTCCTACCAGATGTGTGGATTGTTCCAGAAATCAATGACTCCATTCAACTGGGAGCCTCCTGAGTTAATTTGGCCCTTTAGCCATCTCATGCTTAGTGTCCTGAAACTGATGGTTGAGGAGGCATCAAATAAGCTACCTACATCAAATAAGCCTGCTACAACAACAAAAATCCCAACAAAGTAAGAATTAGTTATTTTAATTATTTAACATAAAATGTAAAGTTTCTGATATATTTGGCTAGATGATATGATTGAATTGCTGACAACATAATTTTCTTTGTTATATACATAAATAGAAGAGGAAGATCAGTTTCTTTGTTGTTTTCGGGATTAAGTACTTTTTTGAAAATTAAGAAAAGGGAAAATCAGGACAGATGTCACCTTTTCAACTACCAGTCTCTTTCAGGATAGTGAGAGCAGACTAAGATTCCAGAGTCTGTACTAATTAGAGTCTGTGCTACTAATTATCAGTATAATTTGGGATAAGCCTTCCACTCTTGGGCCTCAATTACCTTGTTAGTAGATCAAGACATTGGACCAAATATCTGTGGGCCCTTTCAGCTTTGAGTGTTTGTAAGTTCGTGAAACATCTTTGCCTTTATTTGTTATACAGGGCCATGTTGGAGTGATAACCAATAGGGAAGTAAGAGCCATATACTTTTGGGGGGTATTTCTTTGAGCATACTCTCATGGTGGAAGAGTGCTTTGGCTTCTAGAGCTGTGTTGTCTAGTACCGAGGATGTGCTCTACCTGTAAAATATGCACCACATTTCCAAGACTTTGTCTGAAAATTTTATAAACTATCCCATTATTTTTTTCTCTGTATTATATGTGGAAATGATCACATTTTGGATATGTTTGGTTATATAAAGTATGTTATAAAATAATTTACCTGTTACTTTTCACTTTTAAAATATGCTATTCCAAATATTTAAAATTATACCCATGGCGCCCATATTTCTTTTCTTTTCTCTCTTTTTTTTTTTTTGAGATGGAGTCTCGCTGTGTCACCCAGGCTGAAGTGCAGTGGCATGATCTCGGCTCACTGCAACCTCTGCCTTCCAGGTTCAAGTAATTCTCCTGCCTCAGCCTGCCGAGTAGCTGGGCTTACAGGCGCATGCCACCACACAGGGCTAATTTTTGTATTTTTAGTAGAGACGGGGTTTCACCATGTTGGCCAGGATGGTCTCGATCTCTTGACCTTGTGATCTGCCCTCCTTGGCCTCCCAAAGTGCTGGGATTACAGGCGTGGGCCACCGCGTCCGGCCAGCTCCTATATTTCTATTGGACAATCCTGGTCTAGGGAGTTACTCCTGCTACATTTGACCTGAGTTCCCAGTTCAAAAACCTCCCAAGGTTGAAACCATCTAAACTAGTGGCACTTAGTCTTGGATTCACACGGGAATCACAGCGGCATATTATGAAAAATAATGATCCCCTCCTCCCTATGATTCTAATTAAACTGACTCATAGTCACCTTTCTTATGTGCTCTGCATTTTTTCCATAAGGCCATAGGTGGCGTAATTAAAAAAAAAAAAGACTTTGTTATATGAATGCCAGAAGCGTGTGTATATCCAAGTTGGACAGCTACTGGATTAAGGGGGCATGAGTCGGTGAAGCAGGCTTAGCCCTGACTCTTAACCAGTCTCAAGGGCAAAACTGTTAATCTCTTCAGTACTCAAAAATCAAGCAAATGGACAGGAAATCGTAACTTGAATTAATCCTGCCGTAGCTGTCGCTTCTTGTTTGAGTTTCTGAAAATCAGCTTATTACGTTGCATCTCGTCTCCTAGGGAGATACTTGACATTGCTTGGTCTGTTTTCAGAGGGGAAAATGGAGCTCAAAGAGTGTGGCTGTCTCCCAGGTAAAGAAATTTTCTTCCAGCAGATTTTTTTCTACTGGGGGATTTTTTTTTTTTTTT
>NW_016807537.1:193993-196031 GCF_001698545.2 Rhinopithecus bieti | reverse complement strand
CCCGCCTTGGCCTCCCAAAGTGCTGGGATTACAGGCTTGAGCCACCGCGCCCGGCCATTTTATTATTTTTTAATCTCATAAATTATTTTCTCTTGGTATCTCCATCCTAGAAGCTCTATGGAATAGGGGAAGAGAGCAGGAACTTGCAAGTCTATGGGGATGGAGTGAGAAAGAGAAAAGCAGATGCAACCAGAGTAAGGGGACTGGATGTACAGCCAGTCCAGAAGGTGCTGTGGTGAGCTGGTTCACAGAGTCACTTGGGGCTTTACCCTAGTCCATATGCATAGGCAAACATAAAAACATATGAATTCACAATATCATTATTTTCAATTTAGTTAACAGCTTTTGAAATCAACATGGTGTTTCATAGCAATTAAGTGTAATTACAAATCCGAGAAACATTTTTTTTTTCCGGGTAATTACTTTCCTGATTCTTGTTCCATCATTTTCATTTAATTCTGAAAAAAATTTAACTGCCATTTTGACAAGTGTTTAGTGTTTTTAAACTGATTGTGTATACCCTATTACGTAAGTACTTTATGCATACATTTCCACAAACTTTTCCCCAATCCAAAAATGTCTATAAATATTTGCAGCGACTCCCTATCTGGAGGCTGGTTGCACACTTACTCTCATGCCTATGATTGCTTGGAAGGGACTGTCACCACTGCCAAGGAAAAACGTTTTTGACAATAGAACTGCCAATTAATCAGTGGCAGACGAGAGAAGAATTGGCTCCATATTTTTTGATGGCGATTGGCCACTTGGCAGCCAGCCACCAAGTGAGTTATTGATCCGTTGGAACTCAGCCTGCTTGGATTGCCATGATTCGCTTTCTGTCAGCAGGCTATCACAACTGTGCACCTCAAGGAGATGAAAAAAATTTAAAAAGACTAACTTAACAGGTTTAAACTATCTAAAGTGAACTATATGATAGACATTGGCAAGCTGAATGGCAGAAATGCTGACTACTTGGATTTAGATGTATTGAATGAGTCTCTGAAATTCAATTAACTGGCCCAGATAGCAACTGAAATGCTGTTTGTGGTGAGGAGGAAGAAGATTAAACAGTACTGATACTTGCAATGAATTCTTAATTAGAGGGGCAGAATAAATGGAGGGACACCAAAGAGATAGGATCAAGCTCCAGTTCAGATGCTTATGAGTTGTGTGACTTCTGCTTGTATATTTTGTTTTGTTTTGTTTTGTTTTGAGACAGAGTCTCCCTCTGTCTCCCAGGCTGGAGTGCAGAGGCGCAATCTTGGCTCACTGCAACCTCTGCCTCCCGGGTTCAAGCGATTCTCCTGCCTCAGCCTCCAAAGTAGCTGGGATTACAGACATGCACCACCACGTCCAGCTAATTTTTGTACTTTTAGTAGAGACAGGGTTTCACCATGTGGGTCAGGCTAGTCTCAAACTCCTGACCTCAAGAGATCCACCCATCTCGGCCTTCCAAAGTGTTGGGATTACAGGCGCGAGACACCACATCCAGCCTCTTTGTATATGTTTTTTTTAGCGGGATAAATTAGATAATGTGCGGCAAAGCATCTAGCACAATACTTGACACAGAGTTGGTTCTCTGAAATATCATTTTCTTTTTTCCTATATCTTAGGGTTGTGTTATTGTATAAAGAACCGAGTTTTGAGGATCATTTCATTCTCAGAAAATTTATTTTTATTTATTCATCCATGATGGCATAGGAATGACTAATTATTAACCTGTAGACCTATGTATTTTTAGTGAACTTTTGAAACCTTTCTACCATTGTGTTATAATGTAAGCATTTTAACCTATTATTTATCTTACCAGGTGCTAAGATAATTAAAAAATAATCTATAATTATTTTATTTTAAAATTACCAATTATTTTATTTTCAATGACTTAAAATTGTGATGTGAAAGGAATACTAGAATTAGAATACAGTTGCACTGACCAATAAATGCAGATTTTTCTAGAATATGTTCAGCTATTGTATAAAAATGATGTATGAAAGCTACATTTTCCTTTTTTTTTTGACAGAGTTTTGCTCTTGTCTCC
>NW_016807537.1:188233-191954 GCF_001698545.2 Rhinopithecus bieti | reverse complement strand
AAAAAAAAAAAAAAAAAAGGAATAGCTTGAATAGAGCCATGGCCTGTTAATGGTGAGTCTTTTGAAGTGGCAAGAGTGGAAGAGTCTGGATGGTGGCACAGGCTGAGGAAAATCACAGAAGGCACTGAATGCCAAGACAGGTCACTGGATTTTGTTGAGTAGACAGTGGAGAATGGTGTGTCTTTTCTTCTTCTAACCATGCTTTAGGATGGAGGCAATAGTAATTCATAGTGATGGCCTTGGAATCAGATGATTAGGGTTCAAATGCTGCCCTACCACTCACTAGCTGTGTGAACTTGAGCAAGTCTCTTAGCCTTTGTGTCTAATGGGGGCATTAATAATACTATACTCCACAGGTACAATCAATGAGGATTGGTTTAGTTTAGTCTTGTTAGAACCATGCCTAACAAGAGGTAACACTATATAAGTGTCACTTGTTGTTGTTAGTAGTAGTACTAGTCGTAGTAGTAGCAGCAGCAGCAGCAGCACCAATAATAGTTGTGACGTAATTCGTAGCAACGTTGGGAAACTCTTGTGTTGTAAACTTGTAGGAACATACTTGGGATGACCTGACATCGCTGAGAAAACCAGAAGTGAACCTCAGGGACTATTGAGAAATGATCAATACTATGTATGCTCTTTGCAAAATTGTTTAGGTACACCTGAGTTGAACCACATAATAGACACATAAATAGCTGGCCCTCGGCCAGGTGCGGTGGCTCACGCCTGTAATCCCAGCACTTTGGGAGGCCGAGGCGGGCGGATCACGAGGTCAGGAGTTTGAGACCATCCTGGCCAACATGGCGAAACCCCGTCTCTACTAAAAATACAAAAATTAGCCTGGTGTGGTGGCGGGCACCTGTAATCCCAGCTATTTGGGAGGCTGAGGCAGGAGAATCGCTTGAACCTTGGAGGCGGAGGTTGCAGTGAGCCAAGTTCATGCCATTGCTCTCCAGCAGCCTGGGCGACAAGAGCAAGACTCCATTTAAAAAATATATATATGTATCTGGTCCTCAACAGCTAAAAATGGCCTAGCCAGAATGTTGGCAGCCAAGGCAAGTTGGGCAACCAATAAAATGTCATGTCTGAGCTAGAGAGTTTCAGAGATCTCCTGCATCTATGATATAAATCACATCATCAGGAGAGCTTGCAAACAGTAAGGTTCACCTGTGGTTAAACTTAAGGCTGTTCATAAATGTAGCAATAAAACTATTTCTTTCCCATGTCCCAGATGTCTTAGTTTTCACACTCCCACCACAACTTGAAATGTTTAATATGAAAGTGTGACAATCTGCAAGTAACACTAACACTAAAATATTGTCACAGGAGGCTTGTTCACAAGAAATAGGCACAGCCTGGGAACAGTGACCTGCAAAGCTCTGGAGCCTGCTTTTGTTTGCATTTACCCTCCTTGTAGTTTTGGACACACTCAAGTACAGCTGCATTTAGCAGCTGGCCCAGGATTTGGTCCATTCTCATTGTGTCCCAAACTGCAGATTCTGCAGATGAATGTCAGTGTAAACATGACTCTTTCTTGTGGGTTGCCCTAACCTTTGGTTCATTGACTCTGGTTCTTGGTCGTCACCTAGCACAAAGGCTGCTGTTACAAGACAGAGACACCTTAGTGAGTACTGGAAACGCCCACAAATCTTTCCTCTCAAATGAGCTTTAGCACAATGAGTTCTGAGGTCCCTTTGCAGATTCACAATAAGCCGCTGGAAGTTTCTGAGACACTGAACAATTAAAATGGACCTCTTCTTGAGAACTCTGTGGCTTACACTGTCAAAGCTCTAAGCAAACATTGTTTTGTAGGCCCAAAAGTTGGAACTCATACTGAATTGGAAAAATTATTGTATGTCTTAATCAGAAAAGGATTTAGGGTAGCTAGTAGCAGGCGTTCTGCCAGGAGTCTCACAGTTCTCCAAGGTTTAAGCCTTAAGTGTCTTCTTCCAAATTTGTGTGTCTTGCATCATAAAATGTGTCTAAGATAACAACGTGTTTTGATAAACATTAATTAAACCTTTAGCTAAAAAAAATTGTTTGTCTCCTTAGAATATTTTTTTGAGAGGGGATGTTTCTGATGGGTCCTGTTTATTTAAAAAGACTACCCAAGGGAGTTTCCCAAAATAAATGTCCTTGTGGCAGAGACTCAAAATCATTCATAGAATAGAACTGGAAATGTAGAAATGAGAGAGCCCAAATTCAGAGGTGTTAGATTCAGCAAATAGAGCATGACGTTTGAGTTCGAGCCCACCTGTATGACCTGGAGTAAGCCAATGTTTACACCCAGTTTCTGCATCTGAAAAAATATGGCATTATGTATTATGAAAAAAGAAGATGTGCTTACATCCTAGAATTGTGGTGAGGGAGGATTAGCTAAAATACTATACTTTGGGAAATAGTTTGTAAATTGCAAAGTGCCATTAAAATGTAAGGAATTACTATTATAATCATCACTGGCTGAGGTCCTACATATAAGGTCCTACAGCTTATAGCGACCTCGTCAGAGTTTTTTGAAAATGAGAGAGAGAGAGAGAGAGAGAGAGAGAGAGAGGGAGAGAGGGAGAGAGGGAGAGAGGGAGAGAGGGAGAGAGAGAGGGAAAGCCCTCTTATCTTTCCCCACTAGATGGCAGGCGAGCCACTTGGTAAAGTAGTGACTGGCTTAGGACTGTAGAAACCACAGCAATATTTTGGTTTGTGAAGCAGCCTAGCAGTGGACAAAGGGTGAATTAGAAGTCATGAAAAACAGAGACAGCCTGTATCCCATCGGTTTGCGGTTTACCAACATTTCGTGTGTATGAAAACATGATCTTTTCTTTTGACTGTGAGAAAAGGATAGCTAAACAATTTCTCTAAGAAGGAAAATATTGAGCCCACTCAGTTACAGCTAACAGACTTAACGATTATTTGTCACACCACTTTACAGGTAATGTCTTCATCTATGTCAGGGATTGACAAACTGCTTCTGTAACAGTAAATATTTCTGGCTTTGCAGGTTATATGGTTTATGTTGAAACTATTCAGCTTTGCCACTGTAGCAGAAAAGCAGCTTGAAACAATATGAAAATAAGTGGGCACAAATAGGTTACTATAAACTTTTATTTATGGACACCGAATTTTGAAATTCACATAATTTACACTTGTCACAAAATATTCTTCTTTTGATTTTTTTTTGAGCACTAAAAAATGTAAATGTCATTTTTAGGTGAAAGATTGTACAAAAAATGACCATAGGCCTGATTTGACTGGCAAGCAGTAGTTTGCAGAGATCCAAGACTTCCTAGCTATCAGATTGGCAATCTCCTCAATCTATATATTTATAACTTTCATAACACATATTTCAATGTGGTTAGTATATTTTTTGCATGTATAAATTACTAAAAATCCATGTGGCATTTTTGCCTATGTCTGTTATTGTCTTGTTTGTTACAAACTATAGACAAAAAAATTCAAGTAGTATATTGGGTACGATGGCTCACGCCTGTAATCCCAGCACTTTGGGAGGCCGAGGCGGGCAGATCACCTGAGGTCAGGAGTTCGAAACCAGCCTGGCCAACATGGTGTTAAAGCAAACAAACAAAAAAACACAAAAATTAGCCGGGCATAGTGGCGGGTGCCTGTAATCTCAGCTACTTAGGAGGCTGAGGCAGGAGAATCGCTTGAACCCAGGAGGCAGAGGTTGCAGTGAGCCGAGATTGCACCACAGCACTCCAGCCTGGGT
>NW_016807537.1:182398-185178 GCF_001698545.2 Rhinopithecus bieti | reverse complement strand
CGCCATTCTCCTGCCTCAGCCTCCCGAGTAGCTGGGACTACAGGCGCCCGCCATCTCGCCCGGCTAGTTTTTTGTATTTTTTAGTAGAGACGGGGTTTCACCGTGTAGACCAGGATGGTCTCGATCTCCTGACCTCGTGATCCACCCATCTCGGCCTCCCAAAGTGCTGGGATTACAGGCTTGAGCCACCGCGCCCGGCCTCTTATGCCTCTTAAACATTGGCCATGAAAGAGAATTCTTGAACAGTTTCATGAAGCAGTCTTTGTCTCTTACTCAGAGTAGAATATTTTGAAGACATCTTTTCTCTGAAGTTTTTAGACAGGCTATAAACTAGTTTGTATTAGTCAGAGTTCTCCAGACAGACAGAACCAATGGGATAGCTAGCTAGCTAGATAGATAGAGGAGAGGGGATTTAGTAGAGGAATTTGTTCATGTGGTTATGGAGGATGACAAGGGCCAAAATTGAGGGACTGACAATTGGCGAGGGCTTTCTTGCTGTGTCATCCCATGGCAAAGGAGAGAGAGGCCAAACTTGCCCTTTTGTGAAGAATCCACTCCCATGAAAATGGCGTTAATCTATTCATGACAGTGGAACCTAATCACCTCTTAAAGATCTCACCTCTTAATACTGTTACAGTGGCAATTCCATTTCAACATGAGTTTTGGAGGAGACAGACATTCAAACCATAACACAGCTCCATGACAGAATTTTCGCATGCACCAGAATGTAAGTGACAGCTACTCGTTTTAAGGGGAAACAGCTTAGGTTAGTGTAAAAAACATGAGTATTGGAGTCTGGAGCTTGGACGCTAGCTGTGTGACTTTGGACATGCCATATGTCATCTTTGAGCTTCTGCTTTTTAAATACAAGGCTGTTGTAGGCCAAAATATGACCAGGTTGTAAAGGGTTTGCCATATACCGAGTGCTCACATCAAAACATGTTAGTACCATTTCCTCGACCTTATTCCCTTTCTCCTTTGATAATGCTTCATTCAAGTGTAGATCGAAGACCTCAGGAGGAAATGAAATGTTAAGAAGATTTGACTGTAACAAAAGGGTTAGTGTTAACACATCCATTCTGTACTTATACAATAGAAGGACGATAGTAATCTTAGAAGCTGTGCAAGATCACTGCTGCTTCCTCTCTCTGGGCCTCTGAATTAATGATGCAATATATAAATACATATATATTATAATATATANTTAGTAGAGACGGGGTTTCTCTATGTTGATCAGTCTGGTCTCGAACTCCTGACCTCAGGTAATCCACCCGCCTCAGCCTCCCAGAGTGCTGGGATTACAGGCGTGAGCCATCACCCCCAGCTTCTTTTCTTTTCTCTTCTCTTCTCTTCTCTTTTCTCTTCTTTCTGATGGAGTCTCACTCTGTTGCCCAGGCTGGAGTGCAGTGGCTCAATCACAGCTCACTGCAGCTGCCAACTCCTGGGCCTACGCCATTCTCCCTCCTCAGCCTCCAGAGAAGCTAGGACTACAGGCATGCACCACCGCGCCCAGTTAATTACTTTTTTTGTTGTTGTTTAAAGATTGGGTTTCACTATGTTGCCCAGGCTGGTCTCAAACTCTTGGACTCAAGTGATCTTCGTGCCTCCCTCCCAAGTCACTGGGGTTGCAGTTGCAAGCCATCATGTTTGGCTCATTTATTCTTTGGGAACACCTATGAGCCCGGCATTAAGGGACTACACTCATTGTGACAAATAATTCATTCAGAAAGTATTTATTGAGTCTATTTACTGGACCAGAGACTCTGCTAGGTGATGGGGCCATGGAGATGCTCCTAAGGTGTAGCTCCAACCATAGGGTGCCTATAGTCTAACAAGGGAGCTAAGACCTGTCTGTAGATAACTCTAAAACAAAATTAACCAAGTGTCACAACAACAAAAAATATTGCTATTGGAGTTGAGAGAAGGAAAGAAGTTGGGGAAATTCAGGAAAGGCTTGACTCTTTTTTTCATTCATTCAACAAACACAGGAGAATGAGACTATGCTAGGCTGGTAATACAAAGACAAAACACTATTTGATCTCAAGGAGTTTACCTTCTAGGGAAGTCAGATACCCAGACTAGTCACAGCATCCTGGGATAAGGTTAGGTGTATGGACAACTGAGGTAAGAACAAAGTGATGTGGGAGCCTGGGGATTGCTCTCTTTAGGGAAAACAAGGAAGGAGTCATGGTCTAAGCACTCGTTGAACTGGGTTTTCTTCAGTGAGTGTATAGTCTAGTGAGTGTGACTGCCATGCCCATGAATAATTCCAATACCAGGTAGGAAATGCCAAGTGCCCTACAAGAAGCTCAGACAAAGGGCTATAAGGTAGATTCAGAGGTGGGTGTGTTTACTTCTAGCTGGGGTCTCAGATAAGGATTTACCAAATAGATCAAATTGGAGGTGAGCTTTAAAAGCTAAGTAGAAGTTCAACAGGGAAAGGAGTCAGGGATGAGGTAAAACAGAAGAAATAGCTTGAATAGGCCAGGCGGGGTGTCTCGCGCTTGTAATCCCAGCACTTTGGGAGGCTGAGGCAGGTGGATCACCTGAGGTCAGGAGTTCGAGACCAACCTGACCAACATGGAGAAACCTCGTGTCTACTAAAAATACAAAAATTAGGCAGGTGTGGTGGCAGGCACCTGTAATCCCTGCTACTCAGGAGGCTGAGGCAGGAGAATCGCTTGAACCTGGGAGGCAGAGGTTGCAGTGAGCCAAGATCACGCCATTGCCACTCTAGCCTGGGCAACAGTGAGACTCCATCTCAAAAAAAAAAAAAAAAA
>NW_016807537.1:174686-178492 GCF_001698545.2 Rhinopithecus bieti | reverse complement strand
TGCTTGTTTCCCGTGCACTTTAACACATTAAAACAACTGTAAGGCATGAACAGCTGTTATTCACATCCATTTTCTAGAAGAACAAATTCTGAGCTGCCAGTCTCAGTTGAACAAGCCATTTAAAATGCTTTGTAAGACTCTCAGAGTAACGAGCACTTGCTATTTTATGTTGCAAAGGGCTTCAGAGAAATTTGAGGTCTTATAATTGAGTAGGAACAGCAAATAAAAATCCTCTCAGCCTGGCGTTCAATGAAACTGAGCTTCCTTCAGGCCGTTTCCAAACAGAAACTCCGTCCTCCTCTAAAAGCTTTTTTATACCCCTTGATGGAGGTGTCAAGCGTGCACAGGCAGCAATTCGTAGGGCCTGGTTTAGAGAGGTTTCTTTTTGTGTGTATCTGTTAGAATTCACTACTGGTATTCAATATTGACCCACATTTAATTTGCTTGGTGACTTTTCACGATAGATATTGAATGTTAAATACTCCAAATCGGATGTTCTTTCCAGTTGTAAGATTTGACGCCCTTGTGATCTACTCCATCCACGACTTTTACAGAACCTTGGAGGGTCTCTTACCACTCTGGACTTGAGTTGGTTAATCCCGCTGCAGAGACGGAGTGGGGCGGGGTGGGGTGGGGTGAGTGGTGTAACTGAGGAAGAGTCCCTGGCATACTGCAACCAGGTCCGAAGTGACAGCATTCAGCCCTCCCCTCCTTGGGGAGTGGGGGAAGGGGGCGACCCCGCCCACTGCAGAGGGAGGGGAGTCAGGAGCGGACGAAACGCTGGAGAGGCCATCCGCGGGGGCAGGTCTCTCCAGAGAACCGCCGGGTGACAACGTGGCACGGAACGGCACTGCATCAGAGTGAGCACACTGCAGAGACGAGACGAATCCTCCCCAGAGAGGGGAGGCGGTTAAGGAGAGGCGATTGCGTGGCCCGGAGCAGCCAGACCCGGTAAGCCGACTACTTCCCGTATTCCGCTTTAACCAAGCTAGTTTTCCTGGCGGCCCCACAAATTTCCTGAGCGGAGCGTCTTCGCTGGCTCACAGCCAGCCAGCCAGCCAGAGCCCACTTCTGCGACCTCCTCCTCCTTCCCATCCTGAGGGCTCCTGCTTCGGCTCCCGGCTTCCTCCTCCGGGGTATCTTTTACCCCTTCTGTAGCTGGATAATCGCCCTCACTCAATCGCCACGGTCGTAAACAGGGCAAAACGAGCAAGGCACTCGCCTTGGGTACAAAATTTAAGGCGGTACCAAGATACTCAGTAACCAAGATAAAAATGTTCATGCAATCTCTTTAAAATTCAAAGTTACAGCCAAAATTCCGCGAGAAGCTAGATAACAAGTATTAAATAAGGGCAAGCTCAGACTTTGCACTTGAACGACTTAGCCTCACTTGCCTCACCCTAATCCCCGGCGCCGCTAATCAACTCTGAAGTGATTCCATCCTTTCCGTGGTGCCACGTACTGGACCTCCGGGTTTTGTTGTGTATACGCTTTCCTGGTTGTGTGGGAAGGGACAGGGACTGAGCCTCAGGAAGCGCAGTCCAGTGCTTTGTTCACCGAGGCCCTGGGGTCGATACGGATTTTGGAGTAGCTCAAAGGTGAGGGCTTATACAGCCTCCCCAGGTTGCAAAGCTTTGCATTGGAACTGCCCGAGCCTCACAGAAGCAAAGTTAGAGGGGAAACTGCACTCCTTTAATTAGTATTTAGGAACCCCTTCAATAATTGAATTGAGTATAAAATCTTTAAAGTAACAGCAAATAGCAGGGAACGGCTTTTGGAATTATTTTTCTAAGAGGGATGCCTCCGCGCGTGGAGACGCCTTGTTCCTTTCTAGCTTGCCACGTGTATATTTGGTGGTATGGCAGTTCAGTCTGAACTTGCAATGATACAAGCACCTTTAATGAGGATCACACTCAATAACTTAGGAAGCACCATTTACCTCTCCTAGTAAGTGAGTAGACACTGTTAGGTGCTGGCTAAAAAGGGTTTTCAATTCTTACCATCCCCTAGAGCCATTTTATGCTGAGCTTGAATTGTTTGCTGCTCTTACGTTTAAGGGAGGTGACAAGGGGGGCAGCTAGCTCCGGAGTAGGGGATGGCCTGGTGTTATTTATAAATGCTCCTTTTTGTCTTATGCGTGCCAGTGAAAAATGAGGTTAAGAGGAAGATCTGTAAAAGATCTGGAGAAGATCAGGAAACTATTGTTCAAATCCGTGTGCCTTTTCTTAAAATCTTTTGAAGTTTTGGGCGTGACCAGCTCTTCAAAAGGAAGAAAAGGGCACTTGTGATCCCTGGCCTGCTAAAAAGAGTTTGCTTCCCTTGAGGAGGTATCAAGCCAAATTCTACCTAACCTGAAATGGGGAAAAGGTAGGCCGAACGGTCGTTGTGGGCATCGTCAAACGTGGGACACTGGCAGATCTCCTTAGCTGTTGCGTTCCTCATAGGCCTGGTTTAGCTGTTCCACGCTGTGGCCAGCAGAGGGCACTATAGCTACATAGAATGTTTTTTGACTATTTTTGGTGGTGAATTTTCAGAGCTATTTTAAAAACTTCCATCCAGGAAGAAGTATGAACGATTTTCCATGAAATTTTAATGTGAAAAATAGATTATCATTAAAAACTGATGGATGTCTATTTGGTTTTTAACCCATTGAACCATAGAAAGAAAGTGAAGATGTTTCATAACAATCAAAGATTAAAATAGCAAGAACAAAAAAGCAATGTGATAATAAATCGGCATCATATCCCTAAATTATTTCGAACATAAGTAGCTAGGGCTTTTGCTCATAGGGATGATATTTAAATTTTCAAATAAAGAAAGTTAATTTGTGAATTTATATTACTCATTTGGAAGAATGAAAACTGGGATATGAATAGTCATGTGATCTTACAATGTACAATTCAGTTTTCTACAGAGAAGTCTCCAGTAAAATATGCTTCTACGTGCAGTGGGAATTTAAAAATTAAAAATGTAAAAGATTTATAATTAACTACCATAAATGAAATAACAAACAATGTGTATGATTCTGAGCAGGATTAGGATTGAAATCTGTTCTCTATGTTTAGGTCATATTTGTAGAAAGTTAATGGAAGAGTTGTATCGATACTAATTTATTTCTTACAGTTTTAATAGGAATATCAAATTCATATTGTAGAAACTTAGACTCACATTCTGTGTTAGAACCTATGCGCTATTCTGGGTGTTTTAATATGGTTTTTGCTCATTGCTATGCTACAGGTATTATCATACATCTTTTCTAAAGATGGAGGCCTTCTTTTTTATTCAATCAGAAGTTTCTTGTGTTAGGATGATTTTGAGCAGTTAAGAATTGCAAGAAAAGATCTTAACATCATTAGTTTCACGTACATTGTAATGATTGAGTGTGGAGTGTAGAGCAAGATTGCATAGCTGTACATTTTGGGCTTTCCTACTTAATAAACGTGCGACCTCGGACAGGTTATGTAACTTGTCTGAGCCTCAATTTCCTCATCTATAAAAGAATAATAATATCCATCGCATAGGGTTGTATTAAATATTAAGTGAGTTAATATACGTAAAGCAGCTAGAACAGTGCCTGGTCCAGAAAAATCAATAGGTAAATGATAGTGTCATTTACCTATTATTTTTTCCATTATTGTTAATAATATTTTTAATTTGAACATGATGTATTAATTTCCCCTTAGTTTATTGTTTAGCTCTAGAGCTGCTTAGATTCATTTGCATATAATATTGCTTATTTAATTTTAAATAAGTGGTTCTATGCACATTTAGTAACTTATGCCTCTTTTTTTTTTTTTTTTTTTTTT
>NW_016807537.1:166733-173255 GCF_001698545.2 Rhinopithecus bieti | reverse complement strand
TTAATTATACATGATACATATTATATATTATATTAGTATATGTATATATTAGTATATGTATTTGTATATATATTATATATATATTTGTACTAATATACATACACAAATACATATAAGTATAGGACCTAGTTACTTCCTCTAAGGCTTCATGTCTTTCTAATGGTCATAAAATGGACTAAATGGGGCTTGAGTTGGATGATGAGATTCCATAGATAGAAAGGAAAGGGGGCATTCCAGCTAGAAGGAATGGTGTGAGCAGAGGTACAAATATGATTTTGGTCAGGAGCCAATAAGTAAACCAGTCTTTCCAGAGAACCTTTCTTGAGGAAGGTGCCTTGTAGTGCCCACAAACGCAGGAAGTGAGAATTAGGACAAGGTCACTGATGGTCAGTTCAAGGAGTTTGGAATGTGTCCTGTAGGTATTGGGAAGCCACTGAAGGCTTCTTGAGTAAGCACAACACAGCAGAGGTACTGTTTTGGGAATAAAAAGCTGGTGGCTATGAGGGTGGACTTGGTTATAGCAAAATTAGTCAGGAAACTATTTTAACAGTCTGGGGCCAGATCATGGAGGGCCTCATAGGTGCCATTTGTTCCTTCATCTACATTTGCTTCAGCTTTTACATCTTTCTAGACCAGTCCTGTTATGTGTTACAGAGTTCTTCCATTTCAGTCTTAGATGCTGTCTTCTGCTTGCCAGTGGGAATTCTATAATCCCATTTGATTTCCATAGCATCTAATGAAATTCGTTTTTTTCTCCCTCCCCTCTGTGAATGCAAATTTTCCATACATTTTGTGTGCCGAAACCTAGTAACAAGGAAGAATAGATCAGATTAATCCTAAATATCTGCTTTTTTATTCATTGCAAACATAAACCCTTTCATTAATATCAAGACAGCTAAAGAACTCCACTCATCAAAGAAATCTGGCACCTGAAGCCCTTTATGATTTGCCTCAACACATCTTTTCCAGTTTTATTTTTACTGCCCACTTCAGCCATCCTTTGTTTCAGCTTCATCTCTCATCTAATTCCATGTGTACCCAGCAATTTCGTGCCTCCGCCTTTGTCCCTTCCACCTGCTTGCCTTCTCCTCCACACCCTAAAATTCTACCCATTCTTCAAGGTCCCATTCAAATGCTACTGCTTTTGAGAGTGTTGCATACTTGTCTTACTTTCTGTACTGTAAGCATTTATGCTATAAAATGAGGACCTATTCTATTTCAGTTACTGTCAAGGCATTCCCAAATGATTAAAACACAGGAAAACAGATGGCACTGTAGTGAAATATCCTAAGTGCTGTAATCAGAGTAGGCACTGGAGGAAGGCTCTGAGTTTCCACCATCAATATAGAGCCAGCAGGAGGGATCAGGGAAAGCTTCCTGGAAGAGATGGTATCAGAGGCGTTTGAACCAGAGTGACTCTATCTTGAATAGGGGCTGGGTAAAATAAGGCTGAGACCTACTGGGCTGCATTCCCAGGAGGTTAAGGCATTCTTATTCACAGGATGAGATAGGAGGTCGGCACAAGATAC
The DNA here is from genome assembly GCF_001698545.2 of Rhinopithecus bieti. Classification (NCBI taxonomy): domain Eukaryota; kingdom Metazoa; phylum Chordata; class Mammalia; order Primates; family Cercopithecidae; genus Rhinopithecus; species Rhinopithecus bieti. The sequence continues at coordinate 171,726 of NW_016807537.1, read as the reverse complement.
ATGTCACAAAGACCTTGCTGATAAAACAGCATGTGGTAAAGAAGCCAGCCAGAACTCACCAAAACCAAGATGGTGATGACAGTGACCTCTGGTCGTCCTCACTGCTCATTATATGCTAATTATAACGTCCACCTACCAAGCACCTGGATTTAAAAATTGGTAACAATTTAGCCAGGTGTAGTGGCTCACGCCTATAATCCCAGCTACTCCGGAGGCTGAGGCAGTTGCAGCGAGCCAAGATCGCACCACTGTACTCCAGCCTGGGTGATAGAGTGAGACTCCATCTCAAAACAACAATATAAAAATTGTTAACATTTTTTCCATAAAATAAATTACTGATAACATTATATATGTATTTGCTTCAGGTCCTCCCCTGACAAAACCATATATTTATTTATATTACCACAGTTCCATTACTGCACCCAGTAGAATCAACAGCAGTGACCTAATGTCATCTAACAGCCTACTCATGCTCAGATTCCCTCAGTCCTTCCAAAACTATGAGTGACTATTTATTGACTGATTATTAGTGAAGCGTTATCAGAAGATCTGAGATCTGAGAACTTGGTACTGTTGCTTAGTTGATATGAGTCATAGTATGGATTGGTGGAAGAACAAAACTTAAGACAACAAAATAGATAGTAATTATTTATTTGAAAACACTTTCCTCTCCAAGCTACACTAACCCAAAGAAACTGAGGGATCACCTAAGATCAACTTGAGCACTCAACCTGGTTACCCAAGGGTTATGGCACTACCAGAAACTCTCAGGCTCTAGAGAGAAAAAAGACCATTGGGAGAGAACTCCAGACACTTGTGGATGGATAGTCAGTTGTTTATTCCAACATCATTTTTTGAGTAGTCCATCCTTTCCTTAGTGTTTTGAAATTCTACCAGAGAACTGTAAAATACTAAAATGAATAAGTGAACACATTTGTATTATCTTATTGGGGGGAAGACTCTTCAAAGCAAGGCAGAGACAGTTGACTACATAAATACTAGAAGCAACTTTATGGCAAAAGACAAAAGTAATAAAATTCAAAAGTAAATGACATGCTTGGAGAAAATATTTGCAATATAGAGAGGATTAAAAATAAGATCTCTAAAATGTTAACAGTACCTATAAATCAGTAAGAAAAAAATATAACGTGGAAAAGGGATAAGAACAAGTATTTAAAGAGGAAAGATGATTAAAGAAATCAATTAAAACAAAAATTAGATACCTTGTTATTTACCTTCTAATTGATACAAGTCACAAATGTTGATTATGTTTCATGTTGGTAAGTACATGAGAGAAAAGAACTCTCATTTGCTTTTAGCATACAAATTGGTACAACCTTTGTAAGGGCAATTTGGCATATATATACACATATATACATATATATGTGTATACACACACACACACACACACACACACACACATATATATATATATATATTTTGAGATGAAGTCTCACTCTGTCACCCAGGCTGGAGTGCAGTGGTGCGACCTTGGCTCACTGCAACCTCTGCCCCCTGGGTTCAAGTGATTCTCCTGCCTCAGCCTCCCAAGTAGCTGGGATTACAGGCACCCGTCACCATGCCCAGCTAATTTTTTCTATTTTTAGTAGACATGGGGTTTCACCACGTTGGACAGGCTGATCTGAAACTCCTGACCTGGTGATCCCCCTGCCTCAGCCACCCCAAGTGCTGGGATTAGAGGCGTGAGCCACCACGCCCGACCTTGGCATATATTTTTATTACTCCAAATTTCTGTCTTTCTCACTAGCTCATAAGCTACTCATTTAGATTGCCTCTGTTCCTGACCTCATTTCCTATTTTTATGTTTGCCTTTTCCTAGATGGTGTGCTTCTCACCTCAGCCTGGTAGCCTGACCTTGACTCCTGAGTTCTACGATCGCTTCACAACTGCAAGTCATTCTCATACAAAATTTAAGTTTTCCTAAGTCTGCGCCTTTGAGAGCTTTGGAATGATATGCAAGTTCAAGTCACCATCCTCTTTCTTGCTACCTCCTGTGAGAAGACCAGCATTTGGGTTACTTGTTTCTACCCTTGTTCTTCTGCTTGATATTGTTGCTTCTGCAGCCATTGATCACACACGTGTTGTCATACAAAACTGGGTAGCCTTTTATTTGTCTTGTGAATTTTATCATTTGGTTCTTACGTATTACAAATTAATATTGTGTACTCTCAGTGATACATGACTTTCAGTCATTGTAAATTTGCATGAGTTAGGGTGAGAATGGCATGCAAGCAAAAGAACAGGAAGAGGGATGATAGAGATGCAGGAAGAGTAAAGAGGGCAAGAAAGGTTATGTTAATAGCGAACACAATGAAAGTTCTTTAAATGCTTGATAATGGTGAAAGCAACACTTCCTAGGTCATATTTTTGGTGTTAATGAACCTACACATCATACAATAAGGAAAAATGAGAAAGCAGTTGGGGCCAGTGAATCGGGGGCACACAAGAATCACTGAGAAAATCATACATAACTCAAAATGCCACAATAGAGAAAATATAAAGAGATGTGCACTTGTGGCTTCTGAAACAGAGAAGGTTGTATGTAAAATCTGCCAGTGAGCATCACTGCAAATTAAAATTTGCCAGTGAGCAAAATCTGCCAGTGAGCAAAACTGCAAATTTAAATTTCAATCTGGATGGAAAGTTATAAAATTCATTGCAAGTAATGGGTGGTTGGGTAGGTTTAAGAAATGCCAGGTGGGCGGATCACTTGAGGTCTGGAGTTTGCAACCAGCCTGGCCAACATGGTGAAACCTTGTCTCTACTAAAAATACAAAAATTAGGCATGGTAGTGGGTGCCTGTAATCACAGCTACTCAGGAGGTTGAGTCAGGAGAATCGCTCGAACCCAGGAGGCAGAGGTTGCAGGTGAGCCGAGATCGTGCCATTGCACTCCAGCCTGGGTGACAAGAGTGAAGGTCTGTCTCAAAAAAAGAAAAGAAGAGAGGAGAAGAGAGAAGAGGAGAGGAGAGGAGAAAAAAGAGAAGAGAAGAAGAGAAGCGAAGTGAAGCGAAGCTGTGGCCTGTAATGAAAGGAAGTGGAGTGGCTGGCAGAGGAAGCAGATTAAGAAGCTGCCGGAGAGAATCCTGAATACCTGAAGAAGATTGAGGAAAATGGCAATTTGCTTGAGCAGGTTGTCAGTGCTGCTGAAACTCTGGAAGCAAACGCCTACTTGCGCATCTATTGCAAAGCACGAGAAAAGGACCAGAGGCTTCAAGCCTGGAGAAGACAAACTCGAAATTCTGCTTTGTTCCAGTGTGTTCTGATTAAACAGATTCCAAAATTGTTGCCTTTTTTAAAGAGAAGGCCAGAAACACTTTTCTGTCTACATGAAGGGAAACCATAAAATATGGATCACTGAGAAACTCTTTTTGAACTGGTCTTTGAAGTGTTTTGTTCTGAGGTTAAATAATATTTAAATGAATAAAAAATCTGGACTTCACAGTGTTGCTGATTCTGGACACTGCTCCTACAGACAAAAATGTAGTCATAAATGCTGCTCCTTGTGTTCAAGTCATCTCCATTACCCCCAGTACGACTCCACTCCTTCAACTCATGCATCTGAGAGTGCTAAAGTTTCTGATGTACTATGCTCGGCCTGTATTTTGACTACCTGCAGATCTTATCAGAGACACCAGAACTTTACTGTGAAAGTGGCTTGGCAAAATTTCTCCATTTGTAATGCCTTAACAGTTGTAGAAGAATCAGTGAGACAAATAAAACAATCAACACTTAATGAAGTCTGGCAGAAATTTTGGAATGAGGTTGTGACTGATTCGGAAGGTTTCCTTCCAGTGGTAGAAGAAATTGAAAATATTGTAACATCTGCAAACCATTTGAATAGTGAAGGCCTCGAAGACACTGAGTTAAGTGACATTACTGAGTTGTTAGACTCTCACCGTCAAAAGATACTTTAGAAATATTTTGGAGATGTGATCACATCAAAAGGCAATAAAAGAAGCCAGCATACGTTAACATCCAGAACTCTAAGAATGTTCAAGTATCTACTCCACAAATGAAATTATCACAGTGATTCAAAAGAAAGAGATCCTTTGGTGGACTACATACTGACTTTCAGGTAAGGCTTAGATGATTACTTACAATCCTATAAAGCAGTAGTAATTAACCTCCAAACAAACACTGATAAGTCTTTTCTCTCTGCTTACTTGAAAGGGGAGAAGAGGTTGACATTAGGACATGTCATTGAAACCCGTTCTGCAAACAGAAAAACAGGAAGTAGAAATGCCACACACAGATGGTTAAACCTTGGGATTCAGACTCTGATGGCTCTGATGATGTGGTGATTTGTGTGCTGGGGATGAATGCAGATGTAGGCAGAAGACTGAGCTTACATCTCTTCAGACGAAATGCAATTTTCTCTGTTCTTTCCCTGTTACTACTGTTATGACCAAGCATTTTCATTGATGTGTTATCATCTTCATCTTGAGATCACAAAGGAAGTTAATTGCCTGATATCCACTATTGCTAATATAAAATATCATTGATATTTATTTTATTGTTTTATTTTGGTGAACAAACTAATTGTCTGGGCTTTCGTAATACTCACATCCCTGCCTCATTTTTTTCCTAAAAGGTCTTAAATTCCTACAACACGAATACTCTGAGAGTTTCAGGGACTCAACTATGGCATTTAAGGAGGTGTGCTGCTACTGTACTTGGCTGGATGATTTGATTTTGTACTCTTGATCTGAAATTTGTTTTAATTCTGATTAAGCCTAACTTGTGGTCTCACCAGAAAGGATTAGTTTGGTATAAGTTAAATTAATTTGTTTTGCAGCAGTTGTATATGTTAGCTATTGGCTGATCCTGAAAAGCAGTATATTTATGTTAAATTTCCAGATTTCCTTTGGTAGCTAATCAAGGAGGAACAGCTGCTAGAGTTCGTTTTCATAGATTCTTTCTGTTCTCATATCTGGCCTCCCCAGTGATTTGAAGAGTTGAATATCCTCCAA
>NW_016807537.1:163500-166569 GCF_001698545.2 Rhinopithecus bieti | reverse complement strand
AAAAAAAAAAAAAAAAAAAAAAACAGATATTATTACTTCCTGTTCTCTGATGGTGATGGAGACTTCATTCTCAGATTGTTTTTCAATTCCCTCCATAATTCCATGTATTTACTTTACTTGATTCAATTGTGTTACAAAAGTTAATGTTATGGTTGTTTTAATTTTGGATGTTTGGAATTTGCCAGGCAGATTTGACAGAGGAAAGAAAAAAGTCACAAAGCCAGAAATATGACGCTGTTATCTTGTTCTAAGAATTTTGAGCAAAGACATAGGATGAACCTGCCTGTTCTTTTGGCTGCTTGTACACATTCCCAACTGATGTCCATTTTGAACTCAGTTGGACAGTTATTCTGGGGAATAGAGAGGAAGTCCAAATAACAACGCTGTTGTTTCTGTCTTAATTGCTATTTGTGCCGGATTCACAGCACTGACCTCATCATTATATCTGATAATGATGCACAGAAAACCTGAATAGAGAAAAGAAGAAAGATAGTTCATTGTCATGTGCTTGCCAAAAAGAGACTTTATATAACTTGAGAAAACATAAAGACAACCTGGAATAAGGAAATGTATGTACAGTAATGAAAAAAAATGCTTTAAACAGCTGTGTCAAAAACTGACATCGGAGAGTGAATTGAATTTGGTTTTGTAGGAAGCAGGAAACAAGTCCACTCCACGTGAAATTTGGCATAAGGGAGTACAGTAACTTTCTCCTCAGTCTGTGAACTATACGTGAGTTTGACATTTTGAAGGAAAAGGAACAAAAAAGTTTAAAAAGACTTTTGCACAGCAAATGAAACTAGCATCAGAATGAACAGGCAACCTAAAGAATAGGAGAAAAATTTTGTAATCCACCCATCTGACAAGGGTCTAATATCCAGAATCTGCAAGGAACTTAAACAAATTTACAAGAAAAAACAACCCCATCAAAAAGTGGGCAAAGGATATGAACAGACACTTCTCAAAAGAAGACACTTATGCAGCCAGCAAACATGAGAAAAAGCTCATGATCACTGATCATTAGAGAAACACAAATCAAAACCACAATGAGAGCCAGACCAGGGTCCAGTGTGGACAGCCCCTCATCCTGGAAAACGGGCCTTGGCCAGAAAGGCAGCCACCCCCTTGCGCATCATGCAACACATGTTCGTGAAGAACCTGGCGCTAAACCATTCCTAGACAACCTACTTCTGGGTCGGGGTTTCATGAGTAGCAGAGCAACTTCTTCACTGCAATCTATTGAAAGTGAGCCCTCCACACAGGGGTTTGTCTGCCTGCGTGCTCGGGGGGCCGTTGGACCAGTGGTGCCGTCTGTCCCTATTCCTTCCTTTCTCCCACCACCCTCTGGGGTCCTCCTTACCCCAGCCCGCGTGTGCCCACCTACTCTGGGTGTGTCTCACGCTGGCCTGTCCACACCTGCCGCACGTCAGGCCAGTCAGAATGGCGATTATTAAAAAGTCAGGAAATGATAGATGCTGGAGAGGATGTGGAGAATAGGAACGTTTTTACACTGTTGGTGGGAGTGTGAATTAGTTTAACCATTGTGGGAGACAGTGTGGCGATTCCTCAAGGATCTGGCACCAGAAATACCATTTGACCCAGCAATCCCATTACTGGGTATATATCTAAAAGATTATACATTATTCTGTTATAAAGACACATGCACATGTATGTTTGTTGCAGTACTATTTACAATAGCAAAGACTTGGAACCAACCCAAATGCCCATTAGTGATAGACTGGATAAAGAAAATGTGTCACATATACACCATGGAATACTATGCAGCCATAAAAAAGAAAAATAATTGAGATCATGCCCTTTGTGGTACATGGATGAAGCTGGAAGCCATCATTCTCAGCAAACTAACACAGGAACAGAGAACCAACCACCACATGTTCTTACTCATAAGTGGGAGTTGAACAATGAGAACACATGGACACTGGGAGGGGAACATCACACACAGGGGCCTGTTGTGGGGTGGGGGGCAAGGGAAGGGAGAGCATTAGGAAAAACACCTAATGCATGTGGGACTTAAAACCTAGATGAAGGGTTGATGGGTGCAGCAAACCACCATGGCACATGTATACCTATGCAACAAACCTGCACATTCTGCACATGTATCTTGGAACGTAAAGTAAAATAATAATAATAAAAAAAGGGCTTGCTTGCACGGTTATGGTTGAGATGACAGATATTCTTCAACATGCTCAAATGAGGAAGATGAGGGTTGAAAACCCATTGTAGGATACTGTGGATCTAGCGATCCGCCACAGTTCCAGGAGAACTTATGCTCTTGATCTAAACCACAGTTGTTCTCAACACTGACTGTGTGTCAGAGTAATGATAGAAAGCTTTGAAAAATATAGATTTTCAGGAATTGCACACAGACCTGCTGAATCAGGGATAGGGCCAGAATCTGTATATTTCAAAAGTTCCTCCAGTGTTTCTTTATATAGCCATGGTTTTCAAACTGCCACTTGAAAGCTAAGGAAAATTATGATAGAAAATATAAATGGTAGTGGGCCCAGGAACTAGGAAACCTTGATTTGTTCTGCCACTAGTTCAATGAATGGTCTTATTCAAGGCACTCCTATCTTTCCTTGTCTTTCAAATGAGAGAGTAAGACTACTTGGTGTCTAAAGTCTTTCTATCTCTGACATTACCTTGAGAGAAAGGTGCATCAACCACAATGGTTGATTTTGAGAATATCTGAACTTTTTCATAGAGACCAAGGTAAATAGGAGTATTATTGCATTGCGTAATTGTGCTCATGGTTCAAGGTTTACCATGTTTTAGTCCCTCCCAGAAAAGGAAGTAGAGCATAATGCCGCAGAAACAAGGCAAATATAGACACCAACTCTCTGAAAGGAAAGAGAGGAAATACCTACTGGGAGTTTCTTTGTCTGTGATAATAGCCTTTTTCCCCACTCTGGGTTATAGGGTTTGGGAAAAATAACGCACAGATATTGTGTGTAAAATGCCAATATTTTGTATCTATTGTTTCCACAAACCCAAACAGAGTACTCTGTATGGTGAATGCTTTAAGTTTTCATAGATCATTTCCTTCTT
>NW_016807537.1:152109-160934 GCF_001698545.2 Rhinopithecus bieti | reverse complement strand
GCCAGGATGGTCTCGATCTCCTGACCTCGTGATCCGCCCGTCTCGGCCTCCCAAAGTGCTGGGATTACAGGCTTGAGCCACCGCGCCCGGCCTCCATTTCCTTCTTCTTAATCACATCTACAGGTAAATGTTTTTAAATCAGTGATCTTTTCCTTAGTATAATCAGTGGTTCTATATGACTTTAAAGAATGAGCTGTTTTGGTTGGGCACGGTGGCTCAGGCCTGTAATCCCAGCACTTTGGGAGGCCAAGGCGGGCAGATAACAAGGTCAAGAGAGCGAGACAATCTTGGCCAACATGGTGAAACCCCGTCTCTACTAAAAATATAAAAATTAGCTGGGTGTGGTGGTGTGCACCTGTAATTCCAGCTACTTGGAAGGCTGAGGCAGGAGAATCACTTGAATCTGGGAGATGGAGGTTGCAGTGAGCCAAGATCGCGCCACTGCACTCCAGCCTGGCGACAGAGTGAGACTCCATCTAAAAAAAAGAAAGAAAAAAAGCTGTTTTGATAATTTTACCATTTATTGAGATTACTACCTTGGCAATTTTTTCATTTAATTTGACCAGAATTAGAGAAATAAAAGGTTAAATTGAATTGCATCAATTAGGAACTCTTAATATAAATAATAAAATGAGAAATATGATTTTAGTTGTCATGGGAATACTTTGACTTTGGCTTGATGTATGGAAACATTTATCTAGGGCCCAGGTCATTTGAAATAAAATATTGGGATAAATCAAATTATTGTTTAAGACAATATCCAGTTAAAACAACCTAAGAAGTATCACTGATGAGAGTCAAAGAACATTTTACTGTGGTTAAGTTCAACAAGTCAGCAAAACTTGTAGGAGGATGAGAAAGTTTGGTATAGGCTAAAGGTAGAAATAGAAGTTAATGACAACACTGCCATGTAAATGAGTATTTTTTTCTTGTTTAAGAATAGTCCCCCAAATATAAAAGCTGAGGTTTCTTTTAGTATGTTTTATGCACAGTTTGAGTGGAGAGAATCTGTTGGCAAATGGTTTGGGTAAATTCTTGAGCTCAATATTACAAAGTGCATGGAAATTCCCTTCTTTACAGACATGTTTAACCATTGTGGCAAAAAAAAAAAAAAAAAAAAAGAGAGAGAGAGAGAGAGGGGTGGGGAGAAAGGGCAGCCCAGGCTGATGAAATGGGACGAGTATGTTAGGAAACTTGTATTACATTTAAAAAGAACTTTTCGTTGAAAATCTTTTAAGTTCAAAATGCAGAGAAAGCTCTTTAAATTACACATTTGGATTACATAGCTTCTACCACCTGAATGCTAATAAAGGGTTTTGACAGTATGTATAGTCTAAAAGCTTGTGTGAACAATGTTTACGATGTGAAATGCATTGATCACTGAACTTTACATAGTGTTAGTACCTTTCAATGGCCTTTAATGTCAGTGTGTTATGGTTGCTAATAATTCAGAAATATGATGTACTATGAACAGAGTGTATATATTACTGGGAACTGTAAAATCAAATAGAAAATAGGTGAAACAATAAGTATCATTAGCATAAATAACAAATACTGAGAAATTAAGTATGAATCTATTGTGTTTGAGACATTGCACTTCATCTTTCTTGCATTGCTACATAAAGCTAAAGATATAATTAATTCATCTTAGCAAACACCTAGAATTGGTTCTTGACTACTTGGCAGTGTATGGTGAGTATCACAATGATAAGAAAATGGAACTTAAAGTGAGAGCTCTGCCACTGACTTCTTGACTTCTTGTCTGCTCTGGACTGGGGGCACCCACTTTTTGGGTGAGTGGCACTTAGTCCTGGCAGTACCACCCCTGGGTTATTGGGATGTGGAGAATGAGCACGGAGCCAAGCTTTTGTAATCACATGGATCTGCTTTCAAATCCTGCCCCTACCAATTACCAGCTGCGTGACTGTGGGCTTATTTCTTAACCATTCCAGACTTCAGTTTCTGATCTGTAAAATGGGGTCAAAAATACCTGCATTGTAGGATTGCTATAAGATTATATGAAATCCTTAGTACAGTGCCTGGCACATAGTAAGCGCTCAATAAATTGTTGTTATTATTATTATATGAATAAGCATTATGCAACCAGAATATGAGAGTTTGTGCCTATCTTTGCAAAATTTTCACATTTTGATACTTAATTTCCCTCAAATTAAGGTATGCATGATGGTTTTAAGATGAGAGAAGGAAGTTTAAAATGAGTTTTAGTATTTCTTTTGTTTGCTGATGAGGGATACATGAAACAATAATTTGCTTGTGTGTAAGTTACTCCCTGATCTGTAGTGATTCTTTATGCTATAATATGGTTATCATTGCATAACATTTATTTGTGTAGTGACTAGAGGTAATCTCAGTTTTGGACATGGATGTGTTCTTATTCTCTAGAAAATAATCCATCCACTTGTTTCCACTTTAAAGAAAATTAGGTAACTGTGATACAGGGGTAAAGATAAAGCTAAATAGGACCTGTTTTTGCTTGACTACCAAGGTATTAGCTCAGCTGCCTTTTGAGAGAATTTGTGTAAGTCTATGTAATCTTACTAGGCAAGGAAAATTCCTCACAGCTGGCTTCTGAACTTCTTTGAATTTCATGTATTCTATGATGGCATTCAAGAAGTTTAAAATAGTGTCATTCAGAATGCTAAGTATTCATCATAACTGATGCTGTGTCTGCTGAGTGACAGAAATGTCACTGCCTTAATTCTAGCCTCCACTACCACTTACCTACATAACTGTATTAGCCTCACATCCCAACCCTTTAAGTGTTTTAACTTGGAGTATTAGGTGTTCTACTATATATATCTAGTAGTCTTTGCTATTCAGCACCTTGCTGCTCAACTGACTTTCCTTACGTACAGTTCTGATACCAAAACCTCCTTGTTCATAGATGTCTAATGACCACCCATTGTCTATCTATTCCACTACTTGATCTTTAAATCATGCATGGCCTAATTCCAGTGTACTTTCCCAGTTTTGTATGCCAGTGTTCTCTTTCATGTAATATATGTGATAGTTCCTGACTCCTCAGCCCTATCTAAGTACTAACGGCCTTCAGCCCACAGCTCAAGTCTGATCCCTTAAGCTTGTCACTTAAGCTCTTTGTCACTTAAGAAATTACATATATTACCTGAAGCCAGGGTGCCTGGGAAGAGTCTACCAAGCTATAATCTTTTTCCTGTTCCCCTCCATAGATGTCCAGTCTGTAGGCGTGGGTTTCTTCTCTAATTTACTTAAGCTTCCAGCTTATTTAATTAAATCAGGACATCCTCATCGATCCTCAGCCCTGTTGGTTGGGCCCCTGAATGCAACCCATTTAATTTTGGCTCTGAACACAAGGCTCCCTGTTTGGGCAATTGTCCAAACAGTTGCCTAGAGATCTAAATTCTTAGTTTCTTGCCAGTTTCATCTCCTATCATTACAGCACATGATATTGTTATTTACCATTCGGCTTCAATTTTCTCTGCTTGTTCTCCATGTGAGAACAAGTTCTCTTGTTCTCTGCTTGTTCTCATATGTGAATGCTAGGCTGGAATGTACTTAACTTTACCATATCTTGATTTGGCATTAGAGCAGGGCATAGCAAACGAAGGCCCCTTGGGCCAAATGCAGCCCAACCATTTTTTTTTTAAGTAAAGTTTTATTGCAGCACAGCCATCCCCATTCATTTACTTACTGTCTGTGACTGCACTACAATGGGAGAGTTGAGTAGTTGCAACAGAGACAATGTAACCTGTAAAGCCTTAAATATTTACTTCTGAATCTTTACAGAAAATGTTTGTTGATCCCTGATCTAAAGCCAAGCAGTTCTCTCAACCTAGATACTGCTTATTCTTTGATAATTTCCCATTCCCATCTTGTTAACTACTAAGGCCAGTTCATTGAGACTATGAAAAAAGCTTCCAACCCATTCAAACTATTTGCTCTTTCTTGAATTTCCCTGCCTTCTCTTTCTCACCTTTCTAGAATACTATTTCCTTGTGTTTTGCTTTTTAGCAGAAGAGATGCAATAGTATTAAAGACTACAAGAGTAGTCTCATGATGTCTTTTAATTTAATATCTAGGCCCTAATACACAATTCTGAATATTGCTACTATCTTTCAGCATGACTTTCCAATACCATTAAGATTAGGCCTTTCTGTTCTTCAGTTTCTCTAACTCAAGTCTTCTAAGCTCCACAGCTTCCAACATCTTTAATTGCCAGATCTTCCCAATATTATAACATCCATGCAATAACATCCATGCATTCCAGTCCCTGTCCTGCAGCATCTCCAATGCCCTTGTTTTCTAAACTTCCCAGTATTCAAGTTATTAAAAATTTAGGTCTTACTAATATCTCCAACAACCCATCTTCAAAGTCCAGGTCTTGTCTTTCAGGATCGAGAGTTCTAAATTACAAGTCTTCCATGGTCCTAATCCTCCAATGTCTCCGATATACAGGTGTTCTAGAGGCTATGTATCTCATAGTGTTTAAGTCTAAATTCTTCAATGTCTTCCAGCACTTACATCACACAGTTTTACATTTTTAAATGTCTCCTACATTCTAGTTTTACAGTGTATTTTTATTGCCAATTCCTCCAATGCCCAAGTCTTTAAATGCCTGCAAGAACTAGGTCTTACGATTTTCAGGTACATCAATATCCTTAATGTCTGAATGAATAGACCTCTTAATATCCTGGTCTCATATTGTCCAGGCTGCCAGTATTCTTGACGTCCAGCATCTTTAAAATTTAATTCTTCCAAACTGTCTTTTGACATAAATATGTCAGTATCCATGCTTACCAATGTCTCCTAAAATCCAGGGCTTCTCATTTTAGGATTTATAAATGTCTACATCTGCTGTTGTTCATATCTGCCAGTATTTAGGAGTTCCAAGGTACAGGACTTGCAATATCTCTAATTTCCAGAGATTTCCCTGTCTGTGACTTCCAATATTCAATATCCCAATGTTCAGGGTCTCCAGAATCGTCAATGTCCAGAGTAACCAATGTCTTCAAAATCCAAGGCTTGCAATGTCTCCAATATCCTGTGCTTACAATGTTTCCAATGTCCAGGGTTTCCAATGGCGCCAGTGTCAAGGTCTTCCAACAACTCCGGGTCTTCCAGCGACTTCAAGTCTTCCAGCAATCTCAAGGTCTTCCAGATAATCCTGAGCTTCCGGAAAATCAACATCTTCCAGACAATCCATGTCTTCCGGACAATCCATGTCTTCCAAGAAGCTCCAAGTCTTCCAGTAAATCCAGTCTTCCAGCAATTATAGGTCTTCCACCAAATCCAGATCGTCCAGGAAAATCCACGTCTTCCAGAAAATCTGTGTCTTCCAATAATTTCAAGGTCTTCCATCAAATACAGATCTTCCAGCTAATCCATGTCTTCCAGAAAATCTATGTCTTCCCCAAATCCAAGTCTTCCAGTAAATCTAGTTCTTCCAGAAAATCTAGATCTTCCAGTCAATCAGTGTCTTCCAGAAAGAAATCCAGGTCTTCCAGTCAGCGTCTTCCAGAAAAATCTATGTCTTCCACCAAATCCAGGTCTTCCAGCCAATCCACGTCTTCCGGAAAAAATCCAAGTCTTCCAGCCAATATATGTCTTCCTGAAGATCCACGTCTTCCTGAAAATCCATGTCTTCCAGAAAATCCATGTCTTCCAGTAACCTCCCAGTCTTCCAGAAAATCCACGTCTTCCCAACAATCCAGGTCTTCCGGATAATTCGGGTCTTCCTGAAAATCTATGTCTTCCAAAAAAGCCATGTCTTCCAGAAAATCCACGTCTTCCAATGGCCTCCAGGTCTTCCAGACTATCCATGTCTTCCAGAAAATCCTTGTCTTCCCTCAAATCCATAGCTTCCAAAAAATCCAAGTCTTCCAGGAAATCTGTGTCTTCCAGCAAATCCACGTCTTCCAACAAGCCATGTCTTCCAGACTATCCACGTCTTCCAGAAAATCCTTGTCTTCCCTCAAATCCATAGCTTCCGAAAAATCCAGGTCTTCCAGGAAATCTGTGTCTTCCAGCAAATCCACGTCTTCCAACAAAGCCATGTCTTCCATCAAATTAATGTCTTCCAGCCTACCTGTGTCTTCCAACAAAGGTACGTCTTCCAAGAAAGGTACGTCTTCCAAGAAAGGTACGTCTTCCAAGAAAGGTACGTCTTCCAACAAAGGTACGTCTTCCAACAAAGGTACGTCTTCCAACAAAGGTACGTCTTCCAGAAAATCCATGTCTTCCAACCAAGCCATGTCTTCCAGAAAATCCACATCTTCCGGAAACTATATGTCTTCCAACTAAGCTACGTCTTCCAACAAATCCGTGTCTTCCTGTATCTCCAGGTCTTCCAGCATCTCCAGGGCTTCCAGCATCTGCTCGTCTTCCAACATCTCCCCGTCTTCCAGCATCTTCATGTCTTCCAACAACTACCCAGTCTTCCATCAACTGGCTCAATATCCATGTCTTCCAACGTCTCCAGTGTGCTGATCTTCTAACATTCAGGTCTTCCAGTGTCTGCAATATCCAGGTATTCTATCATGTTCTATAGTCCAGATCTTCCAAACTTTCCCCAGGTCCAGGCCTTTTCAAATCTAGGCTTCCCCTGTCTGAGCCTTCCCATGTTAAAATCACTCTACAGAAAAATCTTCCAACTCAACTATTTCTGCTTCTAGTTGAATTAGCTTCAAAAACATTTAATGGGACATTCCTCCTTATAGACCAGATCTTATGAACCAACTGTGCTGCAGTTTGTGTTTTTTACAATTAGGAAATGTGTATTTAATCTCTACAACTTTTAAAAATAATGTCCACAATAAAACTTCTGCAGAATAAACAGATAGGACTGCTGCAATAAATTTTACTACTTCACTAGTGCTTACAGTTTTTATACAGTTGACTATGTTTAGGTCTAAGTGAAATTTTTATTTAATGAGAAAATTCCTGTTTAAGACTGGTATTTTAGGTAAAGTTAACGTGTAGTGTATTGTTTGTCCATTTTAAATGATATCAATTTTTAACATTGGTCTTATGTGACCAAAGAATAATATAATAATAATAACAACAACACTTAACATAGCATTTGCTACGTCCAGGCACTGTTCTAAGATCCTTACATGCATTAACTCATTTAATCTTCACAACAACCCATTGAAGCTAGGTACCATCATTATCCCTATTTTACAGATGAGGAAACTGGCACACAGAGGTGAAGTAAATTGTCCACAGGACACAATTACTAAATAATGGAGCCAGATTTAAACGCGGCTAGCCTGTTGTGAGAGTCCATGATTGTAACCACTATGCTGTGATATCTGCTGTTTAAAATCATGATAGAATGATGTGATCCAAAGGTTGATTGCTTCCACATTATCTGTAGAATATTATACAATCCCATATACAAATGGTCTCACTTGATCCTGTCACTGCCAGAGTGTATTTGTATGCACAGCTTTTATTCCCCAACCAGCTACTACCATTCCCTTGGTCCTGTATATGGAAGTAGGTGCAAACACTTTCTGATACCATAAGGAAGCACTGAGTTCAATTACCCTTTGCTTCAGAATCATATTCATAGCTCCATGCTTTGAGTACTGGTGCTTGGAATTTATCTCTTCTATCTATTTGAATCCCTTATTACTGACTATTCTCCAGTTTGTACCTTACTATGTGGAGCACTTACCATTAGTTTGTTTCTAACCTCCAGCATCTACCTGCTTGAAATATCACAACCTCCTGGGTTCCTGACCACTGCCTTGTATCCAACTAATGGTAGCTACAACTCCTTAAATCGCAGCATGCTGATCTAGAGAACTAACTACTTGGTTCTCTAAGTCTCAGCTCCCACCAAGTACCTTCAGCAATGTTGCTACCCAGGCCTCTGGCTGACATGAAAACCATGAAAACCACATAATTAAATTTTTACAGTTAGGCAGGGACTCTCTAAAGATTTAAAATCATCTATATGATAACAAAAAGGAACAATAATAATGCCAATTAAAATAGAAATGCCTTCTGAATGTCTTATGATTTATACTTTATAGAGTGCTGTCACCTCATTCATTCATTCATTCATTCATTCAACAAATATTTATTGAGCGCTAACTGTATGCCAGGTATGTTTTGATAAAGCTTAAAATAATCTGTGGGAAACAAACAACATACAGATAATCGAAAAATTACTTATCAATTGTAAGGCCATGAAGAAAAAGTAACTGAGAGTCTGGAAAATCAAGGAAAGCATTCCTAAAGAAGTAATATTTATTGTGACTCTGAAGAATCTATATTCTCATTTGGTTCTCACAATATAGCCTTGTGACTTAAATAAAAAAGATTTTTTATATATCAGTTTTACTAATCTGAGTGCTAACAATAGCCATGAGACCCAGCTGTTTTGACCTCTTTGTTTTCCCTGCTACTCATTTTGCCTTAAAATATATGTGAAGTACTATTGGAAAATATATATCAAGGGATATAAAAATATACTTTTTTGTTTAGTATATTCCACTTCAAGGAATCCGTCCAAGGAAATTATCTGAAATGTGGATAATTCATGCACAAAGATACTCCTCACATAGTTATTTGGTATAGTGAAAAACAGAAAAACCTTAATCTAACATTAAGGGAATGACTAAGTAAATGTGCCACGTACCTATGATGAAATATTCTTCCGTTAAAATACTATGGCATATTCATTTTATAAGTTAAGTGAAAATCAGCATACAAGGTTACATAAAGTGTGATGGCAACTATTTTAAAATATATAATCAGTGACAAATGACTAGAAGTAAATGTATTGGGGACTCTACTAATTATCACTGGATAGGTTG
>NW_016807537.1:149522-151539 GCF_001698545.2 Rhinopithecus bieti | reverse complement strand
TATATATTCTTTTATTTTTAAGTTCTTACAATGTACAGGTATTTTCTATTCAGGAAAAATATTTAAACAATTGTGCACAAAACTATTATTTATTCATCGTTTTTCTTGTACATGGAATCAAGTTTTACTGTTGGAAACACTTCAAAATGTATGTTAGCAAAGTGAAAAAAATAAATTCTCAAATAATTTCAATATCCAGAGATAATCACTGTAAAGATTTTCGAGTATGCTCTTCTAGACACTTTCACTGGTATATTTTCTTGTACAAAATGTAATCATACTGCAATTTAACCTATTTCTTTCTTACACTTAGCAATAAATTGTGAACAACTTTCTATGTCAGTAACTGTGCAGCTATGTAATAATTTTAATATATAATTTATTTACTCCATCTCCTATGGGTGATCATTAAGTTCCTTCCAATTTTCTTGTATTATAAAAACTTCTGTGATCAGCACATACTTTATGTAAGGTGTGAAGAACAGAAACTGTGTCATTCTACATGGCGTCCCTGTACATATTTGTGTGCAGATGTATTTGCATATTACTTAGGATAAATTTCTAAAAGGAGAGTTGCTGAGCCAAACAAGGCCATGTGCATCATAATCACAGCAAAAAAATTACAAGCAATCATATGTCTAACGGTTGGGGTGGTTAGAAAATTATATTGTAACTATCTAATGGAATACTGTGCGGTCATTTAAATTTATACCATGGAAGAATATTTACTGAAATGGGAATATGTTCATAAGGTATCACCAGTGAGAGAAATAGGTCACAAAAATATGTATAATATTCATGTTTTGTAGAAGGAAAACTAAATGCCTTCAGGAAAATAACTAGAAGATATACACTAAAATGTTAGTAGTAAAAGTCCCAAAAAGAAAATGGATAAATCACGGTATATTTCACATAAAATATTATATAGTCATCATATGAATGTTCTACAGCTACACATAATGTGGGTAGATTTTACTTCTAGAATATTAAGATATCATGTCTCAAAAGACTACATATAATAGGATATCCTTTTATATTATTCAAAACAAGTAAAACTAAGCACTATATTATTTAGGGCTACATACACACAGCATACAAATAATTTATTAAAAGCAAAAAAAAATTTAAAATTGAAGATAATGGTCACTGGGGTTGAGGAAAGAGGGTCAGAATATGGGAGGACTATGTAAATGAATTCATATTATGGTTAATATTCCAGTACTCATGTGTTGGGTAGTGGTTGGTGTCATTATGTAATTGAAATCCCATTATTGATTATTTAATAATTTTATGATTATTAACATTAAATAAAAGGCAAGTTAATGGGTAAAATAAAAGAGGGCCTTATATGAATCAATGAGACAGTGTGCACAATCTAAGGATTATTAATCCCTTTCTGTACATTTGTCTTTCATTATTTTTTAAAGTAATTTATCTGTGGGTGATAAGACTACATGGGATTTTTATTCTCTTTTGGTTCTTTGTTCTTGAAATTTTCTATTTTGAACATGCATTATTTTCAAAATTAAAATAGATTTAAACTTTATGTTAATGCGCTTTTATTGATACAGGGAAATAGAATACTATATTTATTGAAAAGCAAGCTCAAAAATTACATAGCGCATGATCCAAAATATGTTGAAAAATACATAATAGGGAGTGAAAAGTGTTGATATGTTAACAATAATTGCTTCTGCGTAGTCAGATTTCAAATCACTTTTTTAATGTTTCCATATATACGTAATGTGTATATATGTATATTCCATATGTACACAATGTGTATATATGTATATTCCATATGTACACAATGTGTATATATGTATATTCCATATATGTATATCCCATATATATATACACACATATATGTGTATATATATGTGTGTGTGTTTTATAGGGTGGGGTTATTTTTTGTTATAAAAGTAATATATGTTTATTGTAAAAAGTAAAAAAAAAGCAGTAGTGTATAAAGTAAAAAGTGAAAATATCCTCCTAATCCTATCTCCCAGAGATAGCCATG
>NW_016807537.1:136466-149229 GCF_001698545.2 Rhinopithecus bieti | reverse complement strand
AACCTATTCTTTTGTTGTGTCATTTGTCTTGTTTTATTATTAATTTGTAGATCTCTGGATATTAGAGTTGATATCCTTTTGTCTGGTGTATATTGCAAATGTTTGTCAATTTGTCTTTTAAATTTATTTATGGTGCTATTTACCATAAAGAAGATTTAATTATGTAAATAGACAAACATTTTAACCTTTTATAGTTTCTTGTTTTTGTTTCATACTTAGGTAGGCTTCTGCACTCCCAAGATTATAAAATATTCTCCCATATATTCTTCTAATCAAAAAATATGTTTTGAGATATGGTCTCTCTGTGTTATCCACATTGGTCTTGAACTCTTGGGCCAAAGAGATCTTCTTGCCTCAGCCTCCTGAGTAGCTGGGACTACAGGTGTGGGCCAGTGTGCCTGGTTCTTCCAATATTTTGTACATTCTTATTGCTTAGTACCCTATCTAGGATTGGCTTTTCTTTTATAAGTGTGTATATGGTAGAAAGTAGGAATCTAAGCTTATTTTTTTTCAGAACAGAGAGTCAGTTTTTTCAACTTATTTCCTCAGTTGAATTATTTCCCTACTGATTTGGAGTTCTCTTTTTATCATGAACTATTTGGGTATTTTTTTATGTTTCTTTTCTGTTCAACTGATAATATTTCTCTAGTACTGAGCTAGTACCTCACTGTTTTAATTACTGTAGCGTTATGTTTTGACATATGATGGGACTGCTCCCCTACATTATTCTTTCTTTCAGAATTTTTCACTATTCTTGTGCATCCTATTTTTCTAGATTAATTTTAAAATCAACTCATCAATGTCCATAAAAAAATTAATCCCTTGGAAATGCTTCAGACCTTTTGAGTAACATGTCAAGAACTGCCATCTTTATGATAGTGAGTTTTGCATCTAGTAACAAGGTGTCTGTCTCAATTTATGTAAATTTACTGTAGTCTCCATTTAGATATGAAAACAATTGTTGGGCTTATTTGTTAGTTTATAGTTTTAGTTCCTCTTACACGAATGATATTGCATTTTTAAAATTCCTTACCATGAGTGCATAGAAAAGCTATTTAATATTTATCTTATATCCAGGTATCATATTGAACTCTATTCCTAGCCCTAACAGTAGTTTTTATTTTCATTTGATTATCTTGATTTCTTAGGTACACAGTCATGCCATTTGTAAATAATAAAACATTTGTCTTTTCCTTGCTAATGTTTGTATGCATTTTTTTTTTCTTTTAGCACATTGTTAAATACTTTATAACTTCCAGGACAATGCAGATTGATGTTGATTAACAAAGAGCAGGCAACCTTCTGTTTTTGGCTCTAATAGAAATGCCTCTTTGTTTAAATATTATAATTGTCATTGTTTCTGATAAATGCCCCTTTTCAAGTTGTGGAAATGTCCTTCTGTTCTTGATTGACGTATAATTTTATCAGGGATGGATATAGAATGTTATCAAGATGGCTTTTCTGGCATCTGACAAGCTGATATCAAGGTGATGATATGGTTATTCTCCTTAATCCATCAGTGTAGTTAATTACCTAATGTTGAGCTATTCTTAGATTCCTGGAATAAAACTGATTTGGTAGTGGTGTTTTGGTATGTCATTATTTTATTTAGGATATAAAGCTCTATATTAACAAATGCCTATAGAAGTGCCCTGTTACCTCTTTCACATCATGGCACCCTGGGGTAAATAGACAAGATTGCTCAGGGCAGAGGCAGCTTGGCTTCCCAGGATCTGCCTGGTTGACCCAAGGCCTTAGGAGATAAAGATTACAGTACACGTGCAAGCCATTCACAGGACACCAGTGTGCCAAGGTACACTTGTTGGGAAACTCTTATTTATTGTTTTCCTTTCTGTGATACCCCTTTCCTGATTTGATATTAGGATTATGATATTTTTGTGAATAAAGTTTTTTTCCTTTTCCACAATGTAAATAACTTAGACACAAGCTGTTCCTTAAACGATTGGTAACACTCACCAGTATAACTGTTTTGTCCTAGTGCATGCTTGGGGCCTAGAAATTTAAATCTTTCAATTTCTTGTATGATTATTTTATCCCAGATTTCCTCCTATTCTGGAGTCAATTTTGTCGAAACTGTCCATTTCATCCGGATTTTCAGATGTATTGATTGGAAATTACACATAATATTTCCTGATGTGCCTTAATTTGCATATACGTGGCTATATGCTTTTTTATTTTCTCTGGTAGGACTTTCCATAGATTTGTATATTTTATTTTCAGTTATCTATTTTTTTTGGAAATATCAAGTGTTTTCAAATATCACTTTCTGCTTTTGTAAATTCCTTCTTTTTACATTCTTTAGTTCTGTTTGATCTCTTCCTAGATTCTCTAGGTAATGCTTAGTTTACTTTTAATTCTTTCTTTTCTGTTTAGTGCATTTAAGTTAGAAAATTTCCTCTAAACACATGTTTGATTGTATCCTATAGTTTTCAGCATTTTCATGTCTGTTTTTTTTTTTGTCACCTCATATTTAGTTAAAGCTTTGTTTTCCTGTTTAATCCAAGAGTTATCTAGAAGTGTATATATTTCAATGTGGTTAGGTTTTAGTTGATGTTTTGCTTCCTATTTCATTTTTCCCTTAATTACTACTTACTATCTCATGGATGGAGAATGTTTCTTGCGTGAGTTATACCTCTTGGAATATTTTCTTTGTATTCTATATGAAATAAATTTTTTATAAATATTCCATGAACAATTGGTGAAAATATATATTTTTGTTGGGGTAAATATTATATCATGCTTCTACAAATTAAGTCAAATTAGTTCATTGTTATTCAAATTTTCTATTTTTGTCTGATTTATCTAAATTTTCTAATAAAAATATATAAAACATCTCACTTAATTGTTTTATTACAGTCTCCTATTTCTAACTTTTTTGGCTTGACATATTTGAAATTGCTTTTAAGGGTATTGTTTTGTGATGATCTTATTGGATTGTATTAGTTCACAATATATATTAATTCAAAAGATACCTTCCTTGACTCATTTAATGATTTTGTCTTGACTCTTCTATGCTACCCCTACTTTATTTTGTTATCATTTGCCTATTATATTCATACCAGTATTTTCAGCTTTTCTTTGTTGTTTTGCTTTGGGTATATCTTTTCAAAACAGCATGTGATGAGTTTTTTTACTCGATCTTGCAATGTCTGCCCTTAATATTTCACAATTAAACCTTTCATATTTATTATAATTTGGTAATATTCATTAATTTTCTGTCTTTTAAAGCCTTGGTAGATTTGTCAAAGTATATGTACTTTTCCTATACTGGTTTGGAAGTTTGAAATATCACTTCTAATAGTGATCATGCTCAAATAGGTACATATATACGTACATACTTATTTTTTACTTCACATACTTTTGTGCAATTGGAACTTTTGAAGTATGTAATATTTTGTAATAAAAAAGGGAGAAAGAAACATCTGCTTTTAATGTGTCTAGTATTTGTTCCTTTGTCAGCAATCTCATTCCCCTTGCTCAGGCTATCATCCTCCAAATTTTAAGTCCTTCCACAAATCTCTCAATCTCTCACTACTGCTCATCTGGTTTATTGCTACCAGATTAATCTCTTTAAATATCATTTTTTTATATCACTCAAAAACATACAATTCAAGTTTCATCATTAAATCTAAATGTCCACATGTGCCCTCCAAGTGCCCATGACCTTCCCTACAGAATCATCTTTGTTCTCTACTTGCCCACGGGTCATCTACTCTAGTCAGACTGGTTTTCTCACTACCACGTACATTAGTATCTCTTCCCTCCTTTACTTTCATTTATGTTGTTCTCTAAACTTTTTCTGTTTTCTCAGAGCCCCACCCAACCATACCTCTCTCAGATTTGTTATTCTATTCCAATAGTTTCCCATCAGGGAACACCTACATCTTCAGGAAGGAGAAATAGTCTGATTACAAAACTGTGGGAACAAACTTTATTTTTGACCCTGAAACCTTCAAACATTTGATTTTATTGAAAAGAGACATTTTGACCATATCTTAAAATTATTAGGTTGGTGCAAAAGTAATTTAATTGTGGTTTTGCTATTAAAAGAAATGGCAAAATCACAATTGCTTTTTCACCAAACTAACAACTTTGAGATTGATATTAAGCCCTCACTCCAAACCAGAATTTTCCTTATGCTTCTACCTTAGTAGCAGTGTTGGTCACCATCACCTCAGTTTAAATATTTTCCCCAGTTTATGCACTTTTTGAATCCCCCCTACCAGAGGAAAGTCAGTCTTTCGCTTCTTTGAGAGTTGGTTTGACATTGCTAGCATTTACTTCATGATCTTGAGCTCCTCTGGAAGTTTCTATCAGTTTCTCCAGGACTGAGATTCCAACAGGGCCTTTGCTTTCATTTCAGTCAGTGTGGCCCTTCCTGTCCTGAAATGAAACTAGGAGTGGGGCCCAAGAACTGTAGGCACTGAAAAAATGTACATTTTCTTACTGGTATCACGAATTAATCAGCTTTCTATGATGCTTCTACCCAACAAGACGAGGTCTTTAGCATACTTTATATTTTCAGTACTTTCACTTCTTCCCCTACCACCTCCTCCAGATGACTCTGCCTGCAGAGTGCCTAACAGAGAGAATAGCTGCAAGCAGTACTATCCTCATGAAGTGGAGCTCTTTTGGAACAAAAAGGCTGAATTCTTGCTGAACCACTGAACTTTTTCTGGATTTTAAAATAATTTTGTTTGTTTACACTATGCGTTTTTATTTTAGGAACTTTACTTAATTTTCTTAGTTTTAAAAATTTACTTAGTTTTCTTAATTTCATAGCCACATCAACAGTAATTATTAAGACAATATGTTCTCCTTGTTACCACTGTGAGCACCAAGTCGTCCCCTTTATTGCATGTATTAGTCCATTTTCACACTACTGATAAAGACATACCCAATACTGGGTAATTTATAAAGAAAGAAAGGTTTAATGGTCTCACAGTTCCATGCAGCTGAGGAGGCCTCACAGTCATGGTGGAAGGCGAAAGGCACTTCTTACTTGGTGGTGGCAAGAAAAAATGAGAACCAGGCAAAAGGGGTTTCCCCTTATAAAACCATCAGATCTCATGAGACTTATTCACTACTACAAGAACAGTATGGGGAAACAGCCCCATATTTCAATTATCTCCCACCAGGTCCTTCTCACAACATGTGGGAATTATGGGAGCTACAATTCAAGATGACATCTGGGTGGGGAAGCCAAACCATGTCACTCCGCCCCTGCCCTCCACCCAAATTTCATGTCCTCACATTTCAAAACCAATCATGCCTTCCCAACAGTCCCCCATAGTCTTAACTCATTTCAGCATTAACTCAAAAGTCCATAGTCGAAAGTCTCACCCCAAACAAGTCAAGTCCCTTCTGCCAATAAGCCTGTAAAATGAGAAGCAAGTTAGTTACTTCCTAGATACAATGGGGGTACAGGCATTGGATAAATACACCCATTCCTGATGGGAGAAATGAGCCAAAACGAAGGCCCCATGCAAGTCTGAAATCAAGTGGGGCAGTAAAATCTTAAAGCTCCAGAATTATCTCCTTTGACTCTGTGTCTCACATCCAGGTCACACTGATGCAAGACGTGGGTTCTCATGGTCTTGGACAACTCTACTCCTATGGCTTTGCAGGGTACAGCCTCCCTCCTGGTTGCTTTCATGGGCTGGTGTTGAGTGTCTGCAGCTTTTCCAGGCACATAGTGAAAGCTGTTGGTGAATCTACCATTCTAGGATCTGGAGGACGGTGGCCCTCTTCTCACAGCTTCACTAGGCAGTGCCCCAGGGGGGACTCTGTGGGGGCTTGAGCCCCACATTTTCCTTCCCCATTGCCCTAGCAGAAGGTTTTTGTGAGGGCCTTGCCCCTGCAGCAAAATTCTGCCTGGACAACCAGGAGTTTCCATGTATCCTCTGAAATCTAGATGGAGGTTCCCAGACCTGAATTCTTGACTTCTGGGTACCTGCAGTCTTCTATTGCATCATCAGACTGCAAATTTTTCACACTTTTATGCTCTGCTTCCCATTTAAACATAAATTCCAATTCCAAACCATATCTTTGTGAATACATAAAACTGAATACTTTTAACAGCACCCAAGTCACCTCTTGAATGCTTTGGTGTTTGGAAATTTATTCCACCAGATACCCTAAATTATTTCTCTCAAGGTCAAAGTTCCACAGATCTCTAGGGCAGGGGCAAAATGCTATCAGTCTCCTTGCTAAAGCATAACAAGAGTCAGCTTTGCTCCAGTTCCCAAAAAACTCCTCATCTCCATCTGAGATCAACTCAGCCTGGACTTCATTGTGCATATCACTATCAGCATTTTGGTCAAAGCCATCCAACAAGTCTCTAGGAAGTTCCAAACTTCATTATATCTTCCTGTTTTCTGAGCCCTCCAAGTCTCTAGGAAGTTTCAAAATTTCCCTGTCTTTTCCTGAGCCCTCCAAGCTGTTCCAACCTCTGTCTGTCACTCAGTTACAAAGTCGCTTCCACATTTTCGGGTATCCTTATAACAGCACCCACTCTACTGATTTCAATTCACTGTATTAGCCCATTCTCAGGCTGCTAATAAAGACATACCCGAGACTGGGTAATTTATAAAGAAAAGAGGTTGAATAGACTCACAGTTCCACAAGGTTGGGGTGGCCTCAGGAAACTTAACAATTGTGGCAGAAGGGGAAGCAAGCATGTCCTTTTTCACATAGTGGCGGGAAGGAGAAGTGCCGAGCAAAAGTGGGAAAAGCCTCTTATAAAACCGTCAGATCTTGTGAGAACTCACTATCAGGAGAACAGCATGAGGGTAACAACCCCCACATTTAAATTACTTCCCACAACGTGGGGATTTGGGGAACTACAATTCAAGGTGAGATGTGGGAGGGGACACAGAGCCAAACCATACCAACCCATTGTCTTTTTCTTTCTTTATCATTTAGAATTCCTATAAGACAGATTTTGACTCACTTATTTTTCAGTTGTCCTCTTCTGAGTTGTTCATGTTAATCATCAATGACCATAACTAAGTACTACTCCTGTTGTTTCTTGCACTGGATGACATATTAATAATATCAAGTTGTCTATTTGAGAAACAATTCAATAGAAAATCAGTCCTTGTAATTTCGTGTACTGTAATTTGTAGTATCTGACCTTGTGATTTTTAAAAAAGAGGCTCTTGTTTAAGCACTGCTTGATTTCTGACTCCTTGGCATCTTAATGCCTGTAGCAGGGCTTTCCTGATTAGCAATCATAGAGGGCTCTTGCTGAACCTCAGATACAGTTGCATTGCAGCATATTTTTAGGAATGTTTCCCTCCTGACTCTCAAAGTAAATCTCATGGGTCTTACATAGTTTATATTTTGGGTTACAGTATTCTAAATATACTTTGCAATTTTGGTAAAAATGCATCCAGCCATTGTCATATGATACTGATATGTATTGGTAAATAATTCAACACAGTATTGTTTCTAATTTTTAACAGTTGAAAACCTAATAAAAACCTTGTGGCATATTATATAGTATATATTATTACATTTGTGTAGTGGAAGGCTACAACATTATACAGTATCAATTTTCCTTTTTTTTTTTTTCGAGACAGAGTCTTGCCCTGTTGCTCAGGATGTAGCAGTGCAATTGCGTGATTTCGGCTCACTGCAACTTCGACCTCCCAGGTTTAAGTGATTCTCATGCCTCAGCCTCTCTAGTAGCTGGGATTACAGGCCTGCACCACCATTACCAGCTATTTTTTTTTAAGTGAATAATGGGATTTCACTATGTTGACCAGACTGGTCTTGAACACCTGGCCTCAAGTGATCCGCCCTCCTCAGCCTCCCAAAGTGCTGGGATTACTTGGTGTGAGCCACTGAGCCCGGCCTTATACTCTTTGAATTTTCTAACCACGTGTGTAATCTTTTTAAAATGCATCTCAGGTTAACTGATAGTGGCATTATGAGGACTTTTTCTTCCCTTCCTTTTACATATTTAATTGAAATAAAACAAATGAAATATTATTTAAAACGCAAATTATGCATTATTAGCTCAATATAGAAAAAAATGGAAGAAAATATGCAAAAATGTTATTGGTGAGTATTTCTGGATTATGGATGGTTTTATTTTTTGCTTCAATAGTTTTTGTGGTACTGGTAGTTTTGGGTTACATTGAAAATTTCTTCAGTGGTAATTTTTGAAATTTTAGTGCATTTGTCATCTCAACAGTGTACATTGTACCCAGTATGTAGTCTTTTATCACTCACCCCCGACCAGCCTTTCCTACAGTTGCCAAAGTCTATTATATTATTCTTATGCCTTTGCATCCTCATTGCTTAGCTTCTACTTATAAGTGAGGACATACAATATTTGGTTTTCCATTCCTGAGTTATTTCACTTAGAATAATGGCCTCCAGCTGCATCCAAGTTGCTGCAAAAGACATTGTTTCATTCTTTTTATGGCTGAGTAGTATTCCATGCTGTGTATATACCACATTTTCTTTATGTACTCATTGGTTGATGGACACTTAAGTTGATTCCATATCTTTGCAATTGCAAATTGTGCTGGTATAAGCATGGGTGTGCATGAGTCTTTTTTATGTAATGACTTCTTTTCCTTTGGGTATATACCCAGTAGTGGGATTGCTGGATTGAATGGTAGTTCTACTTTTAGCTCTTTAAGGAACCTCCATACTCTTTTCAATAGTGGTTGTACCACTTTATATTCCCACAAGCAGTGTGAAAGTGTTCCCTGTTCACCACATCCACACCAACATCTATTATTTTTTAATATTTAAATTATGGGCATTCTTACAAAAGTAAAGTGATATCTCATTGTGGGATTAATTAGCATTTCCTTGATGATTAATGATGTGCATTTTTTAATATGTTTGTTGGCTATTTGTATATCTTCTTTTGAGAAATATCTATTCGTGTTTGTATTAGTCCATTCTCTCATTGCTATAAAGAACTACCCAAAACAGAGTAATTTATGAAGAAAAGAGGTTTAATTGACTGATATTTATGCAGGCTGTACAGAAAGCATGGCTGGGGAAGACTCAGGAAACTTACAATCATGGCAGAAGGCAAAGGGAAAGCAGGCACATCTTCACATGGTGGAGTAGAAGAGAGAGAAAGAATAAAGGGGGAAGTGCTACACGCTTTCAAACAACCAGATTTCATGAGAACTCACTCATTATCACAAGAACAGCAAGGGTAAAATTTGCCCCCATGATCCAATGGCCTCCTACCAGGTCCCTCCCACAACACAGGATTATAATTTAACATGGGATTTGGGTGGGGACACAGAGCCAAACCATATCAATGTTCTCTGCTCACTTTTTGATGGGATTATTTGTTATTTTTGGCTGATTTGTTTGAGTTCCTTGTAGATTCTGGATACTAGTACTTTGTCAGATGCATAGTTTGTGAATATTTTCTTCCATTCTGTGGTTTGTCTGTTTGCTGATTATTTCTTTTGCTGTGCAGGAGTTTTTTAGTTTAATTAGGTCCCATTTATTGATTTTTGTTCTTTTGCATCTGATTTTGGGGTCTTAGTCATAAATTTTTTTGCCTAAGCCAAAACCCAGACAAGTTTTTCCAACATTATCTTCCAGAATTTTTATAGTTTCAGGCCTTAAATTTAAGTCTTTGATCCATGTTGAGTTGATTTTTGTGCAAGGTGAGAGATGGGAATCAAGTTTCTGTCTCCTACTTATAACTTTCCTGTTTTCCCAGCACCATTTATTGAATAGGGTGTCCATTCCCTAATTTATGTTTTTGTATGCTTTGTTGAAGATCAGTTGGATGTAAGTGTTTGGCTTTATTTCTGAGTTCTCTATTCTGTTCCATTGGTCTACATGCCTATTTTTATAGCACTACCATGCTTTTTTGGTTACTATAATCTTGTAGTATAATTTGAAGTCACATAATGTTATGCCTCCAGGTTTTTTTTGTTTTGTTTTGTTTTGTTTTTTTTGCTTAGTATTGCTTCGGCTATGTGGGCTCTTTTTTGGTTCCATATGAATTTTAGGATTGTTTTTCTAGTTTTGTGAAGAACGCTGATGTTATTTTTCTGGGAATTGCATTGAATCTGTAGATTGCCCTTGGCAGTGTGACCATTTTCACAATATTGATTCTACCCATCCATAAGCATGGAATATGGTTCCATTTGTTTGTGTCATCTATGATTTATTTTATCAGTGTTTTGTAGTTTTTCTTGTAGAGATCTTATACTTCCTTGGTTAAGTACTTCCCTAATTATTACTACTTTTTCACCTGCTGTAAAAGGGATTGAATTCTTGATTTGATTTTCGTCTTGGTTGTCATTGGAATATAGCAGTGCTACTAATTTATGTACATTGATTTTGTATCCTGAGACTTTGCTGAATTCATTTATGAGATCTAAGAGCTTTTTGGATGAGTCTTTAGGGTTTTATAGGTATGTGATCATATCATTAGTGAACAGTAACAGTCTGACTTCCTCTTATCCAATTTGGATGTCCTTTATTTCTCTCTCTTGTCTGATTGCTCTGGCTAGAACTTCCAATAGTATGTTGAATAGAAGTGGTAAAAGTGGGCATCCTTGTTTTGTTCCAGTTCTCAGAGGGAATGCTTTTAACTTTTCTCCATTTAGTATGATGTTGGCTGTGAGTTTGTCATAGATTTCTCTTATTACTTTGAGGTAAGTCTCTTTTATGCCTATTTTGTTGAGATTTTTTTTTTTCAGAAAGGGATGCTGGATTTTATAAAATACTTTTTCTGCTCCTATGGAAATAACTATATGATGTTTGTTTAAATTCTGTTTATGTGATGTCACACATTTATCGACTTGTCTATATTAAACTATCCCTGCATCACTGGGATGAAGCACACTTGAACATGATGTATTATCTGTTTGACGTGCTGTTGGATTTGGTTAGCTAGTATTTTGTGAAGGAGTTTTGCATCTATGTTCATCAGGGATATTGGTCTGTAGTTTCTTTTTTTGTTATGTCCTTTCCAGGTTTTGATATTAGGGTTATCCTGGCTTCATAGAATGATTTAGGAAGTATTCTGTCTTTCTCTATCTTTTAGAATAGTTGCAGTATGACCAGTATGACTGGTACCATTTCTTCTTTGAATGTCTGGGAGAATTCAGCTGTGAATCCATCAGGAATTTTTTTTGGCATTTTTAAGATTACTGATTCAATTTTGCTGCTTGTTATTGGTCTGTTAAGGGTTTCTGTTTCTTCCTGATTTAATGTAGGAGGATTGTAAATTCCAGAAGTTTATGCATTTCCTCTAGATTTTCTGATTTGTGCATGTAAAGGTGTTCATAGTAGCCTTGAATGACCTTTTGTATTTCTGTGGTATCAGTTGTAATATCTCCCATTTTGTTTCTAATTGAGCTTATTTGGATATTCTCTCTTTTCCTGGTTAATCTTGCTAATGGTCTATTAATTTTGTTTAAATTTTCCAGTCTTTTTTTTGTTGTTGTTTCAATTTCATTTAGTTGTGCTCTGATCTTTGTTATTTCTTTACTTCTGCTCAGTTTGGATTTAGTTTGTTCTTATTTTTCTAGTTCCTTAAAGTATGACATTAGAGTGTCGATTTGTGCTCTTTCAAACTTTCCTATGTAGGCAATTAACGCTATGAATTTTCCTCTTAGCACTGCTTTTGCTGTATCTTAGAGGTTTCGATAAGTTGTGTCACTATTATTCATTTCAAGTAATTTTTATATCTCCATCTTGATTTCATTGTTAACCCCCAAATCGTTCAAGAGCACATTATTTAATTTCCATATATGTGTGTAGTTTTGAAGGTTCCTTTTGGAGTTGATTTCCAGTTTTATTCCGCTGTGGTATCAGAAGATATTTGATATGATTTTCATTTTCTTACATTTATTGAGACTCATTTTGTGGCCTATCATATGGTCTATCTTGGAGAAGGTTCAATGGGCTGATGAGAAGAATGTGTATTCTACAGTTGTTGGGTAGAATGTTCTGTAAATATCTGTTAAATCCATTTCTTCTGGGTATAGTTTAAGACCATTGTATCTTCACTGACTTTCTGTCTTGATGGTCTGTGTAATACTGTCAGGGGAATATTGAAGTTCCCCACTATTATCGTGTTGCTGTCTATCTCATTTCTTAGATATGGTAGAAATTGTTTTATAAATTTGGGAGGGCCAGTGTTAGGTGCATATAAATTTAGGATTATCATATCTTCTTGTTGTACTGACCCTTTTATCATTATATAATTACCTTCTTTGTCTTACTGTTGTTGCTTTAAAGTCTGTTTTTTCTGTTATAAGAATAGCTATTCCTGCCCATTTTTGGCTTCCACTTGTGTGAAATATCTTTTGTCATCCCTTTGCCTTAAGTTTATATGAGTCCTTATGTGTTAGATTAGTCTTTTGAAGACAGTAGATATTTAGTTGTTGTTTTTCTTATCTATTTGTCTATTCTGTATCTTTAAAGTGGAGCATTTAGGTCATTTACATTCAGCATTAATATTGAGATTTGAGGTACTGTTCTATTCATTATGCTCTTTGTTGCATGAATACCTTGTGTTTTATTTTTATTGTGTTATTGTTTTATAGGCCCCATAAGATTTATGCTTTAAAGAGGCTCTATATTGATGTATTTTGAGGTTTTGTTTCAAGATTTATAACTCCTTTTTAACATTTCTTGTAGTGCTGGTTTTGTAGTGGAAATTTCCCTCAGCCTTTGTTTGTCTGAAAAAGATTATCTCTCCTTCATTTATGAAGCTTAGGTTTGCTGGATACCA
>NW_016807537.1:128925-135997 GCF_001698545.2 Rhinopithecus bieti | reverse complement strand
CCTCAGGAACACCAATTATTCTTAGATTTGGCCATTTAAAATAATATATTTCTTGGAGACTTTGCTCATTTCTTTTTATTCTTTTTTTCTTTATCTTTGTTTGATTGGGTTAGTTCAAAAGCCTTGTCTTCAAGCTCTGAAATTCTTTCTTCTATTGGTTCTAGTGTATTGTTGAAACTTTCCACTGCATTTTGTATTTTCCTAAGTGTATTGTTCATTTCCCAATGTTTTAATTGGTTTTCTTTATGATATCTGTCTCTCTGGAAAATTTTCATTAATATCCTGACTTTATTACTTTCTTTATGTTGGTTTTTATCTTTCTTTGGTATCTTCTTGAGTATCTTAATAATTAACCTTCTGAATTCTGTATCTGGCATTTAACAGATTTCATCTCGGTTTAAATCCATTGCTGAAGAGCGAGTATGATCTATTGGGGGTGTTACAGAACCTTGTTTTGTTATATTAGCAGAATTAATTTTCTGATTCCTTCTCATTTAGGTAGACTATTTATTCAAGTAGTTCTTGAATTTATTTTTGATTTGACTGTGTTCTTTTTTAATGTAATGTTTCCCTCCTAAGGATCTGGCTTTAATGTTTACAGTTTGTTATAGCCAAATTTGATTTTTGCTGCTTTTAGGGGTGAAGACTCTGTATGAGTTCCTTAGTTACAGAGAGTTTTTGTGCACTGACTTTCCCAGATGCTGGTTATAGTAGTTATGTACTTGATGTGTGGGCAAGTTCACTGTCTCTTATGGGGTTGGAATGTCAGAGATCTCT
This sequence comes from Rhinopithecus bieti, assembly GCF_001698545.2. Classification (NCBI taxonomy): domain Eukaryota; kingdom Metazoa; phylum Chordata; class Mammalia; order Primates; family Cercopithecidae; genus Rhinopithecus; species Rhinopithecus bieti. Next base: position 135,220 of record NW_016807537.1, on the reverse strand, counting down.
TGAAGCCTATCTCGTTCTCTTGTGTTGTACATTTTATTTAATTTTTCTTCAGTATTTTATTTAATGAGTTGATTATTTAGGCTTCAGGATAGTAGGGGAGGTATCCCTGGGTAGGCACCAGTTGTAGCTAAAGCAGATGGGTAGATGTAATACCAATGGTGTGCAGAGGTCCCAGGCTTGATGAAGATGGCTGAGGGAGCCCTCTATTAGATGTGCTGAGGTTTTATCAGAGTGAAGGGTAGGAGCTACATCAGGTCACCTGCCAGGCCAGCAGGAAAGCTATCCACTTCCAGGCCTCACTCCTATCCCAGTGTTCCAGCTACTCAGATCAGACAAGCACCTCTTTTCATCTGCAGGAATATTGATGTTCCAAGTGTGGAAGAATTGTGACTCTGCCTCTTGTGCATGCCTGAATCTGGGGAGTGTTCCTCCTGTGGGGCTGCAATCACCCTGAATTGTTCCAGGAAGGCTGTCTATAGGTGCATCCATGTTGTGTTCCCATGGGAGAAGCTGCAGCTGTGTCTGCAGTGGTGTGCAAGGGGGGAACAAGGACCACTTCTCCAAGACCCTTCATGATCACAGAGACTGCCAGCCTATTGGGTAGAGGTGCAGATTTTCCCTACTGTGCCCAGCACTGCAATTGCGTCTCTGCTGTAAGAAAATTTCCACCAATGAAAAAATCTGGGACTCAAGACCTGCCATTCCGATTCTTTTGTCCCGTGGGGCATTCCCCTAATGTGGTGCACTCCCTCTTCCCCTAGGAATGGGACTTCCTGAGAGCCAGAATACAGTGATTGTTACTGCTCTTCTAGGTCTAGCCACCCAGTGGGGCTACTAGACTCTGGGTTGGTACTGGGAAATATCTGCCGCAGATCCACCGATGTGATCTGTTCAGTTCTCCCAGCAGTGGATACCAGCACCTACTCTGATGGAGGAGGCAGGGGAGCGGTGTAGACTCTGTGAGATTTCTTAGTTGTGGATAGGCTTAGTGTGCTGGCTTTCTCAAATGCTGGTTATAATAGTAGTGAGCTTATCATGTGGACAGACTGAAGACCTCTAGTTACTCACAGTGTTGTAGGCAGTGGTGATAGTTGAGGTCATGCGACCATTTTCTTCTTGAGTGCAGTGTTATTATACCTAGAGGTGCTGTAACGGCCTGTGTTGATTGGTCTCCAGCCAGGAGGTAACACTTGCAAAAGATCATCAGCTACAGTAGTAACAGTGGGATTTGAGTTGCGCTAAGTTTCCCGGAGGAAATATTCTGGTTTGTCAGGTGATGAGTGGGGCTATAAAGCTCCCAAAAGTTTATTTCCTTTGTGTTAAGCTACCGGGGTGGGTGGAGGGATGTCATCAGATGGGGCAGGGTTAGGCGGGTCTGAGCTCTTACTCTCTTTGAGTGGGGCAGGCCACAGCCCCTGTGAAGGACAGGGGATGGTTGCCAGGCCACTAGGGTAATGTTCTGGAGGAAGGTATAAGTGCCTCTGCTGCACAGAAGAGTTTGCTAAGGGAGTCTGGAGTAGCAGGCTGCAACAGTAAGCCTTACCCAGCTCCCAGGCAGTTGGTGAGGCCAGTCTCACTCCTGTAGTGCTCTTCTGATAGCACCAGGTTTAGATCCAGGCATTCTGCGCACAGATGTCAGATATGCCCCAGGCAGGGAGGCAGCAACCATGCCTTTCAAACCATGCCCCTCCCCGTCTGCCTGCAGGGCTGGGTGCCAAGCTTCTGTGCTCGAGTCTGAAGCATACTTCCTGCTTGATCCCTGGGTTCTGATCAAGGGAATTGGTCCCCGCTTGAGATTATATCACAAAATTCATTTGGGAGCTTCTTTCACTCTGCAAGCTCTTCCTGAGCTTGTTGGGTGTCTTCCCCGAGGGCCCCTGTGAGATATAGTCAGGAACAGCTTCCTTAGGTTCCCTATTCCCTAGGGATAGGAATGCCTGCAAGGCATTTTCTGCTGCTGCTTCTACTTTTATGTTTCACACCGCTCCCTCAATCCTTCCCAGGTCTGTGTAGGGTTAAGGCCTTCTCCCATGGTCTGAATTTTCAGATTCCCCAGTGGGGATGTATGCTCGGAAGCAGACTCTCCGCTTCTCACACTCTGGGAATTTACAGGTGTTTTGCCTGTCTCACAGAGTAGGTTGCAGCCTGCCACTTCTTTCAAAGGATCTGTAGATTCTTTCAGTTTTCCTGTTAAGTTCCTGTGTTGGTTCTTGGGGGAAAAAAATAGTGTGAATTTCTCTCCACTATTCTGTCCTTCCAGGTGGGAGGGCCGCACTAACACTGCCTCCAGTCTGCCATCTTAAAAAAAACTAATTATGGCTGTTTTTAGTAGCATTCAAAAAAATGTTTAACTTTTAATTGCAGGGCTGCAGGTGCAGGTTTGTCATATAGGTAAATTGTGTCTTGCAGGGGTTTTGTGTAAAAATTATTTCATAGCCCAGATAATAAGCATAGTGATTAGCTCTGATGACTGGAGGAACACCAGGGTCCTTGGCCTCATGCCGACGGGATTAACAACACGGACACGCGTGGAGTGGTTTTAAGGAGCAAAAAGTTTAATAGGCAAGAAGGAAGGAAGAAAGAAGAGAACAGCTCCCTGTACAGAGACAAGGGAGGGAGGCTTGGAAGAAAAAGAAACCCCATGCATGGCAGAAAGGCAGTTCATTATATCAGGAGCCTGGGGCAGGGGGTGTCTTGTTGCGTACGGCCCAGAGGATTGGTTTGACCAGGTGTGTCATTCACGTAGCTTGCCAAAAACCTGGCCCTCCTAACTTAGTCCGTTAATATGCAAATGTGGGTCATCCTGATGTTTTGAACACATGATGTTATCTGGAGGTGGCCATCACACTTGGCACAATGGTGATAAGAAGAGGGCAGGAATCACCATATTGGGTGAACCCGGTTTCTAATGGCCTGCATTTGCATATCAAAGCTTGACAGCCCAGCCCTTCAAGCCGCCTTTTCTGTTAGAAAAGAGATGGTTCAGGGGTTGTTTCTTATTACAGGAAAATTTCCACTGAGAACCTTTACCCTTACTATCCTACCTAAAATCATTTCTCAATAACTCCTGTATTATTCCCCCTCAAAGAGAAGTGAACCTAACTGCTGTTGGGAGGTGTTGGATGATGATTCTTTCTGGCTGCTCCCTGCCTCAAAGGGGCTTTGTGTGGCGGAACAGCGGTTGGGCCTTCTCCTGAGGTTGAATGGTGGGTCCATGTGTGGCTCTGCTCACAGCACCATTTGGAGTTTAATTGCTTCTAGGTGAAAACAGATACATTTTACAATAAGTTTTAAAATATAGGGTTAGAATATAAGTATTAAGGTTACCACCATTAGTGGGGGTCCCATAGAACATAACTGACAGTAGAGTTTGACACCTGTTTGTTACACCAGTGGATTGCAATACCGGTTTGCCTCCACTAGATGTCGATGTACATTACCAGAAACGTTAATATAAAAGTTACTTTTTCCTAGAGAAAAGCATATTTTCCCCTTGATTTGCCATTAGAGAATAACTTTAGGCTCAGGCCATCTTTTTAACTTGCAGTATGATTGGGAGAAATGCATTATTGGCTGGCTAAAATAACTTTAGCATTAATTGTGACAATTACTTTCCTTTAATTATTATAGTTTTTCATGACTTTCACAGACCCTCCCACAACATCCTTAAGCTTTCTGACTTCTCCCAAACATCTTTCCCTTAAACAACCAGTCATTTCATTTTAGGACAAGTATTTACCATAAAAATCCTTTCTTATATACAATTTCTTTCTTTATAACCTTCTTTTCATAGCTTAGAGTGTCTTATATTACCAATCTTTAGTAAAAAGTCCTATTGAACTTAATGATATGCTTGCTTCTTATCTGTAACTGTTGCTCCTGTTATAAGCAAAACAACCTTGACTAAATTTCTCCTGTAATTATTAATCCTGTTATAAGGATGATAATCAGGCAAAATATTACAGCAATTATAATTTTACAAACAGAATTCCACACTGTGGGTGCTGCCACAGTGTACAGTTCTATTGCAAATAGTAGCGTGACTATAACCATTTTCCCAAGAGTGGCATGGTAAATAATTGTCATTTAAAACTTTACTTGCCCAGATATAGTATTTCCCTTTGGAGATTTACAAAGTTACAAATGCGATTCTATGAATAATTAAATCTCCCTGCAAATATGCATTAAGAAGAAGTTCTAATATTTGGTGGCAAATTTTGAGACGAAAGGACAGAAATGACAAAAAGTATCTGTTGAGGTAAAGGTGGGACTCAGTAAGATGCATAGTCCTTCACTCAGTTTCTTATCTTTTATGGTGTTTAGCTTAAGATCTTCTACTTCTCCACATTGATATTCAGGGTGTTCCTCTGGGCTGTCAAGGGTTGCTCCCTCAGCTCTTCAGGCTTTGAATTGAGTGTGATGTATCCAGGAGTTGATTCCTATAACTTTTACTGCTGAGAAGATTGAAAGAAGAACAGTGGTGGTCCCTTCCCAGGTTGGCTTATGGAAGGAGAGAGAGGAAAATTTTCACTAATACTAAATTTCCTGGGTTAAAGAAAGGTGGTTTTATTTCCTGGGCTTGGGCTTCTGCTAGTTGTGTTCATTCTTGTTGGAAGTGAGCTAGAGAGGTTACATGCTTAACCAATGTAGAGGTTTTCTGTCTGCAAACAATCTCTGAGCACACTGATGAGTTTTATCCTTTCTCCAGTGAAAAGCTTGGGGAAGGATTTTAAGGACCTTCATTGGCTGGAGGCTGGCAAATAGAGTTTGCCATCCTGAGGGCTGAAAAGTATGCCCTTGAGAAGTGGCCTATTCTATTTCTGCAGGGGAATACTGAGGTTTAATTTCTTTTATGGAGCCCTCCTAGATTAGAAGGGCTTGAAGTGTGTCAGTGCCTTGTGGCTTCCTTGCCTTTGACTTAGCTGGCTGATCAGCTCATCTGTTTTCTTTGGCTACCTCATCTGTTCCCTTTCGATGTTCACTATAATGCATCCCTGCTATCTGTCATGCAAGAAAAACTGAGGATAATAATCTGCTAGTTTCCTGGTGATATTTTATAGTAGATCCATTAGTGGTAAGAAAATTCTTTTCCTTTTCAATGGCAGCATGAGCATAGAAAATCAGGAAGGCATACTTGGAGTCAGTATAAATGTTAGTTACCTTTCCCTGGCTTAATTTAAGTGCTTTTGTAAGAGCTATTAGCTCAGCTAATTGAGTGCTTATGTTTGGGGACAGTGACTACTGCTTATCCTGCCTTACGTACTTCTTGCTTTACCGGGCTGTTTGCTAGCTAAGAGCTCCCACCAGAGAACGGTGATCCTGCCACATTATATGGGGTATAAACAGTTCAATTATGACCTGGGGTTAACTTGGAGGCTTTTCTGACTAATAGAGCTATCATGACAATGGCTTGGAAGCATGTTTTAAATAGGTCCTCCTAACTACAACCAAAGTGGAGAAAATATTGGATTCGGATTTTCCTGAGATGCCAATTACGGTCAGGCTATAGGAAGAGGGGAGACCTGGATTCGAGAGAAAAAAAGAGAGAAACTGGCTCTAGTGTTTAGAAGGAGGTCTGCTTTCCTTTCTTCAATTTTCAGAATCACCTGGGACTCCTGTGCTATGATGGCAATTTGAGTTGCTGGAGCCGAGGTTTGAGCCCTGGGATCCATCGGTCCTGCCGTACCATCTGTAAGACTGGTCCTGATCCCAGTGACCTCCGCCTCTGGGGGCAGTTCTGTCTCCAGTGGTTTTCACCACAGGCTGAACGGGGTCAAGGTGGCTTCTTCTTGCTGCCTGGGAATTCCTTTTTAAAATGCCCTGGTCTACAATGAGATGCCATCTCACACCAGTTAGAATGGCGATCATTAAAAGTCAGGAAACAACAGGTGCTGGAGAGGATGTGGAGAAATAGGAACACTTTTACACTGTTGGTGAGATTGTAAACTGATTCAACCATTGTAGAAAATAGTATGGCGATTCCTCAAGGATATAGAACTAGAAATACCATATGACCCAGCCATCCCATTACTGGGTATATACCCAAAGGATTATAAATCATGCTGCTATGAAGACACATGCACACATATGTTTATTGCGGCACTATTCACAATAGCAAAGACTTGGAACCAACCCAAAAAAGTCCATCAATGATAGACTGAATTAAGAAAATGTGGCACATATATACCATGGAATACTATGCAGCCGTAAAAAGGGATGAGTTCATGTCCTTTGTAGGGACATGGATGAAGCTGGAAACCATCATTCTCAGCAAACTATTGCAAGAACAGAAAAC
>NW_016807537.1:98060-128047 GCF_001698545.2 Rhinopithecus bieti | reverse complement strand
TGATGTTTTGAACACATGATGTTATCTGGAGGTGGCCATCACACTTGGCACAATGGTAATAAGAAGAGGGCAGGAATCACCATATTGGGTGAACCCAGTTTCGAATGGCTGGTATTTGCATATCAAAGCTTGACAACCCAGCCCTTCAAGCCGCCGTTTCTGTTAGAAAAGAGATGGTTCGGGGGTTGTTTCTTACTACAGGAAAATTTCCACTGAGAGCATTTACCCTTACTATCTGCCTAAAATCATTTCTTATTAACTCTTGTATTAATAGTACCCAATAGGTAGTTTTTTGATCCTCACCCTCCTCCCACCCTCCATCCTCAAGTAGGCCCTGGGGTCTATTGTTTCCTTCTTTATGTCCTTGTGTATTCAATGTTTAGCCCCTACTTACAAGTGAGAACATGCAGTATTTGGTTTTCTGTTCCTGCATTAGTTCCCTTAGGATAATGGCCTCCAGCTTCAACCATGTTGCTGCAAAGGACATGATTGCATTCTTTATTATGGCTGAATAGTATTCCATGTTGTATTTATACTTTGTTTTCTTTCCAGCTCATGATTGATGGACATCTAGATTGATTCCATGTCTTCACTATCGTGAGTAGTGTTGCAATAAACATATATGCATGCATCTTTATGGAAGATTGATTTATAATCCTTTAGGTATATACCCAATATTGAGATTGCTGGGTCAAACTCTAGTTCTGTGTAAGTTATTTGAGAAATTTCTGAACTGTTTCTCACAGTGACTGAACTAAGTTTTATTCTCACCAACAATGTATAAGCATTTCCTTTTCTCCACAACCTCGCCAACATCTGTTATTTTTTGACTTTTTAATAACAGTAATTCTGGCAGGTGTCAGATGGTATCTCATTGTGGTTTTGATTTGCATTTCTCTGTTTAGTGATGTTGAACATTTTTTCATATAATTGTTGGTCACGTGTACGTTGCCTTTTGAAAAGTGTCTGTTCATGTCTTTGCCCACTTTTTAATAAGGTTGTTTGTTTTTCCCTTGATAATGTTTTTTGTTTGTTTGTTTTTGTGTGTGTTCCAGTAAAACTTTATGGACAAAAGTAGAATGTGGGCTGGTCATAGTTTGCTGACCTTTGTAGAGCATTAGTTTTTTTGTTGTTGTTGTTTGTTTGTTTATTACTCATGAATTCGTTTATTCAAAAATAGCTTTTGGATATATGATAATCTCACTCCAACTTAAACTCGCTTATTGATTATTTGATAATAATAACAGGTCAGATATTTTGTAAAAAAGATATATAGCTATTGGATGTCTGCTCTGCTATGTTTACTATTTTGTTTGGTGAACGAAGAGATGGGTAAGCCCCAAGGTCATGGAGTTTATAATGTGCTAGAGGAGATAAGTAGTTAAAATAAATACATTTTCTTGGTCTTGGTAAGGATTAACAGGTAAATTTAGATAGAGTAAGGAATGGTGGGTAATAATATAAAATATGGTGTTGCTATTTTTTTTCTTTTTTTTTATACTTTATGTTCTAGGGTACATGTGTGATAATGTTTTTAAGTGTCCTTGATAGTGTTCATTCGAGATTCTTCTAACTTTTTGATGTGAGGGTTTAGCAGTATACACTTTCCTCTTATCACTGCTTTAGCTGTGTCCCAGAGATGGTGGTATGTTGTATTTTTGTTCTCATTTGTTTCAAAGAATTCCTTGATTTCTGCCTTAATTTTATTGTTTACTCAAAAGTCATTGAGAGAAAAGGCTGCTTAATTTCCATGTAATTGTATGGTTTTGAGAAACATTCTTAGTATTCATTTCTATTTTATTGCACTGCGGTCTGAGAGTATGTTTGATATGATTTTGGTTTGAAGACGTTTCCTGAAAATGGTTTTATGGCTGATTGTGTGGTCAGTTTTAGAGTGTGTGCCATGTGGAAATGAGAAGAATGTATATTCTGTTGTTTTTGAGTGGAGAGTTCTGAAGATGTCTCTTAGGTCCATTTGGTCAAGCGTCGAGTTCAAGTCCCAAATATCTTTGTCAGTTTTCTGCCTCAATGATCTCTCTAATACTCTGTGTGGTGTTTCAGTTCTCCACCATTATTCTGTGGTTGTCTAAGTCTCTTTGTAGGTCTCTAGGAACTTCTTTTATGAATATTGGTGCTCTTGTGTTGGCTGCATATATATTTAACATGGTTAAGTCTTCTTGTTGAATTGAATCTTTTAACACAATGTAATGCCCTTCTTTGTCTTTTTGGATTGTTGTTGGTTTAAACTCTGTTTCATCTGAAAGTAGAATAGCAATTCCTCCTTTTTTGTGTTTTCCATTTGCTTGGTAGATTTGGCATGCTCTAACTCTGGGGAGCTGGTTCTAGACTCCCAACTTTCATTCCTTGCCTCTTGAGGTTTGAAACCTGTTTTGTTGGAGAGGCCGAAGTGATCTGCTCTGTAGGCCACAATACTTTGATGGGGAAGTACTGGCTAAAGTGTTTCATACAGGCAGTGCCAGCCAGATCTGTGCTCACTCATTTGTGCCAGCAAATGGAATGGCATGGAGGGGTGCCCACATGGGGGTGGGGTCTGGGTAGCATGGCAGACATGGCATGGCAGGGGCAGGGCATCAGTATGGGTGTGGTTCTGGCACCTGTGCATGCATTAGCACTGCAGCAGTGGAAGTGGTGCAGTGGGCTGCCTGTGCCTCAGTGGCAGTGGGGCGCTGGTAGTGTTGGTGAGAGTGGCAGGGTGTGCTCATGCCAACATGGTGGGAGGCTGGATGTGTGCACACATGTGTGCCATCGGGGGAGGAGGGGAAGGGCCGTACACTTTTTGCCCTTTCAGTCCAGGGTCTGTGCCCTCCCTTCATCCACTCTCAATGCCTTCCCTCTGAGGATCTGCTCAGAGTGTGCCAGTCTTCCCAGTGTTCCTGTCCCTCGGTGGTACTTGTGTCTTCTGGCTGCATCTAGTTGGCTATCTTGGCTCCCTCTCCTCTTCAAAATTTTCAATGAGCATGTATTTTTTGAGCAGAATATAATAACCATTTTAATGAAAGTAAATTTCACATAATGAACAAGAATATATGACATATATTGTGTGTTTATACTGTATAATTTATGAGTTTATCATTATTATGTTGGTACCTGAAAATGTTTTTCACTATAAAGGATAATTGATGCATTTCTAGAATCATTTACCATCATAATGTTGGTGCTGGAAATCATTGATTTCCTTTCCCTTTATTAAGGAATGGTTGACCTATTTCTGGAATAGTTAGGGAAGATAACTATGGCTTTGCTAAAACTGATTAGGTTTTAAATGAGGAAAATATACAGACTGTACTCACACTGTGGCCTGGGGGCAAAGCGGTCTCTCTCCCCTCTGAGCTCTTGGAAGGCTTATTGTGCATATTACTCATTGAGCACATGTCCTTTACTCCAGTACTTACAATAAGGTGGTTTCATGGTTCCATTTCTTCAAAGTCATCATATTGTGTATAATGGCTAGTGAAAAATAGTCACTTAAATTAATATGTGATGGCTAACGAAAAAAGTCGGGTAGCTTGTTTTACGATGTTACTGGACTGGTTATTTGACACAGTAAACTTGCTCTTTTACCATCATCGAGGCTTAGATAACAATGAATAATATTAGGAAATCAAGGCACAGAAAGGTTATTTGTACCTTGGGCAAAATCACATAGCTCAAAATTGAGAGGGTTATATCTTACTCCATTTTGTGCTGCTATAATAAAATACCTGAGACTGGGTTATTCATTTATCTTATTTTATTTTTAAAACTTTTAATGTTAGGTCTGGGGGTATATGTGGAGGTTTGTTATATAAGTAAATTCATATCACAGCGATCTATTATACAGATTATTTCTTCACCCAGGCACTAAGCCTAGTACCCAATAGTTATTCTTTTCTGTTCATCTCTCTTCTCTCACCCTCCACCCTCAAGTAGGCCCCAATTTCTGTTGTTCCCATCTTTGTGGCCGTATGGTCTTACCATTTAGCTCCCACTTACAAGTGAGAATATACAGTATTTGGTTTTCTGTTCCTGCATTAGTTTGCTGAGGATTATGGCTTCCAGCTCCATCCATGTTCCCGCAAAGGACATGATCTTGTTTTTTTTTTATGACTGCACAGTATTCCATGGAGTATATGTACCACATTTTCTTCATCCAGTCTACTCTTGATGGGCATTTAGGTGGATTCCATGTCTTTGCTATTGTGAATAGCACTGTGATGAAAATACAAGTAAAGTGAATGTGTCTTTTTGGTAGACTGATTTATTTTCCTCTGGGTATATGCCCAGTAATGGGATTGCTGGGTCAAATGGTAGTTCTGTTTTCAGCTCTTTGAAGAATTGCCACATGCTTTCCACAATGGTTTAAATAATTTCGTCTGTTATCAACAGTGTATAAGTGTCCCCTTTTCTCTGCAACCTCATCAGCATCTGTTATGTTTTGACTTTTTAATAATAGCCATTCTGACTGGTGTGAGATGGTATCTCATTATGGTTTTGATTTGCATTAGTGCTTGTTGGCTGTATGTATGTCTTCTTTCAAAAAGTGAGACTGGGTAATTTATAATGAACAGAAATTTATTAGCTCAAAGTTCTAGAGAATGGGAAGTTCAAGGTCAAGGTACAGCATCTGGCAAGGACCTTCTTTCTGGGTCATTACATGGTGGCCGGTGGAAAGACAAGTGCGTAAAAGAGGAAGCCAAACTTGCCCATTTATAATAACATTAATATCACCCATAAGGGCACAGTCCCTATGGCCTAATGACATTTCCAGTGTCCCAACTCTTAATACTGTTACAATGTCAATTAACTTTCAAGTTGAGTTTTGGAGGCAATGAACATTCAAACCATAGCAGTTGGGATGTAAACTCAGATTATCTGGCTGTAGAACTTGGGGTCTTTACCACTCATCTTTAGGTTAAACTGCCTGACATATATATATATATATATATTTTTGAGGCAGAGTCTCGCTCTGTCGCCCAGGCTGGAGTGCAGTGGCGCGATCTCGGCTCACTGCAAGCTCCGCCTCCCGGGTTCACGCCATTCTCCTGCCTCAGCCTCCTGAGTAGCTGGGACTACAGGCGCCCGCCACCGCGCCCGGCTAATTTTTTGTATTTTAGTAGAGACGGGGTTTCACCATGGTCTCAATCTCCTGACCTTGTGATCCGCCCGCCTCGGCCTCCCAAAGTGCTGGGATTACAGGCGTGGGCCACCGCGCCCGGCCTGCCTGACATATTAAGCTGGAAAAACATAAAACATTAGCCCAAATATATTCAGACACTGTATTACTTACCTAGACAGCAAAAGCATGATCAGTGTATTGTTAGCTCCCCATATTGCTTGTCCCACAGGAGGACACCAAAACAAAAGTGGCTAGATCACAGGTAATATGAGTGGTGGGGTACTCTGTTGATGAGTAGCCAATTGCACATAAGAGCTAAGCTGTTTTATAGTTTCCTATTTCCCTTTAAGGCAGCTGACACAGCGCAGTCCTCTACGCTTTGTCTAGATAAAATCTGTTGAGTGGGCCAATGAGGCACCTCATTTGAGCAAATGAGAGAAGGAAACAGATGTTGTGGATAAGGAACCTCTTCTGTTTACTGAGCACCATGTAATATATACTTATATATATGGAGAGAGAGAGAGAGAGAGAGAGAGAGAGAGATAGAGAGAGATGGGATTTCACTTTTGTTGTCCAGGTTGGAGTGCAATGGCACAATCTTGGCTCACTGCAACCTCCACCTCCCCAGTTCAAACGATTCTCCTGCCTCAGCCTCTCAAGTGGCTGGGATTACAGGCATGCACCACCATGCCTGGCTAATTTTGTATTTTAGTAGAGATGGGGGGGGGGTTCCTCCATCTCGGTCAGGCTGGTCTTGAACTCGCGACCTCAGGTGATCTGCTCACCTTGGCCTCCCAAAGTGCTGGGATTATAGGCGTTAGCCACCGAGCCCGGCCCATGTAATATTTTCAGTAAGGATTACAATAGATGTTGAATCCAAATCAGAGAAAAGATTTGATTGGCTATTATTATACAATTATATTATCTGCCTTTGAAAGTTTAGAAAGATGTATTGTGGCAGTCAGCTTCTATGAAAGCATCAAAAAGACCACTGCTCCTGTCATTGCTGTGCAATTCTATTTTCAAGACAATTTTTTTTTCAGTTAGCTTACTTTCTTAGTTTGCCTAAAATAAACTTGTACAATTGTCTTTACAAAACCATAGAAATGACTCTATAGCTATTATAATGTCTTAGTATGTAATAGTTTAATATAAATTTGAGAAGAAACATATGAAAAATCATGTTTATAAATAGTGGAAAATGGCTGTAATGTGGAAGTTCTCCAAGATTAGTTTTCTTTTTCTTACAAATATGAATACATCACAGATGAAGAGCTAACATGAGTTAATATCCATACACTTTAATAACAAAAATGGGAATTCTTTGCAATAATGCCTTGTCTAGATTACTATTTATTTCAGAGAAAACCTTGGCATTGACCAAATTGATGTAGACCCTATATGGGCAATACATTTGCTGAACCTTACACACAAACACAAAACACACACCCAAATTAAGATGACTACTGAACAGGGATTCGGATGTCTTCTGGTTCCAAGACTAACTCACTGATCTGAACCACCATTTCCTTGTCTTTCAACTGTGGGGTTTCACTGAAAATCTCTAAGGGATCTTCCAGTTCTGACATAGTTAATCTAAGATTTTATTAACGTACCATAATGCATTAACATTTTTTTGCTGGTAGTTCTTTACAAAAGTAATATATTCAATACATAGTGTTCTATTGCTATCTTGATGAACCATAATGGTTTATTACTCTAGTAAGTGTCAAATACTGAGGTCAACTAAACCCACAGAAGAAAATGTATTGTTTATGCAATTCACACCTCTGGACAAATCTCAATCACTGCTTCCTGGAAGGCAGTAATGGTTGTAACAAACTGATAGGACTGTACTCCAAACATAACTATGGCCTGTTATGAAATTGTAAAAATACTTGAATTGATGAGTTTGCCATTTGATGTTTCACACTTGCAAATGTTAACTCACATTTTAAAACTCACTAGGTTTTATCTGTGATAAACATAAAATTAAAGGCATATTTGCAAAGTGTTAGCTTTTCTTTAAGAGGTCTCACCCAAAGCTCTGCTTTGCTTTTCAGTAAATGAGTCTTGCAAGGACTACTGGAGTATTAGAAATTCAGCAAATGAATTCACAACCTTGGCTTTCAGAAAATGTCCTTAAAAAACTGGAGGCCGTGCTCTTTGNGGAAAATAGTATGGCGATTGCTCAAGGATATATAACTAGGAATAACATATGGCCCAGCCATCCCATTACTGGGTATATACCCAAAGGATTATAAATCATGCTGCTATGAAGACACATGCACACATATGTTTATTGCGGCACTATTCACAATAGCAAAGACTTGGAACCAACCCAAAAAAGTCCATCAATGATAGACTGAATTAAGAAAATGTGGCACATATATACCATGGAATACTATGCAGCCGTAAAAGGGATGAGTTCATGTCCTTTGTAGGGACATGGATGAAGCTGGAAACCATCATTCTCAGCAAACTATTGCAAGAACAGAAAACCAAATACTGCATGTTCTCACTCATAGGTGGGAATTGAATAAAGAGATCACTTGGACACAGGAAGGGGAACATCACACACCAGGGCCTGTTGTGAGATCGGGGGAGGGAGGAGGGTTAGCATTAGGAGATATACCTAATGTAAATGACGCGTTAATGGGTGCAGCACACCAACATGACACATGTATACATACATATGTAACAAACCTGCACGTAGTGCACATGTACCCTAGAACTTAAAGTGTAATAAAAAAATACATAAATAATAAAATAAAATGCCCTGGTCTGCCACACCAATAGCAACTAGCGGATGAACCTCGAGGATCCTGGACTTTGCAAGCCTGCAAAGCTTCTGCTAGAGCCTCTGTACTTCTCCTGAGCTTTCTCTCTTTCTTTTGGGTCTCCTCATGGTCCCTATTATGAGACTGAAGTGGCCACCTTCAGGAGGTTTTCTAAAGTGCTATTCGGTCCTACAGCTTGCTCCTGTAGTTTTCTTCTAATATTGGGAGTTGCCTGTGTAATAAATTTGTCCTTCAGGATAAGCTGTCCCTTGACTGGATCAGGGGATAAAGAGGTGTGTTCTATTAGTGCCTCTCTCAGCCTTTCCATAAAGGCTTCATGATTTGCACCTGGCTTTTGATCTATTATAGTCAGTTTAGAGTAATTGAGAGGTTTGGCCCTGGTTTTCCGTAGGGCTTCTAAACTGCATATTAAAAACACTTCCTTTTCCATTCATTCCCTGAGCTATTTCCCCAGTACTATAGCATTTCCTGATCTTGCCTAACAGGATTACTTGCCTGGGCTGTAAAACTTCCCACATACTCAACACACAGGGAGTAAGACACTGCAGATAGAGAAAGAAGGAAAGAAGGAAAGATTTTGTGACAGGATAGCTGGAAGACAGCCTTGGGATTAAAACAGATTTGAAGTTGAGATTCACTCCATCCTCACCACTCTGATGAATGAATTCCAGGCCCATGCACCAAAATGATACAGCTCTGATGACTGAAGGAACACCAGGCTCCTTGGTCTCGTGCAGATAGGATTAACAACATAGACACACGTGGAGTGGTTTTAAGGAGCGAAAAGTTTAATAGGCAAGAAAGAAGGAAGAAAGAAGAGAACAGCTCTCCCATACAGAGGCAAGAGCGGGGGACTTGGAACAAAGAGAAACCTGTGTGTGGCAGAAAGGCAGTTCATTACATCAGGAGGCTGGGGGAGGGGGTGTCTTGTTTGCGTAGGGCCCAGAGGATTGGTTTGACCAGGTGTGTCATTCACGTAGCTTGCCAAAAACCTGGCCCTCCTTAGTCTGTTAATATGCAAATGTGGGTCGTCGTGATGTTTTGTTTTTTGTTTTTTTGTTTTTGTTTTTGTTTTTTTTTGAGACTGAGTCTTGCTCTGCCACCCAGGCTGGAGTGCAGTGGCCGGATTTCAGCTCACTGCAAGCTCCGCCTCCCGGGTTGACGCCATTCTCCTGCCTCAGCCTCCCGAGTAGCTGGGACTACAGGCGCCCGCCTCGTCGCCCGGCTAGTTTTTTTTGTGTGTGTGTGTATTTTTAAGTAGAGACAGGGTTTCACCGTATTAGCCAGGATGGTCTCGATCTCCTGACCTCGTGATCCGCCCGTTTCGGCCTCCCAAAGTGCTGGGATTACAGGCTTGAGCCACCGCGCCCGGCCGTCGTGATGTTTTGAACACATGATGTTATCTGGAGGTGGCCATCACACTTGGCACAATGGTAATAAGAAGAGGGCAGGAATCACCATATTGGGTGAACCCAGTTTCGAATGGCTGGTATTTGCATATCAAAGCTTGANGGCTTGAGCCACCGTGCCCGGCCGACTTCTATTCTTAACTCTGCTACAATTTAAGAGTTATTACCCTGGGCTAGTTCTTTCCCTGCCATCGTTGTCAGTTTCCTCATTTGTAATATGACTAGATGTCTTTAAACGGAGTCTCAAAATGTGTTCGCAGGTCCAGTGCTGGGCAATAAGTATTCATCTGATGGATTATAAATGAATTTTAAACTACAATTCAAGGAATGAATCTTTCCTTGGTTATTGAAGACAAATGGTGCAGAATTCCATAGACTATCATTTTATTTATGATTAGGAGAACTTACTTTGTATACACTCATATAAAGTACTATAGGCATGACACTGCTCTAAGCAATTTATAAGTATGAATTAAACATATGTAACCCTCCTAACAACCCTGTGGTAGATGATATGTTTATTGTCCCCATTTTATGGATGGAAAACAGAGGTACAGAGGAGTTAGGTAATCTGCTTCAAGGACACACAGCTAGTAAATGGCAGAGTTGGGATTCAAACCTCAGCAGGCTGGCTCCAGAGTCCTTGCTCTTAACCGCTATCTAATACTATTAACTTTCTAAGAGAGCAATTAAAAATTTCTCAAACTTGAGGCTGGGCACGGTGGCTCACGCCTGTAATCCCAACACTTTGGGAGGCTGAGGTGGGCAGATCACGAGGTCAGGAGATCGAGACCATCCTGGCTAACACGGTGAAACCCTGTCTCTACTAAAAAAATACAAAAAAATTAGCCGGGTGTGGTGGCGGGCGCCTGTAGTCCCAGCTACTCTGGAGGCTGAAGCAGGAGAATGGCGTGAACCCGGGAGGTGGACCTTGCAGTGAGCCGAGATCGTACCACTGCACTCCAGCCTGGGCGACAAAGTGAGACTGCGTCTCAAAAAAAAAACCCCAAAATTTCTCAAACTTGATATTCATAAGCTAAGATAAATACGTTGCTTAAGTCTACTGAAGACTCAAATTCAGGATTGTGAGGCTCTTCCTCTGCATGCTCACGCACAGCTGGCTGCTGGAGTTCTCAAATGTTCTTCCTATAAACAGCAGTTCATTGTCAACGTTGTCCTGAGTAGGTTGTGGTTTACCATGGCGATTTTTGTGCATTTTAACTTTAACTTAGTTATGGTGTGTTTTGATGAATATTTTCATCAACAATGTGCTTTCATTCATTATTAGCTTTCATATCATCCCTATTTAGACTTACCAACAGTAAGAAAGAGGCCCATTGCTGAGCCATATAGCTCTTGATGACCTCTCTTAGCTATCAAAGATCGTAAAAACTTTGAGATTACTTACTTCTTGTAAAGGCTCAGTTTAGGCCTGGCGCGGTAGCTCATGCCTGTAATCCCAGCACTTTGGGAGGCCGAGGCAGGCAGATTACGAGGTCAGGAGTTCGAGACCAGCCTGGCCAGCATGGTGAAACCCCATCTCTACTAAAAATACAAAAAATTACCCGGGCATGGTGATGTGTACCTGTAGTCCCAGCTACTTGGGAGGCTGAGGCAGGAGAATTGCTTGAACCTGGCAGGCGGAGGTTGCAGTGAGCCAAGATTGTGCCATTGCACTCCAACCTGGGCGACAGAGCCAGACTCTGTGTCAAAAAAACAAAACAAAACAAAAGGCTCAGTTTCGTGTTTTCATTCTCTTTATGTCCTCTACTGGCAGGGCCAAGCGGATGGGGAGGTGGGGTATTCTTCCAGGTTAGCTTATTCCTCAGTTACACGTAGGCGTTTTAAGGAAGACCCAGCACAGTGGAAAGTGTGCTGAAATGGTAAATTGTTATATGGTCCATACTTTACCTATCAAAACCAACACAACCTAATTGAAAATGGTAGTATACAAATATGTAATGATAGTAAGAAACAATAACAGTTCAGTTTATGTTTTCTAACAGTTACAAAGCTAGTCTAATTCCCTGTTACATTTCGCAGCAAAATCTGTGGTCCCTATGGAACTGCATGTCTAGATATATCAGGAGGTGGTTGGTTCAGAAAAAAAGATCAATGTATCTCAGTATTCCAAATTAGAACAATTTCCATGACAACTTGTTCATCTTCTTAATAAAACATTTTCAACAGTTCATCTACAAAAAGAAAGAAAAAGAAAAAGAAGGAAAAGAAAACAGCAGCTATCTCAATGATGCAAACTTCAAAATATACTTAATGTATGTGAAAGTCCAGCAGGTCTTATGGAATTATCTCTGTGCAATCGCCCATAATCTAACCTGCCAATACATTTTTATCATAGTTAAATTTTCATTTTAATTTATGGTTTGTTTGTTTCATTTTTTTCTTTTTTCAAAAGTTTTTTTTCCACTATTTTAAATTGTCGCTATTTTTCCGTTCACTATGTTATACATCTTTGGCATTATTCTTCAATACTGGAGGCTTGAAATTGCTGAAAGATGTTTGGAGAGTCAATTCATTTATGCATTGTTTTGCCAAATGCCTCCATGAAAGTATATTATCACAGCATTAACTTTGTGGCTATAAAGCGTTACGCGGCATGTAAAAAACATTGAAATTCTCAGTGAATGAAAGGATGCCCTTTTTGTACATCTCTTCGGCACAGACAAAATTCTTGAGATCTGGGCTCTTGGTGTGTTGTGATGTGATGTGGCCTATTGCATTTTTGATCCATCCCTCAAACACTTAGGTTGCGCGTCATGTGTTTCAGCATGATTGTGGTTATAGAACTGGGGACAGACAATTACCAACCAAGGATAATGCACTGATACTTTTTTGACCTATTCTATTATGATACGGGTTTGCCTGCTCATAGCTGTTATACCTGTGTGACAGATAATGGTAATATTAGCGTATGTCCATAGTTCAAAAATATATATGTATTACTGCTTATTTTATTATGTGGAACTGCTATGAAGTGTTCTGTTATGTTAAAATGTTCTCAAATAAATCCTCTTAAATATTTACAATGGTAAAGTTATTATTTAACATAAATAATATTTAAAATTATAACAGTAAATAAAAATTTTAAAAATTTAAACTATTTTTTCCAATTCATGTTTTTGGGATTTTGATTTCCAGGTGTCACATTCCAATTATGACATTTGGGATTGTGTTTTTGATATATAACTCCTCTGGCTCCTCTGGGCATTCCTTAGCCCAGTCGAAATATCAAATTAACCATCACTACATCTTAAAACATTTTAAGTCAAACCTACCATTCTACTGCTTAAAATCTTCTAAGAGCTTTCCATTAGCAACCAGAGAAGCATCTATTCTCCTTTTAGTGGTCTACAAAACTTTCTGTGATCTGGGCTCTGCCTACTTTGCTAACCTTATCACCTTCTATGTTCCCCTACGTTTGCTCTGCTCCAGTCACACTGGCTTTCTCTTCGACTGAACATGTCAATCCCATTCCTACCTCAGTCTTTTTTTTTTTTTTTTTTTTTTGAGATGGAGTCTTGCTCTGTTGCTAGACTGGAATGCAGTGGCACGATCTCAGCTCACTGTAACCTCCGCCTCGCGGGTTCAAGTGATTCTCCTGCCTCAGCCTCCCAAGTAGCTGGGATTACAAGCAGGTGCCACCATGCCCAGCTAATTTTTGTATTTTTAGTAGAGACAGGGTTTCACCATGTTGGCCAGGATTGTATCAATCTCCTGACCTCGTGATCGCCCATCTCAGCCTCCCAAAGTGCTGGGATTACAGGTGTGAGCCACCGCGCCTGGCCACCCCGAAGTCTTTTAAATTGCTGTTCTTTCTCCCTGGCATGCTATTCCTTTGTCTTTTCAGATGGTTGACTCCTTCTTGTCATATAGGTCTCAAGTCAAGCATTACTCTCCTCAGTGAAGCCTTCCCTGCCCACCCAAGCAAATGCGGCCCTCCTCGTCTTCCTTCTACGCTACTCTGTCTTCTGCAGTGCATGTATGAGTATCTAAAATTATCTAATATATTTATGTATACATGTTTGTTACAGTCTTTCCTCAGGGGATTATGAGCAGTAACTGCCTTTTTTGTTGCTCTGTCACTTAGATAGGCTTTCCATTCAAGCAACAGAAGGCTCAGTTTAGTACCAGTTTACCGCCTTAAACCATAAGGGGATTTATTATTACATATGACACAAAGTTCAGGGCCCAAGTGGTCACAGAATTGGTTATAACCATGACTTAGAAATACTATCAGGGACCCAGGTCCTTTCCATCTATTTATTTGACCATCCTCAGTCTCAGGCTTATCCTCTCATGGTGGAAAGGTGGCTTTAAGGGGCTTCAAGAACAGTAGCCTCACAAGGCCCCACCCAAAAGCCTGAGAAGAGAATGATCTTTCCTTAAGAATCTTTCCAAGAGGAAAGGGGAAGCCTTTCCCGAAGTGTCCTTCCCCTTACATTTCGCTGGTCAGTAAATTTGTTAATTAACCCTTATGCTAGATACACACAACAGAGAAGACAAGTAAAATCCTTGGTCTTATGCAATGATGTTTACTGGGGTCTCTAAGGTGGCAGGCACCCTTTTCCCCCAACCGTTTCAAAACAATTTGAGAGAACAAACATATGGCAGATGGAGTCAAAATATTATCTTTATTACCTTTCTAGGTCAGCTTGGACTATTTGGCCTTAGCTCTGCTAGCAAACTGTGCTTATTAGTACAGAACCTCTGAAATAGGCAGATTTACCCACCCAGTCACCACAGCACTAACCCAGGATACTCTCCCTACCCTCTTAAAGGGGCAGAATCCCTGTAGTAGCAGAGAACAGCAAGAAGCAAGGAGAAGAGATTCAGAGATGAGCTTGATTCTCCCATATTTACCAATTAGACAAGTCACTTCACTTTCCCCGAGGGCAGATTGAGTAAATGAGTGAAGAGAGACCAAGAAAATATCTCCAAACTTAAATCAGAAGTAAGGAAAGATATTTTCCCTCTAACAGAGCTTAATTATTATTGAGTTTTTATTCCATTAGAAAGTGGGAATCAATCATTGAGGTAAGTGGGTTACAGCGTCTTTTGTTCAGCCTAAGTGAACTTTAGACAATAATGTTTTAGAACTGCTTTCTAGTAAAAATGTCTTTGTTACGTAAAACCATACTTTAACATAATGTAAACAAGTGGATGATATAATTGCATTTTGTTTGCATGTATGTATGCATGTTACATACAAATCGTGTGGTTTTTCTTGTCCTTTAGCTCTTTGTTGTCACTACCAGGGCCTCCACATGTGAACATTTGCAGCCAAAATGGACCAAGTAGTTGCTGAAGCAGGAGAATCAGAGGAAATAGCCAAATCATAGATGAGAAAAGCAAGACATCAGAGCTGCAAAAATGGTACCAAGTTTGGGTTCAAGATGTTAAATGAAACTGTAAATAACATAAAAAGTCACCAGGGCCAAATCTGGGGTAAGAAGAACCACTTAGGACACTGAATAAAAGATAGGTTGCTGAAGCAGATCAGAACAGAGACTATGGATAAATGATAGGATACCACTATATTGTGGGTGGAGTGTGGGTGGCCTGACTCTATGTTGTGAACATGATTTCTTAAAGGAGCTTTGCAGGGCTAGATATCAGCTGTATTCAACACATGCTCTATGAAATCCTGGGAAGGAGTGGGTCATCTTTCCATACTTTCCTGGATTGCCTGTATAAGCCAGGCTTCTGTATAGTTGGGTAGGAAATGGATTGCTTACACACAATGCTAGTTAGAGCTAGCTTCTAAGTAGCTTTCATAACCATATTGGAAGCTGTTGGACAGCGTTGTTATTTGGGAGGTTTCTAGGTTGGCACTGTTAGCATCTTCCTCAGGCTGGGCTCTAGAATTGTGTAAGAAGGCTCGAGAAGTTTCTTTCTGGGAGTCTCTCTCCATGCTGTAAGCTATGAAATAGGTTCACATTTTTAAAAATAATCATTACATATCATATCAAAAAACCCACTTATTGTGTTTGTAAGGAGTGCCTATCACTACTACCCTAGCAAGCTTTTGTTAAAATGTTTCACTTCCATTTATGTGCAAGTATCTACAGATTTGCTCAGGATATCTCATTTCCTTCGGATTTTCCTGTTGAAATATTCAGTAAGAATTATTTTGTAGAAATGCCAAGAAATGAGTTTTTGATTAAGATTGTAATTTTCTTACGAATGGTGCAAGAAAATAAATTTGTTGTTTAGAGCCAGGCTTCCAAAGGGATATCTCATTTAAAAGTTTAATGTCAGAATTGAGGGAGGAATGTGATTGACACCCATATGTGTTTTGCTTTCTGAAAATTTTCTTTTATTTTTGATGAAAAAATTAGGCAAAATTATGAAAATGGTAGCATTTTAATTTCTTTAAAAATAAATAATACATTAGCTATCCTGCCCCACAGGGAAGAATATAATTGAAATACCAAATTCATTTCTTTGAGACAGGAATAGTAAGAAGTAATGGCATATTCTGACACCTTAGCTGCTTTTTCAAATCCCTGGGAGACTTGGTGGGTTGATGTAACACTGTCACATTTTTGTTAGAAAGAAACATCTTCCTTCTGTTATTTCCTTGTCAAAAGCTATTTATTTCCACTTTAGTCTATGTTTCAGATGATTCTGTATCTAGCTAATATAAGATCATCTTTGAGGTCTATTAAGAAGCTTTGAATACATAATGGAGATTTAAAAATTAATATTATAATTTTCTTTATAAAACAGTGCAGTCCTCTGATAAAATAGAACACTTTAAGAGTCCAGGAGTGGCCTATGTAGTGGTATTGCAGGACAGGAATGGGTAGACGCAACATAACAACACTCATGATTTTGAGTTGATGATGTCAATATATTTATAACATTCTCTCACTAATTCTTTACTAAATACAGTTGTAATAACTGCTGTTATAGGGCCATTAGGCCATGCAACACACGGTTCGGTAATTGTTCATGAGTTTACCTTCTTCTCTGAAGTGTGAGTTTTTTTGTGTTTCATTTGTTTTTCCATCTCCTACAGTGTTAAACTCAGTGCCAGGCCCCATGTAGTCACTCTGGAAATGTCCACTGTTTGCTTTGTACAGGAAAATAGTACTGGATTCATTATTCTTATTGTGATGTCAGAATTGTCAAAGTGTAAGCTTCATACTAACAGTGAGGTATTAAAAAGTTGCCCCGTGCCCATTTTTTTTTTTTTCCATTGTTGTTAACTTCAGCTATGGGTTCTATCCTATCCTAAACTGTATGTACTCAGGGGAAAGGTGCATGATTGTGCATTTGTTAACCTCTGTGTATATGGGACTAATATTTGAGGGCAATAGTAAGATTGATGACATTTAGATCTTCTATGTCCCCCATGGGAAACAAGAGTGAAAGTAATCAGTTATCAGGTCATCTAGCTCTCCATACTCCATCTGGCCCACTATGCCCATGGCTGCTGGCTTGCTGGGGTTTGAACTCTTCTCTTGCTAATGCACATAAAAACAATTTCCTGCTCATATCCCATTTCGTTACTTTCTGAAGCAAACATCTGCTGTGGCTCAGAAGAAGTTGTTTTACATTTTGTCATACAGGTATACACGTTGAGGGTGGGGATGCAGTGATATTTTATATTCCAATAGCATAAGTATAACAAGTTCCCAAATGTCTGCTTTTGGCAATTTGACATCAGAGGCTGCTTTCCACAGAGCCTTGTGTGAGTCTGTTTGCCTGGAACATTTTTTTGCTTTTACTATTCTTCTGGCAGGGTTGCCAACGTGTAGCATCAGAGGATCACTTCCCATCTTTATAACTTTCCTTGGTTATCTATCGAATACTAGTGTAATTTACAATTCAAGATAGATGGTGCCTGGAAAATATACATACCACAACTTAGGTATCCAAATGAGAATATTCAGCTCCTTCTAAAGATCCTTACATTTCTCAAATGATGTTCAGAATTCCTTTTACTTTTAGAGGCAGTGATCTAGCCAAACGAGGACATTTTTCATATAACTTTGCTTTAAATGCATGTTGGACTGAAAATATTATTACCTACCTGATTTAGCAGGTTTGGTTGAGTCATTTTAAGTATTTCCAGAAATCAAAATCGGATCATTGAATGAAGAGTTGCTACCGGTGAGGAGAAACAAGTGAACCAATGAACAAACCCCTATGAAGCATCATCCAAGTGAGTGACAAACACATTTGGAGTTCTGGCAGCACCACTGCAATCACTGCATGTCTTCCTACAGAGATGAATTCTAAGTTAACAGTGATCATCTCCAAATTGCGTAGGAATGAACCTCAGACACCAGGAAAACGGTGGCATGACCTGTGCAACTATTTTATCGACCAAGCTGGACTTAATGGAGGGGAGAGGTGAAATAATGAAAACACTTTAATTTCTCCAATTAGTGACTTTCAAGTTCATTCTATAAGAGCTCCCTTTCTCCTCATGGACAGAATCTCAGGCAGATTCCATAGCTTTGTCAGTCACTTTCAGTTTTTAATGAGAAGTCTTAGCCTAAAGTATTAAAAGCCCAGTCAGATAAAACAGGAACTCGGGTCTTTTCAATATAAAGCTTCTCTACTTCCTTATAGCTTTTGGCTCAACCTAGACTCAGAAGAATCTAGTCGGAAACGTGGAGCTGGTTCAGATTGTGATCCCCAGAAGCGAATTCTGAGCTGGGAATAGACAAACAGAAGGCTCATTAGAGAGTGCCTTTGGGATCAACACCTGTGGATAGAAATAAATGGAAAGAAGCAGGATTATACAGGAGGACTTAAACTGCAGTACATCCCAGCAGAGGTCTTGGCCAACCCAATGGGAAACTCTGAAGCTGAGATCACCCATCAGAGTTGTCCTGAGTTGAGTGAGGGAGCCAGGCATTTATACCTTGTATTTATCAGTCATTGAATGTAGGTCACTCTTCTCTGAAAGAAGACATGACTTGGGGAAAGGTGGCTTTTTGCAGCTGTGGTAATCCTCATAAAGGGGCAGAGAGCCAAGGGCTGTCAACTGGCTATACTCCTGGGAGAGTAAGCCCTTCATTTCATTTCATTTCATTTCATTTCATTTCATTTCATTTCATTTCATTTCATTTCTTTCTTTCTTTTTCTTTTTCTTTTTTTTTTTGAGACGGAGTCTCCCTCTGTCACCCAAGCTGGAGTGCAGTGGCATGACCTCGGGTCACTGCAGCCTCCGCCTCCTGGGTTCAAGCGATTCTCCTGCCTCAGCCTCCCGAGTAGCTGGGATTACAGGCATGCACCGCCACGCTGAGCTAATTTTGTATTTTAGTAGAGATGGGGTTTCACCATGTTGGCCAGGCTGGTCTTGATCTCCTGACCTTGTGATCACCCGCCTGGGTCTCCACAGTGCTGGGATTATAGGCATGAGCCACCGTGCTCGGCCTAGCCCTTCATTTCTGAATGAGAAACTGGGCAGCACATGATGGAGTCCACCAAAGGGACAGAGTGTTTCTTTTCTTCATTCTCACAGCTTTTGCCACCCTCCTCTTCCAAGCATTATGCTTCTTCTGGCTTCACTTCGACCTGTCAGGTAGGATGGATGAAAGGAAATGGGCAGAGCTTTATCTGACTGTACAGTGTTTATCTTGCATTGGCCTGCTGTGGATGTGACACACACCCCAGTACTGGCTCTTCCTCTTGTACAGTGCTCTTAAGAACTCTCTGGAGACACTCCACCATGGGATCATGCCACTGCATCATCTCTATCATGGGTGATACGCCCTTTAAGCTGACTACCTTTGACTCTATCCACCCCTCTCCTGCTTCTGGGAATACTACTGATGCCTGCTTTTTTTTTTTTTTTTTTTTTTTTTTTTTTTTTTTTTTTTTTTTTTTTTTTTTTTTGAGATATCCCTGCCATGGCAGGCAGATCTCTTGGGCTGGGCCCCTTCAGCATGATTGACATCCATCAGCCTTCCTCAGTGTTTATTGTTGTCCATGGAAAATATTTTCACCTACCAAACTCTGGCCATGTCAGCCATTCCTGCTGTAATCCACCGTATCCTATTTTTCATCTTTAGATTCCAAAGCAAAGACCAGTATACACATTATTTAACCTTCAAGAACTACACAACAAGCTCTCCCATTCATTTTCTTGAAGTCTCCTTACTTGGCTGAAGACCATTCCTCTGGGACAGGTCACTGTGCTCAAGGTAATAAAGGATAGGATGGTGTTTCCTTTTGAATCGTCAATGCATTAAATCCTAATGAGCTGCCAATTAGATGAAATCCCTGAGTTTTGAGGGAACATGTAATCTCTAGCAAATTTGTTAAATAACTGGGCAAGATTCCCTTTAGAGGCACTCTTCTATGAAGGCCAGGGCTTGTGTATGCTGCCTTTGTGGGAATGGGGATATGGCTTCAGACTTAACATCTCATTAACAGGGGACTTGTACTATGCCATCCTTTTCCAATAAGGAGTCTAGGCCAGCATGGCTTTGTATGAATGTGAGGCAGGTGCTGCCTGTACTGTGTGA
Source organism: Rhinopithecus bieti (assembly GCF_001698545.2). NCBI lineage: Eukaryota > Metazoa > Chordata > Mammalia > Primates > Cercopithecidae > Rhinopithecus > Rhinopithecus bieti. The sequence goes on along the minus strand of NW_016807537.1, from coordinate 108,213 downwards.
GCTCACTGTCTCTGAAAGGCACCTGCAGAGAATTAGAATAGCCATAGTTTGTCAATAAAAGATCAGTGGTATATTGGGTTGCTGACGATGGGTGGGTAGTTAGACCTTAGGGATATATGTCACAATTGTGGCATTTCATAAAGCTTGAGAACTCATTATATAGTAGAATGAATATGCTCTGTGGTGTAAGAAGATTTGGGTTTAAGTTCTGATTGTGTACTCTGAGCTAGATCACATAATTTACCTAAAATCCATTTTCTTCATCTACAAAACTGAATTAATAATACTAGCTCTGTTAGACTCACCGGGATGTAATGGAGACCAAATGTAATGACAGGTGTGAAATGAATGCAGTAGAAATATAAAAAAGAATATTATTATATATGTTTAGAGTGTTTGAACCCACTCTATACTAAGGATGAGAAAGAAGCCTTTAATCTGTTATGTCACACTTTCTTGATGTTATTTTGGCTCAAATGTAAAAACTCTAATTATTACATATTTATGCAGACTCCAACCAAACTGAAAGAAAATTATTTAAATAGGGTAATTTTTCAGGATGCTGCAGAAGCTGCAAGTAGCAACTAGTGGGCAATGAAGATCGCAGCATTATCTTCAAAGTTACTTATTTGGAACACTAGGCTCCAGGAATCTAAGTTGAGATCATTTAAATGTCAGCATTAAGGGGCCCAGGTGATTAAATATAGTGTAAAAGACATTAAGAGCTTCAGGGATGAAGAGCAAGAACATTCTTCTCATTCTGATTAAGAATCGCTACACAGAGTTCATTTTTATAGTGTAGTAGATATTAATAAAAGCTCCTTCTTTTACTGTATACTTCTGGAAGCTCGATAGTGAATTGGAAGGGAGGAGAGAAGGAAAAATGATATTTTGATACTTTTTGTTGTCCTTATGACATCTGATAGCTTTCCTTTGCCTTTAAGCTAAAACCTACCGAAAACTAAGTTGTAGAAGTGATATGGCTTGGATATGTGTCCCCATTCAAGTCTCATGTTGAATTATAATTCCCAATGTGAGACCTGGGGCCTGGTGGGAGGTGATTGCATCATGGGGTAGATTTCTTATGAATGGTCTACACCATCTCCTGCAAGCTGTACTGGAGATAGTGAGTGAGTTCTTGTGAGATTTGATTATTTAAAAGTATGTGGCACCTCTCTTGCTTCTGTCATGGCCACGTGACATGCCTGCTCTCCTTTCATCTTCTGCCATGATTGTAAGGTTCCTGAGGCCTCCCCAGAAGCTGAGGGGATGCCAGCACCCTGCTTCCTATGATAGCCTGAAGAACCAGGAGCCAATTACATGTCTTTTCTTTATAAATTACCCAGTCTCAGATATTTCTTTATAGCAATGTGAGAACAGCCTAACACAAGAAGGTATTGTAAAATTTTTGAAATTTTCAGTTATGGCTTCTGCTTCAAGATTCTTTTGTGGCCACAGTAAATTAACATTTAAAACATTCATTGAATATTTACACTACCTCAAGCAACAGGAATGGAGGGAACTCACAGAAGAATGACGGAGCAACTTCTTTGGGGAGAGTGTCTCTCAGTGTAGGGCAAATGTTCTGGAACTTTAGTAAGCCTAAGAATTACCTGGAGAGCTCGTGCAAATACAGATTTTCAGCATTCACCCACACAGCTTTTGACTCCATAGAGTTGCGTTGGATCTCAGGAGTCTTAATTACTACCCAAAACATCAGGTAATTCTTATACACATTCTAAAAAACACTAGTCTGGAGAAAACATCAGACAGGTACAAAGAATTGTGGTCAAAGCAAAGTTACAGAGCCTAATGGGAGTATGGCAATGACTTGTGACTGATAAAATCTAAAGAAATCTGCCAAAAGAAGTGTAGGACAGGACTGCTACAGTTGAAAATGGTGAGATGGGGATGAGGAGAATTGGGGAGGAGGTATTCCAGGTGGAGGGTTAGCAATTTTAAAAGTACATAATGTGAAAGCATTTAGACCAATGGCATATAATCTGATATAGCTGGATTGTAACATGCCTATAAAATTGTACTGGGAAAATGCATTAAACAGAATGTTTGTATCTCCCCCAAATTCATATGTTGAAATCCTAATCCCCAATGTGATGATACTAGGTGGTGGGATCCTTGGTGGATGATTGGGTCAGGAAGGCAGAAATCTCATGAATAAAATTGGTGCCTTATAAAAGAGACTCCAAAGAGCTCCCTTCCCCTGGAGAGTTTCTTCACCTCTTCTGCCATGTAAGAACACAGTACGAAGATGATTTATGAACCAAGAAATCGACCCTCTCCAGATACCGAATCTGTCAGCAGCTTAATCTTGGAATTTGCAGCCTCCATAACTATAAGAAATACATTTCTGTTATTTATAAACTACCCGGTCTATGTTAGTTACGGCAGCTTGAATGGACTAAGACGAAAGTTGGTACTGAGACATGGGGTACTACTATAACAAATAACTAAAAATGTGGAATTGGCTTTGGAATTGAGTGATGGGTAGAGGATAGAAGAGTTCTGAAGTGCATGCTACAAAAAGCCTACATTGTCATAAAAAATCATTAAATGCAATTATGGTGAAGGCTCTGAAAGAAAAGAGAAGAGGTGGAGAGAGAACCTCAGTTTTCTTAGAAAATACCTAGGTAATCATGAACAGAATTTTGGTAGAAATATGAACAATAAAAGCCACTCTGATAAGACTGTAAGTGGAAATGAGAAATTTTATTGGAAACTGGGAAAAAGACAATTCTCATTATAAAGTTAACAAAGAGCATGACTGAATTGTGCTCATGTTTTGGTGTTTTGTGGAAGGTAGAACTTGTGAGCAATGAAATTAGATACTTAGCTGAAGATGTTCCTAAACAAAATGAATCCTTATGACCTTTTTTCTTTTTTTCTTTTATTTATTTATTTATTTTTTGAGATGGAGTCTCACTCTGTTGTCCACACTGGAGTGCAGTGGCACGATCCTGGCTCACTGAAACCGCTGCCTCCCAGGTTCCAGCAGTTCTCCTGCCTCAGCCTTCCGAGTAGCTGGGATTATGGGTGTGTGCCACCATGCCTGGTTAATTTTTGCATTTTTAGTAGAGGTGAGGTTTCACCATCTTGGCCAGGCTGGTCTTGAACTCCTGACCTCAAGTGATCTCTATGCCTCAGCCTCCCAAAGTGCTGGGATTACAGGTGTGAGGCACCATGCCCAGCCCCTCATGACTTTGTATATTAAAATGCAAAAAGAGAGAAACAACTTAAAGACAGAATTGTTGAGAAGTAAGAAAGCAGAACTTAAAGATTTAAAAAAATCTCAGCCTATCCATATTGCAAAAAACTGAGAATATGTGTTTGGGAGAGAACACTAAGGGTGTGGCCAAGGGCTGTGTTTGTTTAGATGGTAGAGGTAAGAGGCAATGCAGGTGGTGGTGCTGCTCACTAAGATGCAGAACACATCCATGATTTGTTATGCAGTAAAAGGTTGTTTGTTGTGTTAGGCACCATGTTTGCTATGCATTCAGTTTTTAAATTAAAATTTTTAATTTAAATCAGATATTACATTACATTGCTCAAAAGTTAAATTATATTACAAGTATTGAGAAGAACAACAGAAATCCCTTACTCCTACCCTGTACTCCTGTCCTGTTCTCCAGAGGCAACCACTCTTATCTCTTTTGGCTTTTTTCTTGTTCCCCGATCTTGTATGTTTTTCTATATTTCTTAGTGCTTTGCTTTTATAGCTACTTTTTTTTTTTCCCTAGAGACAGGGTCTCACTCTGTTGCCCAGGCTAGTCTTGAACTCCTTGCCTCATGTAATCTCCCAACTCAGCCTCCTGAGTAGTTAGGTGTGTGCCACCACACCTGGTTAATTTTTTATATTGGTTTGTAGATGTGGGGTCTTGCTACATTGACCAGGCTGGTCTCAAACTCCTGGCCTCAAGCAATTCTCTGACTTCAGCCTCCAAAAGCATTGGGATTACAGGAATAAGCCACTTTGCCCAGCCTGACAGCTCTTCTTAATTTTTACATTTTAGATGTTATTCATTAACTCTCAACTATGAAAACAGGATTTATTTTCTAAGAGCCCCTGTCTTAGTCCATTTTCTGCTGCAATAGCAGAATACCAAAGACTGGATAACTTATGCACAATGGAAATTTATTTCTCATGGTTCTAGAAGCTGGGAAGTCCAATATCAAGTGCCTACATCTAGTGAGTACCTTCCTGATGCATCATCCCATGGCAGAATATGGAAGGGCAAAGGAGGGCAAGGGCAAGAGCAAAAAATTGAACTTGCAGCTTCAAGTCCTTTTATAATTGTCATGACTCCATTCGTGAGGGTGGAGAGCTCATGACACCTCCCTTTAGGCTCCACCTCCCAACATTGTTGCATTGGGGATTAAGTTTCCAACACACGCTTTTTGGGAGACACATTCAAACCATTGCAACCTTCTATATCCATACCCCCATTTTCTGTATAGTTATTTTATCATCTTAAAATCAATATTATCTTTGCAAACATTTTGATTATGTAGATATTGCACAAGGCTGAGCCATATTGTGTACTGACTTTTAAAGTTTGCCATTACTTTACATAGAGTTAATAATTCTCTTGTTTCCTATTTCTTTGCTTTATTTATATACAGCTCAATAGATTTTCCCTAAATTTTATGGCAGATAGTTAAAACCCCTTTTTGCAATCAAACATATCGGGTATTCTATCAGCTTCTTCTCTTTTTTTTTTTCCACACTCCCTCCCACCTTCTCATGTCCTCTGCCCCCCACATTCCTTACTCCAATCTGGAGTAATTGCTCTCTAAACCAGTTCCACATGTGCCATTCTGGGGGCTTTTCCTCATCATCGTCTGGGAAGTTGTCTTTACCTCTTTTTTGCATTGATCTCTACTTTTCTAGACCCCACCTCTTACTCATTACTGGTTTACTTGCTTTTTTTGATGCAGCTTATTTTTAAACAGCTTGCTAAGAAGGGTTCATCAGCCCATTTTCAAATAGCTTGCTAAGAATGTTAATCAACTTTTTGGTACTTTGAATAAATACATATTTATTCTGATTTCACGCTTTTGATATGATATTTTGTGCTGGACACTCAGTGGGTCCTCCTAACATGGAAATATATCTTTTAGTTCTATGAAGTTTTCTTGTATTATTTCTTTTATTTATTTGCCCGTCTTTGAGTTGCTTTTTATTTCTGAAACTTCTATTATTTGGATATTGGTTCCCCCAATTGATTATTTAATTTTCTTATATTTCTTCACTTTAGTGTATCTTGGTGTTTTGTTATACTTTGGAAAATAGTCTCACCTTTATCTTCTACCACTTACAAAGGATTTTTTATTTTTATTATTTTTATTATTTTTATTTTTTGAGACAGAGTCTCACTCTGTAACCCAGCCTGGAGTGCAGTAGCATGATTTTGGCTCACTGCAACCTCTGCTTCCCGAGTTCAAGCAATTCTCCTTCATCAGCCTCCAGAGTAGCTGGGATTACAGGTATGTGCCACCACGCCTCCCAAAGTGCTGGGATTATAGGCATGAGCCACTGGTCCCGGCCTGTAATGTATTTTAAAACTTGACTATTGTGCTTTAAATTTTCATGAGCTCTTTCTTGTTCCCTAATTATTGTTGTTATTTAACCTGGATTCAATATTTTAATGGATTCAGTATTTGTTTTGAACCTTTCAAGTTATTAATGATCAATACTTGAAAATTTTCAACTTTATGTATTGTCTATTTCCACTGAGTTGTTTATTTTGTTTTTTCTTTCATGTTGGAGATGTTCTTTGCGTTTGCTTTCCATTGTATTTTACAGCTATGAACAAAAAACTGATAAACTCTTCGTTTTTGAGTGATATTTTTTACTGGTAGTCTTTATTCTAGAGTAATTATTAAAGCACCCAGTGATCAGTATCTGTCACTCCAGAGAGCAATTCTCCATTCTATCTAGGTGATATAAACTTGGCTGACAACATTCTGGGAGTCAAGCATGTAAAGGGAGTTGTGGGGGCTCCTTGGCATTCAGTATTTAGATTTTCCCTTAAGTCCTTTGCTTTCAGTCTTGTGTTCCTAGGTTGTTTAAATATAAATATCTCTTAGTATAAATATAAATATCTCTTCTACTCATATAGGAGAGAGATAGCCTGGATTTGTAAGGAATAAAAAAAGATACGTGGTGAGATTGTATACTTCTCATATTCATTTTCAACCCCACAGTTTACCTCTCAAAAAAGACAAAATTTGTCTTTGCCTACTCCTGCCCCTCGTTTCTTTTCACCAATATTTATTGAGAGTCTAGTATGTTACATACTGCTACTCACCTAGAATAGAATGGTGAGTAAAGACAAAAGTACTCCTTGACCTGTAGCGCATACAGAGAAAGCGACTAATTAATGAAGCAATCAATGTAAAATTATAAATAAATGCTAATAAGAAAAATTATGAGGTAAAATGAAAACAGCAATAATAACAGCAGCTAATAACTTCTTATCCCTATACTGTAGGAGTATTTAACTGAGAATTTTGACCTAGTTAGGGAGTTTGGAAGCCTTAAGTGAGATCTGAAAGGAGAGAAGGAGCTAATTAGATGACTGTGAGGAGGAGGAGGGGAGAGCATAGATAGTCTCAAGGAAGAGGGAACAACTTACTGCAAATATCTGTAGTGGCAAGTAGACTAGAGAGGCCAGAAAGGCCAGTAAGAATGGAGTGGAGTGAGAATAACCTGAAGCTGTGTATAGCTGTTAGTGATTACATTAATATTCACTAATTGAAGCCTTAAATTTACAATTGAGGTTTTCTTTAAGCCTTTACATTCAACTTAAAACCCTGTTATTCTATTTATAAATGTAGTATTTTTGTATAAAAATTTTAAAAATCACTTTTATCTGTTCTTTGATTAATGCACTTTTAATCAAATTAAAATTTGCACTTTTGTTTAAATTAATGCACTTTTCTCTTAATTTTTTTAACCGTAAATACATTTAGAAATTTAATAAATTGGATTCCCATAAACACTTCAAATGCTTGATAGGACAAACTTGCAAGCCTTTACAAGCAAAATATTTCTACGTTTTATATCTAATTAAACAAAATTATAATGGTAATAAATTACATTCTGAAAAGTATTCAAATGTCGTACATAAACATAACAAAATAATTTCACCCCTTTAATAATCTACTGATAATTAAACACTTCAAGTTAAAGTTATAATTTTAGAATCCCTAATAGGTTCATTTCTTTTAAATGTTTCAAATTCCTTATGTTAAAAACACATCACAGATTATCATGATAATAACAAAATTACCGCTAAAATGAAAACAGTTATTGCTAAAGGACCAATTTGCTTCAACATTTATATATATATTTTTATACCTTACTGGCTTTTTGGGCTGCCAGATTTAGCTAACAAAAATACAAGATTGCCAATTAAGTTTGAATTTCAGATGAACAACAAATAGCTTTTTAGTAACCAGCAGTTAATTTAACTGGGTGTCCTGTTTTTTATCTGACAGCCCTACTGGGTTTACAAAATTGCTTACCCAACTAGGAGAGCAGAGTCACTGTCTCCAGTGGGCTGCCCTTACTGGGTCAAATATTTGTGTGATCATCATGCAATTACAGGGTCAAAAATTTGTGACCATAATATGATTACGAATTAGGGATCTTTGTCAGAAATTACAGACCTGGGCATTACTTCCTGGAGAATTCTACTCAAGTCACAGTTTAGCATGCTAAGATACTTCAATTACCTAAATTTGACCTGGTTTGTCAATGGTGACCCAGAATCCATGCATTTTAATGGGGATATAGTTTTACAGCCCTAGACAGCATTGATTCCTTGGATTTCTTCTAGTTTTCGCTACCACCTAATATTTTATTTTATTATTTTATTAATTTTTTAGATACAGGGTCTTGCTCTGTTGCCCCAACTGAATTGCAGTGGCATGATCATAGCTCACATTTTTGAATGCCTGGGCTCAAGCGATCCTCTTGCCTCAGTCTCCTAAAGTGCCTGGATTACAGGTGTGAGCCACTGCACCTGGCCTACCTAATTTTTATTATACCTGGTTTCAACTATCTTTCACATTGTTTGGGATGATAGAATCATTGTGGTTTGAAATGATGGAATTCTGAACTACCTCCCTTTCCCCAGCCCCAAATCTGAACAAGCAAAGCCTTGGAGGTCACTGGAATAATCTGTCTTCTTTTCCCCTAAGAGCACTGGGGAGCCATCAAAGAGTTTCAGCAACAACATGACATGACCTAGTTTTGTTTTGGAAAACAAAACAAAATCCACTCTGTTTGATACATAGAGAATAAATCGGAGGAGTTTGATGTGAGAGACAGAAACCATCTAGGAGGCTTTTATGGTAAAGGGATTGAGGGATGATGATAAACTAGGTTAAAGTTGATGGAGATGTAGGAAACAAAGCAAATCTGAGCTATTTTGTAGGCAGAATCAATAGGATATGGTGATGGATTGAATGTAGGCAGTAAAAGAGAGGGAAGTATCAAGCTTGAGTCCCAGCCATCTGGGGTAGGTAACTGGGTGAATATTGATGCCACTCACCCAGATAAAAAACAAACGAGAAGGAGGAGAGCAGTTTTTTTTAAAAAATGTTTGTTTTGCTCTGTTTTGTTTTTGTCAAGGGTGGGGAAAGATACTGAGTCCAGTCTAGGCATACCAAATTGAAGATGCATATGGGGTATACAAGTGAAGATGTTCAATGAACATCTGGAAATGCAATAGACTACTCTTCAGTTTCCAGCTATGGCTATAGAATCCAGAACTTCCTACAGCAACATTATTGCAATTTGTGTTTTCAAAGGCTTTTACCATGGCCAAATTTCACAAAAGAAACATATAATGTGCAATGAATTAAAAATAATTGTCCACAATAGAGCGGCTGTTCTGACCATCCTGATCCCTCATTAGTTGGTGATGGTATTTAAAAAATGCCACTCCATTGGTAGATTCAAGGTTGTATCCCTATTTTGGGAATGATAGGTATTTACTTGAACCTATATCCAGAAGAACACTGTTTACATGACTTAATTTAGTTCTGAATGTTGTGCCTTGTTACTCTGTGTAATGGGTGCCAAGCTATTTAGAAGCAGTAGGTAAATAAATCTCTAAGCTTGGATCGCCTGTTTATAGTCAATTGACTTCTACCTTCAGGAGATGGAGAATTAATGAACTCTATCCTTTCTGTGACAACAAATTTTACTCAGTTCTTTTAAGTTGTTGTGAAGAATTCTTTGTACAGTTTTCAATTAGCCAGGACTTCCTAAGATGGTTTAAACTTAGGGAACCTCTGTTCTTCAGGACATAGGTTTGCAGTCTGTGAGCTTTGCTAGTAGGCTTTATGTAGACAGTAGCTTGAGGGGCATTTTGGTCAATTTCTCATTTTGTTTTTCCAAGCCCAAATAACTTTGATTTGTATTCAGAATAAGGAGTTGGAGCTGTTTATGGCAGTTTTCTTTCTTTCTTTTATGTCTTTATTTTGTCTAGGATTTCTTAGGATATTTGCAAGGATATAGTCCTAAAAATAGCTTGTCTCTAAAGTGAACTTTTGTAATACTATGCTAAATATTTTGATGTCTGCTCAGCTGTGGAAAGCCATTCATCTGTTCTATTCAAACTATTTTTCTGATTATTGAAAATGAGAATGTAATTATTGTGTCTTAACCACCATCAGCACCTTTTCTGGGATCCAAAGTATTGCTATTTCTATACAACATGATTTTTGACTAATTAATTAGAATGTATACCTATAATGTCAAGAATGCTTTCCTCTATATTTAGAAAGAGGACAAGAACATTTTTAGACTTCTTAACATGCAAATTCTTTGCAGGCCTGGTTGTATGTCTAGTCTGGGACTTAACAGATCATGTTGAGAATAAATTACTTACTGATAATAGCTGACAAATAACTGTAAGTATTCAGTGTCTAATAGCCTGAGATCTTTTCCCCCAAATGATGAGTGGTTTAGCAAAAAGTGAAAGACAAACCATGATAACATTAAAAAGTTAATCAAATTAGTTGTGCTATAGTTTTCAGGAACCAGATGAAGACACCAAGGAACCTTTCCAACCTTATGGGTTTTTTTTTTTTTTTTTTTTTTTTTTTTTTTTTTTTTTTTTTT
>NW_016807537.1:94313-96628 GCF_001698545.2 Rhinopithecus bieti | reverse complement strand
TTTTTTTTGAGTGTATTGTTGGCTAAAGGAGGTCAGAGTTAAGATGATTCCAGTAGAATTTCAATGACATGCAATGAATAAAGCCAGAGAGGGTGGGACTCAGAATCAGAGACAGAAGAAATATGAAGAAGGCAGGCTTTGTTAACGGCGATCTAGAAACTAAAATCCAGAGTGGGAGAGGAAAGGTATGAGATGCGTATAATACCAGAGAGTTCCCAGGAAGAGGAATGGCAGGTTCATGTGAGGCTGTAATACTGTAAGGGACCACTCTGGCTGGTGTCACAATCTATAATCCAGGCTCAAATATTTCCCTGAGTACCTTGGTTATAGCTAAGTCTCCGTGAGGTTACAGGTACAGGTTGAGGAAACTATAACAGTATGAGAGGAGGCAGATTATGACAGTTACCACTGTGTTCATGAAACCTACTTGTGTCTTTAGCAACTGGAAGTTAAGTTTGACACCTAGCCATCTGGGGCCCACTAGACAACCAAGAAAAAAGGGGCAAAAAAAAAAAAAAACAAAGAAGCCATGGTTTTCTATAGCTGATTCTATACAGGTAGGGAAACTGAGAGCAGCTCATATTCCTCAGGAATGAAAATTAAGTCATACCACCCAGGTAAACATCAGAAAATAGCTACCTACCAGGGGTATTGACAGGTACCAGAAAAAAAAATTGTGTTTTTATAAAATCTTATGAATTATGTATTTTATGCATATTTAGTGCAAGTAATCTTGGTTATGGAGTGTTTAAATAGTAATATCCTAAGATATTTTGCCTTGATTAGGAGTGGGCTACATTTCACTGTGTTATCCAAGAGGTATCAGGGAACTCTACAAAAGGCAAATCTTGTAAATCCCACTTGGATTACAAGTAGGAAGAGACTTCTAGCCAAAGTGGATATAAACCACTGTCTGCTTTGTCCCTTAATCCTTGTTGCTGTGTTCAGAAGCATGTGGTGCTTTGTGGAAAGAATGCAATTATCCAAAAGTCCATAAGCCCAGAATGCACAGGTTAAATATACAATTAATCTTGCCCTTTATTCCCCATTCTCTATTCCTCTCTTGAAGTGTTTTGATCTTGTTTCCATGGCCTATAATAAGCTTCACTGGTGTCCTGAATTTCTTCTATCATATTCTGATAGAAGATATCACTAATGAATTATGGTATGCCTTCTCATTGAGCTAGATCAGGCTATATACCCCTCAGTGGAGTGCTCCAGATAGCTACTAGAAGTTGTTTGGCTTGGAGCTTAAGACAAAAACTATTTGATGTATTGGGTGTATAGTACCAGGAAAAAGAATTAGAAACAATTATAGGAAGGCTTGATCACCTGCTTACTCATTTCTTCGTATGCTTACAGCAAAAGTAGAAGGGTAGACATTTCTGTCTATATATTCTAATGTTAGGAGATAAAAAAATAATACATGCAGAATGAGGGTCAGTAAAGCAAAGAGTAAAATAAGCCATTAACTAAATGAGGACAGTGATCTTCTAATTCACCCAATACTAGGAAGGACTGCTTAATAAGTACCCATAGTATTAAATCAATAGATAAGTACTAAGAAATACAATTATATGGCAGCTAATCACCCGGGGAAAAGATAGGGTGACTATAGAGATAAAATAAGCCATATTACAGCATGCTTAGAAAGTACTTCAACTATACCACTGTGGGATTATAATATAATTAATAATTAAAAATGCACTATTTAGAATACAAGAAGCTAGGAAAAAAGGCAAATTCAACAATTTCCTTTAATGTTAACACTAAATAAACTCTATTTTCCCATTAATGAGCTACAAGAACCGTGGCACTAACCCTTAACATCAGTGGAATCAAGACTCTCTAGACCCAGTGTTTATCTCCAGCTCCACCAGACTCAATTGCCCCAAACTTGTTGAAGGAATACTGAGGAGAAATTTGTCTATACTGCTCACATCTGCTAAAACTTAAGAGCTGAATTTTTCTAGCTTATGTAAATGCAGTGGAGACTTTTATCTCAGTAATGTTGCAGAAGTGGAATATACAATAATGACATTTTAGAAAAGAAAAAAACATCAGAACCCTTTACTTCAAAACTGTTTCATTACAAAACCATATACCAATTCAGCAGTCACTGCAAGTGTTTTTGGGACTTGGGAAATGCTTCATAGGATGCTGATGAGCCAAAACATTAAATGTAGTCTTTTAATATAATATTTTTAGCCTAAAATAGTAATGTCCATATTATTCACCTTCTCTTTTGACTATTTTTGGTTCAGAGAGACTTTTTGGTAGTTTCTTTTCTTTTCTTCTTCTTCTTTTTTTTTTTT
>NW_016807537.1:67901-93960 GCF_001698545.2 Rhinopithecus bieti | reverse complement strand
GGCTGGAGGGCAGTGGTGTGATTTTGGCTCACTGCAAACTCCACCTCCCTGGTTCAAGTGATTCTCCTGCCTCAGCCTCCCAAGTAGCTGGGACTACAGGCATCCACCACCACGCCCGGCTAATTTTTTGTATTTTTAGTAGAGACGGGGTTTCACCATGTTAGCCAGGATGGTCTTCATCTCCTGATCTTGTGATCCGCCCGCCTCGGCCTCCCAAAGTGCTGGGATTACAGGCGTGAGCCACCGCACCCGGCCGAGACTTTTTGGTAGTTTCTAAAAGGTAAGTTCATCCTTAAAGTTAGTGTTTGGTATTGCTGAAGAGGGTCAAACAATGTTTCCAATGTTTGAAGACCATCCTAATGAAGATCTCCCCAAGTTCTTTGTGTGATGGTTGCTTCCCTGAATTGTGCGTAGCTTCCCCATGTAAGAAATGAGTAATCTTTATTCATATATTTGTTCTCTTATTCATTTCACAAAAACATACTGAGTACCTACTCTGTTCCAGGTACTGATCTAGATGCTTGGGATGCAGGAATAAAGCAAAAGAGACAAAGGTTGCTGCTGTCCTTTATATAGATTACAGCCAAGTGAGGGAAGATAGACAATAGGCAATAAACACTAATAAATAAATAATATATATCAGAAGGTGATAGATGCTACTGACAAAACAAAAGATAAAGAAAGGGAAGGGGAATGAAAGCTATGAAGTTTTGGAATGGAAAGTTGTATTAATGACAAGCTAATATTTGAGCTCAGAGTTAAAGTGGTAAAAATGCATGTTATCTGGATATCTGGGATAACTGCTATAGGCACAGAGAAAAAACAAAAAAACTAGAGAACATTCCAGATATCATGAAAGAACAACAAAATCAATGAAGATGAAATAGAGTGAATAAGGGGGAGAGTAAAGGAGATGAAGGCAGAGTCATAACAGCACAGGCCAGGTTATGATGAGTTAGGTACGTCGCTTGGCTTTTATTCTGACTAATTTGGGGAACCACTGCAGTATTTTGACCAGAGATGTTATATGACCTGATTTGCTTTTTAAAAAGACAATCCTGGGTGTTCCACTTCTGCTATGACTGAGTAGTTCCTACTGGACCTCACCCTTCATAACAACTAAAACTGATTGAACAAAAGCAGGGGTTGTGAGTGTGTGGAGGATTGATACGTGAAAGAAGTGATGGCATCGGGTGAGATTCCTAAGTTTTAGCTACTTTACACTGTACCTTCAGCCTATTTCCAGGCTTTACCAGTATAAAGTGGCTAGAATTCTGATGGAAAATCTGTAGTCATACAGGCTTAACGAATTAGAGTATAGAGTCTGGAGCAAGCACAGCCATTGCATCTCTGGCTGACCACTGATTCACACATGTGCAGGGTAGATTCAAAGCAGCCCAGCTACCTCACACGGCGGGGTACACCCCTGAGACGAAGCTTCCAGAGCAAGAATCAGACAGCAACACTTGCTGTGCAGCAATAGTCTATCTTCTGCAGCCTCCGCTGCTGACACCCAGGCAAACAGGGTCTGGAGTGGATCTCAAAAGAAAAGAAATTAAATGAGGCTTGAGCTATAACCCAAAAGAGACTTGTTGGAAAATCAAAGGAAATATCTACTAGGGAAGAGAGGGAAGTCTCTACTGAGGAAGTAACATTGATGCAGAAATCTAATGGCTGAGAAAGAACCAGCCATGTGAAGGCAGGAGGAATGTGGGCAAGCTAAACAGGATTCCAGGCTTTGGGAACACCATGGCCAGAGACTCAAAGGCAGGAAAGATCGTGGTGTCTTCCAGGAAATGAAAGGAGGCAAAATGTGGAATACACGAATAAGGGAGAGGGACAATTTATTACAAAACAGTAGCTGCTCTAAATGTTTATTATATATACTCACCACTGTAGGGAGATAAAGAAAAAGCACTAAAGCTGGTATCTATCCTTAAGGTACTTACAATCGTATTGGAGAGACAAGAGTGGTGATGTCAATGAAACAACTAAACTTCAGCACCAGACAGCATGTAGTTGGTCAGTGCTCTGAGTATTCAAAATACACTTGCAAGCAAATATCACTTCATTTGACCCTCATAGTAGCCCTAGAGAGCAGGTAGAATTATTACAACTACGCTTATTTAACCCACCTCCCTGCCTCCTCACTAACTATATGCCCTATGAAGGCATGGACCACACCTGTTTCTTTTACCACTGTACCCTCCTCAGCACCAGGCACAGCTCTGAGTTCAGTGTATTGCTCAGTAAATCTTTGTTAAGTGCATGAGTTTTACAGATTGGGAAGCCAAGGGTTTGAGGGGAAAGAACTTAAATGCTCAAGGGAACACAGCATGTCTGTGATAGAATTAACTAGAATTCATGGCAGTCATATCCTAGGCCAGTATTATAACTTGGCCAGTGATTTTCAATTCTCCTTGCCTCCCTCTTCTCCTTCCTCCCCTCTGCTTCATTGTTTCCTCCTTTCCTTCCTTCAAGTAGCAGAAACTTTTGTTTTCAAACAAAATTTTACTCACCTGGATATAGAAAACAGAAAAAATTTGTTATAAATGCATCATAGATACTTTATAATTCCAGTGTGTAATTTTAGGAATTATGATTAATGTCAGTCAATGAGAATGATAAAAGCTGTTTAATGAACATAAAAATTAGATGCAGGCAGCAGTCATCCAACAGTCTCACTATCCAATTTATTAATTAATTTTGTTTTGAATGCCCAGTATTGAGAAAGTCCACATGAATCTAAAAGTATAGTAGCTGCAAATGGTAGCAGGTGTTACAGATTTCCAAATCTCAAAATGCTTAAATTTCACTAATCCTGAAGCTTGAAAGAGGATTAAAAGAAGGCATCTTTATTTTAAATTTGAGTCACTAACAACCACTAGCAACAGCATCTAATTGTTAACTCACAAGTCTGCTTCAATATTCTATATCATGATGATACTGTCATAATCCAACATGTTACATGCCCCTTTGTAATTGCACAACTGACTATCATGTGAATTTAGAGCAAGCACTGGTAATGCAGCTGTGCCTTGCCTTGCGTTTTATTGGGCCCAGCACATGTGTTCCGTGATCCTCTTCTCATTTGTGCAATTTTGTGGCAGTGGACCAGCACAGGCCTGAAATAAAAAGGTAAATGAAAACTTACAACTCTTTAATAAATGACATATGTCTAAGAAGCTCAAATTTATACCAGATCTAACGGGAAGAACTTTCTTCTGAGGTCTGCTCCCAAACCTGCCTCACTGTACCACACGAGGAAACACATCTATGATTTTCAATCTGCTCAAGCATGGCACATTTGAGTGAGCATATTATGTTTACTTCGTTTTAACAAATACTTTAGAGTGTTTTTCTAAAATTAAATTCAACTCACATATTTATACTCTTGAAACACCCAAGAGTTCTGCAGAACTCTGTTTGAAATCCAGGCCCTATAGCACTATGCCTCACCATAAGCTATCTCAAACTTAGGTAGGCTGACTGTGGTGAAGTCTGTCCAGCCCTAGCAGTGAGGCATTATAAGAAATTTCGTACAGTCTTCAAGACACGTATGTGCATTTTGCCAACAATCTCAACACAGACAATGGAAACAAAGCCTTTTGCGCTCCAGTTGAAATGTAATTTCTCTGCCTATCAAAATTTAGTGGGGCAGCTGAAGGAATATCTGAATTTTTATAGTGTTACTGTTTCCCTTTCCAGTTTACTTATCATTAATCTTTAAAGAGACATTCTGGAATTTTGAGAGTTGAAGACTATTTGAAAAAAAAATAGGTTATTTAGTTTTATTAACTTAATTTTGCATAAGTAATTTCTCAGAAAGGTCTGTAACTAACACTCATTAGTCTTTATTTTGTCAACTAAATAAAGCTGTTTTACTGTTGTAAAACATACAAGTTTAGGTTTACAAGAAAAGGCAACTGGACACATTTTGTAGGGAAGGGAATATGTGTGAGAGACAGACAGACAAAGGAGTTGGACAAGGGAGTTAGGTGGTTTGCTTTTTTTCTGCCTTAACCGACCTGAGAGTTAAACACCTCTCTTAGTAGTGGTGGATCATGACGCAGTGATTCTCTGAGTAAAGGTGGGAATGAGGACATATCAAATTTGAACGGGTCTTGTGTGTGTGGCTTGAAGAACTCACCCTTCCCCTGGTAATGAGGTCATTGTAATGTGAATGCTCCCTCATAGCTTCTCAATCTACTCAAATCCTATCTCACTTTCTGACGTGCCTCCTCCATCAAGACTTTCCTGACATTTCTCATTCTTATTCATCAACCGTTTGTCCCTTCTCTAAATTTCTATAAAAGTTGTAGAATCAGTGCCACTTAACATAGCTAAATGAGGAGAGAGAAAGTGTACTTAATTAGGAGTTAGAAGGCATAGGTGTGGGCTTGGGACCCCACTGGGCAAGTAACTGCCTTATTTTGATTTCCATCTATTAAATGAGGATGGTAGTAATAATTCTACCTGCCTTCTAGGGCTATTGTGAGGCTCAAATAAGATGATTCTTACAAATGTATTTTGAGCACTCAGAGCATTGGCTAATTACATGCTGTCCAGGGTTGGAGGGTAGTTGTTTTATTGACATTAGCAGTCTTATCTCCCTGATATAATTGTAAGTACCTTGAAGATAGAGATCAGCATTAATGCTTTTGCTTCATCTCTCTACAGTGGTGAAACAATAATAAATATTCAGAACCGTTATTGTTTATCATATCAGTTTACATAGTGCTTTATCATTGCCAAAGCAGTTTCACAAACATTATATTCATGGTGTATCTCTATTATTATAAGCCAGAAGATCAAGATTTTGAGAGACACAGTGACTTTCTTAAGGCCTTACAGAAGAGTTTTTGGAACTATCATACAGTCTGCAGATTTATTACCTATGGCTCTTTTCACTGTGTGATTAACTTTTTGTAATCTGAGCAGTACCGAAGAGATGCTCTATTCTAGGGAGTTCGTCAGGCTCTGGTTATAGAAGGCATTTGACTTTGTAAACCATATAAGTCCTCTGGAAGTGGCATTATTCATTCTCTACAGCTGGCTGTTCCCGTGCCTTTGACAGCTTTATTTTCTCTTTCATTATAACAGCAAAGACAGTTAGTGCATGGCACATGCCCAGGATGACACATGGTTTCGGGCTTCTCCATTTCAACAGAGTCAATTCTTATTTTTTGAGATTGTGAATTCACAACAGTGAACTGTTGGGATGTTCTTTTCCTTTTCCTATCATTCACTTTTGTACATGTCACTATGAGATTGAATTCTGATCTGAATGAAGCTAAGAAAGAGATGGCTTCCAATTCTAAATGTGATATTTTAACCACCCTGCAAAATGTTTTAGAGAAAAGTTTGAAGTTATTGGACAAAATAAGTTTTAAATTATCAGGATAGTTTTTTCCCCTGCACATTCTCCTGGTCCTAATTAATACTGACTCTGCCATCCAAATTAATTCCAAACAAAAGTAAACAGTCGATGAAAAACATTGTATCCTAACTATTACAATTAAAATCTAAATTTAGGTCAGAAAATGCTCCTTAAATCACCCCAGGGTTTGACTAGGAATGAGAGTAATAGGGATGCAGTGAGCTACTGACAAGACCCTAGCAAAATTCTCATCAGTTTCTGTAATGATTTTGACATTTCATCAAAGCTCAGGAGGAAATTAAGCAATTATTTATTTGACTTTAAAAATCACAGGGTGTCAGAATGTACTCAAGTGACTGCAAATGAAATGCTCTGAAAGAGAAGAACTTCAGCAGGTATATCGCAACTGAAATTAGAGCAAGTGTCACTATGTCAGCTGCAAAGTGACAGGTCTTATGCAGGGTGCTTCAGGTTAATGAGTGATATTTCATTTGGCCAGAATGACCAGAAACTTCAATAATGTGATTTCATCTTAGAAAAGAACTACTTGAAACAAAAGTCTATAGGAAGCTGATGTAGTTTTAAAAGCAGAGAAATTAGCATGCAACTGGGGGGTCGGATCAAGATGGCTGAATAGAGGGCTCCATCGATTGTTCTCCCTGCAGGAACAGCAAATATAACAACCATCTACACAAAAAAGCACTTTCTTAAGAACCAAAAATCAGGTAGATACCAGCACTGCCACAGCGGGGTCCCCGATTCTAGGTCCCTGATTCTATGCCTTGGCTCTTGGATGGCATTTCTGGAGCTGCCCTGGGTAAGAGGGTAGTCTGCTGCCCTAAAGGGTGAGTACTAGGCCTGGCAGCATTCACCGAAAGCTGACTGAAGAGCTTTTGGGCTTTAAGTGAACATCAGTGGTAGCCTGGCAATATTCTCCATGGGCCTGTGGTGATGGTGGCCACTGGGTAAAGGTCTTTTGCCTGTGGAAAGGGGAGGGAAGAGTGAGAAGGACTGTGTTTCGTGGTTTGAGTGTCAGTTCAGCCATAGTACTATAGAATGCCAGGTAGATTTCTGAGGTTTTTGACTATAGTTCCTGACTCCCTGCATCTCTGGACCTGCCAAGAGCCTGAGGGAACTTACCACCATGAAGGGAAGGACAGAGGCCTGGTAGGCTTCACCACCTGCTGACTGTAAAGCCCTAGGGACGTAAGTGAACATAGGTGATAGCCAGGTAATGGTTACAGTGGGTGAGACCCAGCGCTGTGATAGCAATATGACTGCTCATGTCAACCTACCCCCAGTTCAAGGTGGCTCAGCACAGAGGGAGAGACTCCACTGATTTGGGAGAAAGTAAGGGAAGACAACAAGAATCTTTCCCTGGTAATCAAGAGAATTCTTCTGGGTCTTATCCAAGACCACCATGGTGATACTTCTACTAGTCTGCAAGAACCACGCAGTTACTGGGTTTGGGTTGCCCCTTAAAGCAGATATGGCTTAGATCACAACATCCAAGTCCTTTCGAATACTTGGAATGCCTTTCCAAGAAGGATTGCTACAAACGAGCCCAGACTGTGAAGACTAAAATAAATACCTAACTCTTCAATGCCCAAACAACAACAGACATCCACAAGTATCAAGACCATCCAAGAAAACATGACTTCACCAAACAAACTAAATAAGGCACCAGGCCCAAATTCTGGAGAAACAGAGATATGTGACCTTTCAAACAGATAATTCAAAATAGCTGTTTTGAGGAAACTCAAAGAAATTCAAGATTACACAGAGAAGGAATTCAGAATTCTATCAGATAAATTTAACAAAGAGATTGAAATAAGTTAAAAGAATCAAGCAGAAATTCTAGAGTTAGAAAATGCAACAGGCATATACTGAAGTATTCGTCAGACTCTTTTAAGAGCAGAACCAATCAAGCAGACAAAAGAATTCATGGGCTTGAAGACTGGCTAATTTAAAATACGCAGTCAGAGGGGACAAAAGAAAAAAGAGTAAATAAATAAAGCACACCTACAGGATCTAGAAAATAGCCACAAAAAGGCAAATCTGAGAGTTATTGGCTTTAAAGAGAAAGTAGAGAAAGAGATGGGGTAGAAAATTTATTCGAACAAATAAACAGAACATCCCAAACCCAGAGAAAGATAGTAATATCTAAGTACGAGAAGGATACAGAACACCAAGCAAATTTAACCCAAAGAAGACTACCTCAAGGCATTTAATACTCAAACTCCCAAAGGTCAAGGATAAAGAAAGGATCCTAAAATCAACAAGAGAAAAGAAACAAATAACATCCCATGGAACTCCAATACGTCTGTCAGCAGATTTTTCAGTGGAAACCTTACAGGCAAAGTGAGAGTGACATGACATATTTCAAGTGCTGAAAGGAAAAAAAAAAAAAAAACTTTTACCCTAGAATGGTATATCCAGCAAAAGTATCCTTCAAACATGAAGGAGAAATAAAGACTTTCCCAAACAAACAAAAGCTGAGGGATTTCATCAATACCAGATTTGTCCTGCAAGAAATATTAGGATAAAGGGCCAAGATGGCTGACTAGAAACAGCTGTTGTTGGAGGCTCCCACTGAGTAGAATGAAAATGACAAGGGAATCCTGCACCAGCAACTGAGGTATTCAAGCTCTCTCATTGAGACTGACTAGGCAGTTGGCGTGACTTATGGAGAGCAAGGGAAAGCAGGGTGGTGCAAAGGCCCACCTGGGAGCCACATGGGGCAAGGGGACCTACCATCTCCAGCAAAGGAAGGAGGTGAGCGATTGTGCTATCCTTATCAGGAAACCATGCTTCTCCCATGGATCTGTGCAACCTGTGGATCAGGGGATCTCCCTCTTGGCCTGTGATTGGCAGCTAAATATTTATTCACCAATTGCATTTGCTGATAATACTTCTGAGTCAGTATGTGACTGATTATGTAGCTTTATTTGTCATCACACCTATGAAAAGGATATCCTTTAAGAAGCTACTTCAAATTTTATATTTTTTCTTTATTTCATCTTCTATCATGATTTTCGCGAAAGTAATCGGTGTTATTTTGTGTAGCCATTGTGCTCTAAGATGGGTCTTTTTTATTTTTAAGAATGTCTTTGGTCTTTTCAAGGTCAGAACAATTTTAAATATAATTTTCTGAATATCGTGTTTTAGTGTTCTGAGAGAGTAGAAATAATGATCCTGAGGGGCAAAGATTTCTGATAACCTTTCTGATGGAAACTATGGTTCACAATGATTAAAGTCTCCTTCTGATCTGTGACTTTCTTTGAAAGGCTTAAAAACACACTGTTCCTCCCCTGAGTGTGTTTCTTAAAGAAATTCTTGCACATCTGCACAGAAAGTATGTACCAGAATGTTCATTTTATCATTATCAGTATAGCAATAAAATTGTGTCTAAATGTTCCATCAATGGGAGAAGAGATAAAAAAAAATTAGGCATATTTGTATATGGAATGAACTCTATAGCTACATCCATCAGCATGGGTGAATCTCAAAACTGTAAAGCAAAAATTGCTGAATGATAAATGCGGTGGGATAACATTTATACAAAGTCTTAAGTCATGCAAAATGTGTCTGTTTGGATAAGCTAGGTAATGCTGACTTAACACTCCCAAATCTCGGTTGCTTAATGCCATGATACGTTTAGCACAGATTATTTGGAGGCCTCTGTTCATGGGTCACTCAGAGTCTCAGGCTGATATAGGTTTCATCTGATCACGTGTTTCACTGATCACTCAACCAGTGGGAAACAGATAAAGTGATTTTCATGGTAGCTTTTGAAGCTTCCGCCTTGAAGGGACACATTTTATTTTTCTTCATATTTCATTGTCCAAAGCAAATCACACAGTATCGTTGAACTTTAATAGGACTGGGAAGTCTCATTTTCCCATGTAATTTGAGGGGAAATCACTCCAAATATTTGTTAAATAATTGAAATAACTACCAGACTCAATAACACTCTACAGCGCATATATGGGTATATACAAATGTAATAAAAGTATATTTATATAAAGTTCAAATTAGCAATACGCCTGTGGAAGAAAGAAAGGAAGAGAGTGGAATTGGATGAGAATGCTGGATAACTCAGGTTGGGTTTACACCATGGGGAAACAAGAGATTAGGGAGAAGAAGGGAAATATTCTCCTTGTATCTTCTCTGTGAAATTGTCCCAGACTGACTATGTCCCTTGACTAAATGTCTTTGCAACTCTCAATGTGGCTAATTCTACAAGATACTTCTTTGGATTCCAGGCACCTTTCTCTCTCCTACGCCTTTGGGCCTAGGTGTTAATACCTAAATTGCTACTAGCCCCAAGTTTCTGCACCATCCATTGTGGTTTTCTTATACCCACATCTTTGTAAATAGTCCCCTTTTCCAAAAACTCTCCTGGAACGATCCTATACTGAGTGTATCACTGTGTTTCTTATTGGGGACCAGATGGATAAACAAGGGACTTCACTTATATCTATACTAATTTATTTTATGGGCTGGGTTGTGGGCTAATAGTCTCTCTGTTTTTTGTCAGGTACAAATAATTCTAAATGGATAAAGAATCAAGGCTGAAAATAACTGTGAAATATAGTGGTAAACATCACCAATCCACTGCTTCTAAAAAAGAAAAAACTTTAAATGCCCAGCTTTAAAAAATGTAAGTGTTTCGGGACAGATGTATTGACTTGGAAGTTACATGGTAATTGAAGTTCACTTTTGTTCCTGGTGACTTTGTGATTTTGCTGGAGTTACAAGTTTTCAACATTGGGCGTATTATTACTTTTTGCATTTGAAATGTTATTTGATACTGTTATTGACTAAAAGAACTTTGAATTCTATTAGAAAAGAGATACATAATTTGATCTCAGTTTCATAATAAAAATGTGCAATAAGGATTCTATTAAGTGACCTCTAAGTGGTTTCTGGTTCATCTGTAAAATATACAGTACTCAGCACACATAAAACTCAGGGCTGGTAGCTATCCCTTCTGGGTGCCTGTGTGACTCTTCTCCCACAAGTGGAGTTATATATGCTTATCAAGAATCATTTGTATAATTTGAAGTCAAGTAATGTGATGCCCCCAGTTTTGTTCTTCAAGCCTATGGTAACCAAAACAGCATGGTACTGATGATATAAAAATAGACACGTATAAATCAATGGAACAGAATAAAGAACCCAGAAATAAAACCACATGCTAGGAGGGAGCCAGGATGACTGAGAAGGCACAGCGAGGAGGAGCATCTCTCATCAAAGGTCTGAGACACCAGGAAGACTGGCACACTATGAGCAGATCTTCAGATGGAAGGCATTGAGAGTGGATGGAGGGAGGGTGCAGACAATGGATGAAGAGGGAGGAAGCTGGGAACCCTGTGTGGGGCTGCCAAACACTGGGACCCACTCCTGGCCCCAAGTGCCTCCTGGGGAAGGGGTGAGTTGAACAGGTGAGGACTGGCCAACTCTCACCACAGACCTCCAGAACCCTAGCAGCAGGAGACCTCATGACTTCCATGGGCACTTGGGCTGAAAAGGAGAGCAAAGTGGAAAGGTGGCAAGGGCAGGACTCTAGCTTGTACAGAGCCCAGAGGGTTTGGCGTGGGAATTGCTGCAGTGCAGCACAAGGATACCCATCTCCAAAGGTTTGCCAAGCTCCTCTAGGTGACTGTCATGGCTGGATGGAGCAGGGTAATCTTGCCTGTGGGACAGGGCTAGTTCAGCCTGAGCACCCCCTCATCTGCTGATCTATCCTGGGGCCTCAGCCAAAGGCCACCCTCTTGCAGTACAGCCTCAGATGCCCTACCAAGGTGCTTCCCAGGGACCCACATTATAGCTCCGTCTCTGACAGACCATGTCTAATCATCAGAGAGCTCCAGGAGCCCACCTGGAACCTCCCCCAAAACGCAGTCGCTACCTACTGCTTTGTTGGCAAGAACTTGCTCATGAGTCCACTCCCCACTGCTTTGCCAGCACATGCACGTGGGTGCCTCCCTTCTCATGACAGTGCACATGCACAAACACCTCACCACCCCACTGCTTCCTGGTGAGTAAGCACACCTGGCTGCCTTACCCACCCTCACTGGCACACTACTACCACCGAGGTGTAGCCCCCATGCTGCCACCACTACTGCTGGCACAAGTGTGTGCACAGAAGATGGAACCACACCCCTGCATCAGCTGGTGTCATGCCCCCATTGTGTTGCATCTGCTGGTGGTGCAAGATCGTGCACAGACACTGGCAACCCTGTCACCACCTGCCTCTGCTGCTGGCCTACACTCTCCTTCACGCTGGCACTCTGCTGTGCTGTTGTGGCTGCTGGCATGTGCAAGTGAGCGTGTTTACCACTGCCACTGCTCCTCTGAAGCACTTTGGCTGGCACACCTCATCAGACTGTTGGGGCCAGTGGTCTGCAAACACGTTGGCCCTTCCAGTGCATCAGGTTCCTAACCTCAAGAGATCAGAGATCAAATCCACGGGTCCAATACCAGTCCCCAAGAGTTACAGCACACAGCCCGGGAGTGCTGAGGTGAGCCTTGGCACCCTGAAATCTTCCAGTATTGAAGCCAGTTGACTGAACCCACCTTATACCACAATCAGACCACCAAAGGCGTAAAAGAAGATAAAAACAACAACAACAAAATCCCACGCAAAGGACAGCAACTTCAAGGATTAAAGGAACATCAGTGCACACAGATGAGAAAGAAAGCACAAGAACTCCGGCAACTCAAAAAGCCAGAAATGTCTCCTTACATCTAAACAACCACACTAGTTCCCCTGCAATGGTTCTTAACCAGGCAGACATGGCTGAAATGACAGACATTGAATTCAGAATGTGGAAAGGAATGAAGATCATTGAGATTCAGGAGAAAGTCAAAACCCAATTGAAAAAACCTAAGAAATACAATACAATGATACAGGAGCTGAAAGAGGAAATGGCCATTAAAAAAAAAAACAAAACAACAAAAAAATAAACTAATCCGATGGAGCTGAAGAATACACTACAATAATTTAATAATATGACTGCAATTTTTAACAGCAAATAGACCAAGCGGAGGAAAGAATCTCAGAGCTTGAAGACTGGCTTTAAAACCTAGCCTGAGAAAATTTTAAAAAAAGAATGAAAAGAATAAACAAAACCTCTGAAAAATATAGGATTACGTAAGGATACCAAATCT
Source organism: Rhinopithecus bieti (assembly GCF_001698545.2). Classification (NCBI taxonomy): domain Eukaryota; kingdom Metazoa; phylum Chordata; class Mammalia; order Primates; family Cercopithecidae; genus Rhinopithecus; species Rhinopithecus bieti. The sequence continues at coordinate 81,404 of NW_016807537.1, read as the reverse complement.
ATGACTCATTGGCATCTTTGAATGAGAAGGAGAGAAAGCCAGCAATTTGGAAAATATATTTCAGGATATTGTCCATGAAAATTTCCCCAACCTCACTAGAGAGGCCAACATCCAAATTCAGAAAATGCAGAGAACCACTGCAAGATACTATACAAGATGGCCATCCTCAAGACACATAGTCATCAGATTGCCCAAGGCTGACACAAGAGAAAAAAATATTAAAGGCAACTAGGGAGAAGGGGTAGGTCACCTACAAAGGACACCAAATCAGGCTGATAGTAGACCTTTCAGCAGAAACACTACAAGCCAGAAGAAATTGGGGGCCTATATTCAGCATTGTTAAAGAAAATAAACTCCAGCTAAGAATTTCACGTCCGGCCAAACTAAGCTTCATAAGTGAAGGAGATATAAGATCCTTTTCAGACAAGCAAATGCTAAGGGAATTTGTTGCCACCAGATGTGTCTTACCAGAGGTCCTTAAGGGAGTGCTAAATAAGGAAAGAAAAAACCTATTCCACCCACCATAAAAACACACTTAAATACATACACTGTTGACGTATAAAGAAACTATGTAGTCAAGTCTACATAATAACCAGCTAACAACACAATGACAGGAGGGAATCTACACATATCAACATTAACTTTGAATGTAAAAGGGATGAATGCCCCAATTAAAAGGCACAGAGCCCCAAGTTGGATTAACAAGCAAAACCTAACTGCATGCTGTCTTCACGAGACCCATCTCACATGCAATGACACCCATAAGCTCAAAGTAAAAGGAGGGAGAAAAATCTAAAAGGCACATGGGAAACACAAAAAAGCAGAGTTTGCTATTCTAGTTTCTGAAAGAAAAAAAAACACAGACTTCAAATCAACAGCAGTCAAAAAAAGACAAAGAAGAGCATTACATAATGGTAAAGAGTTCAATTCAACAAGAAGACTTAACCATGCTAAATATATATGCACCCAACACAGGAGCACCCAGATTCATAAAACAATTCTTGGAGACATACAAGAGACTTAGGTGACCACACAATGATAGTGGGAAAATTGAACACTCCACTGATAACATTAGACAGCTCATCAAGGCAGAAAACTAACAAAGATATTTGGGTCCTGAACTTGACGCTTGACCAAATGGATGTAACAGACATCTACAAAACACTCCGAAACAACAGAATATATATTCTCATGTGCACATGCCACATACTCTAAAATTGACCACGCAATTGGCCATAAAACAATCCTCAGCAAGTTCCAAAAAACCAAAATCATACCAACTACACTTTCAGAACACAATGCAATAAAAATAGAAATCAATGCTTAGAAGATGTCTCACAATCATATAACTACGTGGACATTAAACAACCTGTTCCTTAATGACTTCTAGGTAAACAATGAAGAAATTCTTTGAAGCAAATGAAAACAAAAATATAACAAATCACAATCTCTAGGACACAACTAAAGCAATGTTAAGAAGAAAGTTTACAGTGTTAAATGCCTGCATCGAAAAGTTAGGAAGGTCTCAAATTAACATCCTAATATCACACCTTGAAGAACTAGAAAAATAAAAGTAAACGAACCCCAAAACTAGCAGAAGAAATCAGAGCCTAACCGAGTAAAATTGATACCCAAAAAACCATACAAAGGATCAACAAATCCAGAGGTTGATTCTTTGAAAGAGTAAATAAGATTTGTAGACTGCTAGCTAGATTAATTAAAAAAAAAAAAAAAAACAGAGAGGATCCAAATAAACACAATTAGAAATGACAAAGGAGATGTTATCACCAATCCTACAGGAAAAAGAAAAGCCCAGAGACTGTTATGAATACCTCTATGCACACAAACTGGAATACCGTCAAGAAATGGATAAATCCTGGAACCATATAACCTCACAAGATTGAACCAGGAAGAAATAAAACCCCAAATATACCAATAATGAGTTCTGGAATTGAATCAGTAATAAATATCTAACAACCAGAAAAAGTCCATGTCCAGACAAATGCACAGCTGAATTCTACCAGATGTATAAAGATGAACTGGTACAATTCCTACTGAAAGTAGTCAAATAAATTGAGGCAAAGAGACTCCTCCCTAACTCATTCTATGAGGCCAGCATTATCCTAATAGCAAACCCTGGCAGAGACACAACAAAAAAGCAAATTTCAGGCCAATATCCTTGATGAAGATAGATGCAAAAATCTTCAACAAAATACTAGCAAACTGAAACCAGCATCACATCACAAAGGTAATCCACCATAATCGAATAGGTTTTATCCCTTGGATGCAGGGTTGGTCCAACATATGCAAATCAGTAAATGTGACTCATCACATAAACGACCAAAAATAAAAAAACACATGATCGTCTCAGTAGATGCAGAAAATACTTTTGATAAAATTTAATATCCTTTCATGTTAAAAGCCCTCAGCACAGTCGGTATTGAAGGAACATACCTCTAAATAATAGAGCCATCTGTGATAAACCCACAGCCAACGTCATACTGAATGGGCAAAAGCTGAAAGCACACCTCTTGAGAACTGAAACAATACAGGAATGCCCACTTTTACTACTCCTATTCAACATAGTACTGGAAGTCCCAGCCACAGCAATTAGGCAAGAGAAAGAAATAAAAGGCATCCAAATAGGAATACAAGAAGTCAAACTATCTCTGTTGGCAGATGATATTATTTTATACCCAGAAAACCTCATATTCTCTGTCCAAAGGCTCCTTGATCTGATAAACAACTTCAGGAAAGTTTCAGGATACAAAATCACTTGTACAAGGATCAGTAGCATTTCTATACACCAACAGTGTCCAAGCTGAGTGCTAAATCAAGAACACTTTCCTAATCACAATAGCCAAACAAAAAATACCTAGGAATGCAGCAAACCAGGGAGGTGAATGATCTCTACAAGGAGAACTAAAAAACACTGCTGAAAGAACTCATAGATGACCCAAATAAATGCAAAAACATTCCATGTCCATGGATAGGAAGAATCAGTATTGTTAAAATAGCCATACTGCCCTGAGTGATTTACACATTCAATTCTATTCCTATCAAACTACCAATGACATTCTTCACAGAATTAGAAGAACCTATTTTAAAATTCATATGAAACCAAAAATGAGCCTAAATAGTGAAAGCAATTCTAAGCAAAAGACCAAACCTAAAGGCATCACATTACTGGACTTCAAACTATACTACAAGGCTATGGTTACCAACACAGCATGATAATGGCACAAAAACAGACACATAGATCAATGTAACAGAATAGAAAACCCAGAAATATAGCCTCACACCTACAGCCATCTGGTCTTTTGACAAAGTCAACAAAACAAGCAATGGGGAAAGGACACCCTATTCAATTAATGGTCCTGGGATAACTGGTTAGCCATCTGTGGAAGATTGAAACTGGATCCTTTCTCTACACGATATACAAAAATCAACTTGAGATGAATTAATGGCAAAATGTGAAACCTAAAACTATAAAAAAACATTGAAGAAGAACTAGGAAATGCCATTCTGCACATAGGCCCTGGGAAAGATTTCAGGATAAAGATGCCAAAAGCAATTGCAACACAAACAAATATTGACACATGGGACTAACTAAACCAAAGAGCTTCTGCACAGCAAATAAACTATCAACAGTGTAAACAGACAACCCGCAAAATGGGAGACAATATTTGCAAACTGTTCATCTGACAAAGGTCTAATATCCAGAATTTATAAGAAACTTAAACAAATGACAAGCAAAAAACAAACAACTCCGTTAAAAAGTCGGAAAAGCACATGAACACACACTTTTCAAAATAAGACAAACACGTGTCAAACAAGCATTTGAAAAAATGCCGAACATTACTAATCATTAGAAAAAGGTAAATGAAAATTACAATGTGATACAATCACACCAGCCAGAATGACTCTTATTAGAAAGTAAAAAATAAAATAAAATAAAATAACAGATGCTGGCAAGGTGGTGGAGAAAAGAGAATGATTATACATTGTTGATGGGAATGTAAATTAGTTCAGTCACTGTGGAAAGCAGTTTTGAGATTTCTCAAAGAACTTAAAACAGAACTACCATTCGACCCAGTAATCCCCTTCTGGGGTATATATCCAAAGTAAAAATGAATAATTTTACCATAAATACACATATACATATGTTAATTGCAGAACTATTCACAGTAGTAAAGATATGGAATTATCCTAAATGCCCATCAGCGGCAGGCTGGATAGAAAATGTGGTATATATATACACCACGGAATATTATGCAGTCATAAAAAAATGAGATTATATCTTTTGCAGCAACATGGATAGGTCTGGAGGCTATTATCCTGATCGAACTAATGCAGGAACAGAAAACTAAATACCACATGTTTTCACTTATAAGTGGGAGCTAAACTCTGAGTACACGTGGACACAGGAGAAAAAACAATAGACACTGGGACCTACTTGAGGGTGGGGCTGAGAGGGGGGTGAGGAATGAAAACTACCTATTGGGTACTAGGCTTAGTACCTAGGTGACAAAATAATCTGTACACCAAATCCTCATAACATGCAATTTACCTATATAACAAACTTGCAGGTGTACCCCCAAAACTAAAATACAAGTTTTAAAAAATGAAGCCACATATTTACAGCCAACTGGTCTTTGACAAAACTGACAAGAACATAAAAGGACACCCTCTACAATAAGTGTTGCTGAGAAAATTAGATCGCCATATGCAAAAGAATAAAACTGGGCCCCCCTCTCTCTCTATGTATTATAATTAACTCAATATGGATTAAAGATTTAAATGTAAGACCTGAGTCTAGACAAATACTAAAAGAAAACCTAGGAAAAACTATTCTGGACATTAGTCTAGGCAAATAATTCCTGATGAAGACCTCAAAAGCACAGGCAACAAAACTACAAATAGACAAGTGGGTCTCAATTCAACTAAACAGCTTCTCACAGCAAAAGAAATTATCGACAGAGTGAACAGGCAACCTACAGAAAGAGAGAGCATATTTTCAAACTCTGCATCTGACAGAGGACAAATACCCAGGATTTATAAAAAAACTCAAACAACTCAACAAAACAAAAAAAATAAATAATCCCATTAAAAATTGGGCACAGGACCTGAGTAGAGATATTTCGAAAGAAGACATACAAATGGCCAACAGGTATATGAAAAAATGCTTCACATCACTAATCATCAGAGAAACACAAATTAAAACCATAATGGGATATCATTTTACACCCATCAGAATTTCTATTATTATTTTTAAAAATTTTGACTTTATAGATTCAGGGATTACATGTGCAGGTTTGTTACACCGATAGATTGTTTGATGCTGAATTTGGAGTATAATTGATTCTGTCACCCAGGCATTGATCATAGTACCCAGCAGGTAGTTTTTCTGCCTTTCCCCCGATCCCCTTCCTCCTCTAGTAGTCTGCACGGTCTGTTGTTCCCATTTTTGTGTCCATGTGTATCCATGTGTACTCCCACTTATAAGTGAGAAAATGCAGTATTTGGTCTTCTGTTGTTGCATTAATTCGCTTAGGATAATGGCCTCTAACAGCAGTCGTGTTGCTGGAATGAACATAATTTCATTCGTTTTTACAGCCGTGTAGTATTCCATGGTATATGTGTGCCACCTCTCCTTATCTGATCCACTGTCAATGGGCATTTAGGTTGATTTTATGTCTTTGTTGTTGTGAATAGTACTGCAGTGAACTTATAAATATATGTGTCTTTTTGGTAGAATGACTTATTTTCCTTTGGGTATATACCCAAAAATGAGATTGCTGGATCAAATGGTAGTTCTGTTTTAAGTTCTTTGAGAAATCTTTACACTGCTTTCCACAGTGGTTGAGCTAATTTACATTCCCACCAACAGTGTATAAGCATTCCTTTTTCTCTACGACCTTGCCAACATCTGCTATTTTTGGAGTTTTTAATAGCCCTTCTGACTGGTGTGAGGTAGTAGCTCATTGTGGTTTGAATTTGCATCTCTCTGATGATTACTGCTGTTGAACATTTTTTCATATGTTTGTTGGCCACTTGTATGTCTTCTTTTGAGAAGTGTCTGTTCATGTCCTTTGCCCCCTTTTTAATGGGGTTGTTTTTTGTTTGCTAATTTGTCCAAGTTTCTTACAGATTCCAGATATTAGACCTTCACTGGATGAATAGTTTGTTAACATTTTCTCCTATTCTGTAGGTTGTGTGTTTGCTTTGTTGATAGTTTCTTTTGCTGTGCAGAAGCTATTTGGTTTAACTAGGTCCCAGTTGTTAATTTTTGTTTTGGTTTCAATTGCTTTTGAGGTCTTATCATAAATTCTTTGCTGAGGCTGATGTCCAGAATGGTATTTCTTTTTGTTTGCTTGTTTTTTGGGACAGAGTCTCGCTGTCACCCAGACTGGAGTACAGTGGTGCAACCTCGACTCACTGCAACCTCCACCTTCTGGGTTCAAGTGATTCTTGTGCCTCAGCCTCCTCAGTAGCTGGGATTACAGGAATGTGCCACCATGCCTGGCTAATTTTTATATTTTTAGTAGAGACAATGTTTTGCCATGTTGGCCAGGCTGGTCTTGAACTCCTGGCCTCAAGTGATCCTCCTGGCTCGGCCTCCCAAAGTTCTGGGATTACAGGCGTGAGCCATTGCACCCAGCCCAGCATGGTGTTTCTTAGATGTGTTAGTCCATTCTTACATTGCCATAAAGGAATACCTGAGACTGGGTAATTTATACAGAAAAAAGATTTAATTGGATCACAGTTCTACAGGCTGTACAGGAAGCATGATGCTGACATTCACTGAGCTTCTGGGAAGACCTCAGTAAGCTTATATTCATGGCATAAGGTGACCGCGTAGCTGGCATGCCTTATGTAGCAGGACCAGGAGCAAAAGAGAGAGTTAGTGGGGAGGTGCTACACACTTTTAAACAACCAGATCTCACAAGAAATCACTCACTGTCAGGAGGACAGTGCCGAGGGGATGGTGCTAAATCATTCATGAGAAACATTTCCATGATCCAATCACCTCCCTCCAAGCCCCGCCTCCAACACTGGAGATGACAATTCGACATGAGATTTGGGCAGGAACACATATCCAAGCCATATCACTAGGTTTTCTTCTAGGATTTTTACAGTTTGTGGTCTTACATTTAAATCTTTTATCTATCTTGAGTTAAATTTTGTACATGATGAAAAGTAGGGTGTCGGGTTTCATTCTTCTTCATATGGCTGGAGAATAGGTATTAAACAGAGAAAATAATAACTGACCCTGGTGAGGATGCAGAGAAGGTACTATGATGCACTGTTTGTGGTAATATAAAGTAATATAACCTCTGTGGAAAACAGTATGAAGATTTCTCAAAGAACTAAAGGTAGAACTACCATTCACTCCAACAAACCTACTACTGGGCATCTGCCCAAAACAAAAGAAATCATTATATAAAAAAGATATCTGGACCTGTATGTTCAGCACAGTACTATTTACTATTGCAAAGACATGGAATCAATCTAAGTGTCCATCAGTTGATGACAAGACAAAGGAAATGTGAAATACATATACATAATTCAATACTATTCAGCCATAAAAAGAATAAAATCATGCCATTTGCAGCAACATAGATGAAACAGAGGCCATTATATCAAGTGAAACAAGTCAGACACGGAAAAATAAATACTGCATGTTCTCACTTATAAGTGGAAGGTGAATACTGTGTACACATCGATGTAGCGTGTGAAATGATAGACAACAGAGACTTGGAAGAGGGTGAGAGTGGGAGGCGGTAGACGATGATAATTACTTGATGGGTACAATGTATATCATTCTGATGATAGACACCCTAACAGTCCTGACTTCACCGCTACACAATCTATGCATGTAACAAAATTACACTTGTACCCCATAAATTTATACAAAAAAGAGAATAATTTATATCTTTACACAAACCTTTTAATGTGCTAGTTTAAGTTTGACATTATAGTTATTTATTTAATTAAATATTATGGAAACCAGTGAGATATAGCTGTAAAAACAGAGGTTCTTTCTCTTGTAGAAATGCTCAGTTAAAAGCTGTAGAAAGATACAAGGTGAACATCTCTTAAATATTCTGTATTAGTTACATGTGGGGAGGAAAATAAAATGTTGGAAAAAAATTAGAAAAAAATCAAGGTTTTCTCAGATTGTTCTGCAAGTGTCTTTAAAATTTATTGTTCCCATTCAAATAAATGTAATCAGAGTTTATAGTGTATTTGATGAGTGAGCATTTCATAAGAAAGATTAACAGATGGCCGGGCGCGGTGGCTCAAGCCTGTAATCCCAGCACTTTGGGAGGCCGAGACGGGCGGATCACAAGGTCAGGAGATCGAGACCATCCTGGCTAACCCGGTGAAACCCCGTCTCTACTAAAAAATACAAAAAACTAGCCGGGCGAGGTGGCGGGCGCCTGTAGTCCCAGCTACTCGGGAGGCTGAGGCAGGAGAATGGCATGAACCCGGGAGGCGGAGCTTGCAGTGAGCGGAGATTGGCCAGCGCACCCCAGCCTGGGCGACAGAGCGAGACTCCGTCTCAAAAAAAAAAAAAAAAAAAAGATTAACAGAGGTCCAATCATTGGATGTATCTCCAAGAGAAGATCTTGGTTTCACATCATAAGACTGGCAAAGAATTGTCCTCTTTGATGTTTTATGCTAAGAATATGGGGAAAATACAACATTCTAATGAAACACTTAAAGAAGACCTAAATAAATGGAGATATGCATATGCATGGATAGGAAGACTCAATATTGTCAAGATGTTAGTTATTCCTAACTTGATATATAAATTCAATACCATCCCAATCAAAATTCTGGGAAGCTACTTCATAGATATTAACAAACTTATTCTAAAATGTATACAGAAAGGCAAAACACAAGAATAGATAACACAGCATTGAAGAACAAAGTTGGAGAACGGACACTACAAAACTTTACTTACTACGAAGCCACAGTAATTAAGAGTGTGGAATTGATGTTAGAACAGAAAATTGATCAATGAAACAGAATAGAGAGCCCAGAAATAGACCCACATAAATACACTCAACTGATATTTGACAAGCAAAGGCATACAATGGAGAAAAGATAGTCTTTTCAACAAATGTTGTAGGAATAACTGGACATGCACATGCAAAAAAAAAAAAAAAAAATGAATCTAGGTCCAAACCTTATACCCTTCACAAAAATTAACTAGAAATGGATCACAGACCTGAATGTAAAATGCAAAACTATTAGACTCTTAGAAAATAACATAGGAGAAAATGTAGCTAACCTTGGGTTTGGAGATGACTTTTTTGGCATGACACCTACGGCATGATCCATGACAGAAAGAATTGGTAAGCTGTACTTCATTAAAATTAAAAGTTTCTTCTTTGTGAGAGGCAGTGTCAAGAGAATGAAAATAAAAGCCACAGAATAGGAAAAAATATCTGCAAAACAATTATCTGCTAAGTGACTGTTATCCAAAATATACCAAGTCCTCTTAAAACTCAAAAATAAGAAAATGAACAACACCATTAAAAACATTGGCCAATGAATTTAGCAGATACCTCACCAAAGAAGATCTACAGATGGCAAATAAGCATATGAAAAGATGCTTCACATCTGACATTATCAAGGATATCCAAATTAAAACAACAGTGAGATACTACCATACACCTATTAGAATGGCCAGAACACAGAACACTAACCACAGTAAATCCTGGTGAAGATGTGGAGCAAGAGGAACTCTCATTCATTGCTGGCAGGAATGCAGAATGGCACAATTACTTTGGAAGACAGTTTGGCAGTTTGTTACAAAGCCAGACATACTCTTACCATATGATCAAGCAGTCCCACTCCTTGGTATTTACCCAAAGGAACTGGTAAAACCTGCCCCTGGATGTTGATAGCAGCTAAATTCATAATTGCTAAAACTTGGAAGCAACCAACATGTCCTTCAGTATGTGAATGGATAAGTGAACTTTGGTACGTCCAGATAATGCAATATTATTCAGCATTAAAATAAAATGAGCTATGAAGCCATGAAAACACATGGAGAAAATGAAAACACATATTAATAAGAGAAAAATAGCCAATCTGAAAGGCTACATACTGTTAGATTCCCACTATATGACATTCTGGGAAAAGCAAAACTATGGAGACAGTAAAAAGGTCAGTGTTTTCAAGGGGGTAATTGGGAGGTAAGGATGAAAAGGTGGGGCACACAGGATTGTTAGGGCAATGAAACTATTCTGTATGGTACAATAATAGTGGATACATGTCATCATATATTTGTTCAAATCCATAAAATGCCTGATGCCAAGGGTGAACCCTAATGTAAACTATAGACTTTGGGTGACACTGATGTGTTGGTGTAGCTTCATCGATTGTAACAAATGTACCACTCTGGTGCGGTGTTAATAATGGGTGAAGGTATGCATGTGTAAGGGAAGAGCATATGTAGGAAATCTCTGTACCTTCCACTCCATTTTGCTGCTGAACCTGAAGCTGCTCTAAAAATAAAGTCTGTTCAAATATTTATTCTATTTTCTGATTCTTGTTTTAACTGACTTCTTGTGCTAACTGTATTAAATAAGAAGTCTTCTTTTCTATTTGCATGGAAAAAAAGGCTGAGAGGAAATATATCAATCGTTTACACAATCTAATCCCTAGATGGTTGTGATATTGTGAAATACAGGTTGAGTATCGCTTATCCAAAATGCTTGGGACAAGAAATGTTTGGATTTCAGATTTTAAAGTTTTGGAGTATTTACTTTATACCAGTATGTAGTTTACATCAGTTAAGCATCCCAAATATGAAAATCCAAAATGCTCCAATGAACATTTTGTTGAGCATCAAGTCAGCGTTCAAAAGCTTCAGATTTTGGAGCAGTTTAGATTTAGGATGCTCAACCTGTATGTATTTGGCTTTCATCTCAGCTTCCTAGTAAAAAGTTCCTACAATCCTTGGAGTCTCTGGAGGAATAAGAGTGTCTTTTATACACTAATGAGATGACTGGTGGCTGGGGGGCACCTAAGCATCTTCAGGATGGGAGCACGTCACCAGAAAGACCAAGGCATGATCGCAGGGTTGGAACTTTCAGCTGTACCCCTTTCCTCATTTCCAGGGAGGAGAGGGGCTGAAGCTTGAGTTGATCACTAATGGCCAATGATGGAATCAATCATGCCTAAGTAATGAATCCTCCATAAAAACCCAAAAGGACGGGGTTTGAATTAGCTTTCCATCTTTACTGAACACTTGGAAGTTCCTGGAGGGTGGTGTACCAAGAGGGAGCATGGAAGCTCCGTGCGCCTTCCCACATGCCTTGCCCTAGTCATCTCTCTTCCATCTGGCTGTTCATCTGTATCCTTTATAAAATCCTTAACAATAAACAGGTAAATGTAAATAAAGAAATTTTCCTGAGTTCTATGAGCCACTCTAGCAAATTATTCCAATAGCGGAGGTGGTTGTGGTAACCCCAATTTACAGAAGCACAGACCATAACCTGGGGCTTGCAACTGGCATTTGAAGTGGGAACAGTCTTAAAGGATTAAACTTTCAACCTGTGGAGTGTGATGCTATGCCATTTCCAGGTGGATAGTGTCGGATAGTATCAAATGTTGAATTACAGGACACACAGGTGCTGTCCACTGCAGAATTGGTTGCTGATGGGGAGAAATCTGTACATATTTTGGTGACCAGAAGTGAAGTGTTGTGCTCAGTGAGTATATGAGAGTAGGAAAAAAAAAAAAAACACGTTGGCTTTGGTTTTCCTGTATCTCTTACCCATGGTATATTGTAGTTGAATTTTTATTTTCTCTATATTTTTCAATTTTTCATAGTTTTATAATGAATGTTTATATTTTAAAAAGTTAGGTAAAAACCATTGCATATAACACAGAAGAGTAAAAGTAGTTTAGACTACAGTGTAATTCCTTAGTATTCACCTCAAAAACTATTATTCTGACAGTTGTAATATTAACCTATATTTGAAGTTAGTGTCCTGGTGTTACTACTTTGATAATCCTACAAGTTTTTGGTTTGTTGTTTTGTTCCTTCGCCCTGAGGAAATAGCTGCCTGGAGTTCCTTACTGTTGCTCGTATGATGTATTATGGATTCTAGAGAATTTTATTCTTCTTGTAAGCATGGCAAAAATTGCGTGCTTGTTGTAAATATCAATTTATTGGGAGATATTCATAATGTTGGGTTTAGGCAGTGTCTGTAAATCCACTCCTTCCTGTTTTGCCTGAAGATATACTTGGGAATAGAGTGTTTCATCACTTAAGAAATGTTCCATAAAATGTTACAAATAAATAAGGGAAGAAAGAAGTACACTCTAGTGAAATGTATTGAGTATAATTATGTAAGTGTACTACAGAAACTGAGCTTGGGAGAGAAAAGAGCAGAGATTTTTTTTTAAGATGCTCCAAGGGAAATAGAAAAATGTCACATTTTAGTGACAGACAGAAAATTAGAAATAAAATGTTCAGAAACTTCATCAACCAATGGGTGCAACTTTTCAGAATCTATTTGTTTCTAATAAAATACCAGTCAGTGCCAGAATGAAGTCGGGCCTTTCCCCAGTTACCTTATCCTTGTTTGGCTTGTCTTAGTTGGACCCCATTGGCTACCAATTTGCAATACACACTTCTAGCACAATGACTCATGTAATGAGAAGTGTCATGTGTTATTCTGATGCTGAAAGTAAACTTTGGTGCCCCCATCTCAGTTCATTTTGACTCCTGAGTACTTACTGTGTCAAGTTGTGCACTTAATTTTGGAATGTGCAATCTAAAAGAGAAGACTCACATATACACAAACAATGCTAAACTCAAGCAAGCTGTGATAGACAATCGAAGGGCAAAGTAATGCCAAGACATGAGGGACAGCAGTTTGGAGAATGGAGAGGAAGACAGTGGCATCTGAGGTGAGCTTTGAAGGGTGATTAGCACTCAAGGTCTGGTGAGATGTCCATTCTGCTCAGCACTGCGGCTTTCTGAGGTGGCAAAGTGATGAACCCAGGAAGTGAGGTGAAGGCTTGTCTATCTCACCAGACTGAAAGGTTTAATTTTTGAATCAAGGTTGGAGCTCGAGAGAGCTGTGCTTTGAGGAATGTTCTGCCCTTGAGAGTGGAGGGCATTGAGGGAAGGACAATTCTGGAGAAATCGCCCTTTTCTGTCAACCCTCCAACCCTATCTATCACTCCTGGCCCCAAATGCCTCCATTTAGCATACTCTCCAAATGAGTCAAAAACTCACAGCACTGAACTATGCTCTATCTAGCATTGATTTTTTTATTAGGTGCTCGCATCAGGACATTCATCAGATTCTCATCTGGATCCTGTGGGTTCAAGAGGAAAAATGCAATCATGTTGTCTTAAAAATGTATCAAAAAGATCAAAGTTTCTGGTTCGATCCTTCATCTTTCTTCTCTTAAAATACATAAAGAATAAATAATTATTGAAAGTACAGTAATATATGGGTTTTCTGAG
>NW_016807537.1:66331-67577 GCF_001698545.2 Rhinopithecus bieti | reverse complement strand
GGGGGGGGGGGGGGCACATATATAGTTAACTATTGTCAGTTTTAATTGGGTTGAACGAAGGGGTGGAAAACCCAAAGAGGCAGATAATTAAAAATCTTTGTTATTCAACTTTGGTAATCATTCTTAAAATATCTTTCCCATATAAAAAGAACAGCTGGAGGATGTGAAAAGCAAGGTTTATATTTGCCTTCTTCCATTTAGGAAGAATAAAGTACTGCCCTCTACACATCCACCTATATTTTTTAAATATTGAAAAGAGTGTGACATTCGTTTAGAACCATGTAGTTTATACTGCTTGGTTTACTGTCTCAGCATCTCATTCTGTCTCGGGACACATCCCCACAGGAGAAGCTGAATGTCTGTTTGTGGGAGAAGTTTCTGACTTTACCTGGAGCTGAGTCAATTTGGAGAGCTGAGCAAAACACAAGGGTAAAGGAAGCAGCAGACAGGCCCTGGGAGCTCTCTGGGTTCCCGAGCAGGCCATTCCGGCCTGGCACCACAGGGATCCGTCCAGAGGGCAGCCAGAGAAGCAGGGGATAAAACTCCAAAGGGAAAAGGAAATCTTGAGCTGGACTTTGTAACAATTTGAACCCGGTGAGAAGCCTCCTGGCCAGAACTTGGGGGAGGTTGCAAATCTGTTGTGCAGACTCCACAGGTGGGGGAAGAACCAAACCCTTTTCTTTTGCAGCTGGGAGGCAGGTAGCCTGGGGCAGATTTTCAAGCCCATCTCACCCTCTTCGAATCCATGAATATGAAATATTGTTCCATTTTTTGGTGTTGTCTTCAATTTCTTTAAGGTACTGGTATAAAAACAGATATATAGACCAATGGAACAGAATGAACCAGAATCAAATCCACACACCTATGGTGAACTCATTTTCAACAAAGAAGTCAAGAACATACACTGGGGGAAAAGACGGTCTTTTCAATAAATAGTGCTGAGAAAATATTTGCAAGCTATGCATCTGACAAAGGTCTAATATCCAGCATCTATAAGAAACTTAAATCTATGAGAGAAAAACAACCCCATTAAAAAAGTGGGCAAAGACATGAAGTCCTTGCCCATGCCTATGTCCTGAATGGTATTACCTAGGTTTTCTTCTAGGGATTTTATGGTTTTAGGTCTAACATTTAAGTCTCTAATCCATCTTGAATTAATTTTCATATAAAGAGTAAGGAAAGGATCCAGTTTCAGCTTTCTGCTTATGGCTAGCCAATTTTCCCAGCACCATTTATTAAATAGGGA
>NW_016807537.1:55691-63707 GCF_001698545.2 Rhinopithecus bieti | reverse complement strand
TGCACTGCTTTTTCCCCATCTTTGCGGTTTTATCTGCCTTTAGTCTTTGATGATGGTGACGTCCTGATGGGGTTTTGGTGTGGGTGTCCTTTCTGTTTGTTAGTTTTCCTTCTAACAGTCAGGACCCTCAGCTGTAGGTCTGTTGGAGTTTGCTTGAGGTCCACTCCAGATCCTGTTTGCCTGGGTGTCAGCAGCAGAGGCTGCAGAAGATAGAATATTGCTGAACAGCGAGTGTTGCTGTCTGATTCTTGCCCTGCAAGCTTCGTCTCAGGGGTGTACGCCACCGTGTGAGGTGTGAGGTGTCGGTCTGCACCTAGTGGGAGATGTCTCCCATTTAGGCTACTCAGGGGTCAGGGACCCACTTGAGCAGGCAGTCTGTCCGTTCTCAGATCTCAACCTCTGTTCTGGGAGATCCACTGCTCTGTTCAAAGCTGTCAGACAGGGGCATTTACCTCTGCCAAGGTTTCTGCTGCTTTTTGTTTAGCTATGCCCTGTCCCCAGAGGAGGAGTCTACATAGGCATGCCAGCCTCCTTGAGCTGTGGTGGGCTCCACCCAATTCAAGCTTCCCAGCAGCTTTGTTTACCTACTTAAGCCTCAGCAATGGCTAGTGCCCCTCCCCCTGCCTCACTGCCGTCTTGCAGTTAGATCTCAGAGTGCTGTGCTCGCAATAAGGGAGGCTCTGTGGGCGTGGGACCCTCTGGGCCATGTGTGGGCTTTAATCTCCTGGGGTGCTGTTTGCTAAGACACTTGGTAAAGTGCAGTATTAGGGTGGGAGTTACCTGATTTTCCAGGTGTTGTGTGTCTCAGTTTCCTTTGGCTAGGAAAAGGAATTTCCTTCCCTCTTGCACTTTCCAGTTGAGGCGATGCCTTGCCCTGCTTTAGCTCTCGCTGGTCGGGCTGCACCAGCGAACCAGCGCCAACTGTCTGACATGCCCCAGTGAGATGAACCCAGTACCTCAGTTGAAAATGCAGAAATCACCAATCTTCTGTGTTGCTCATGCTAGGAGTTGGAGGCTGGAGCTGTTCCTATTCAGCCATCTTGGGCATGCCCTTTTGTGTTTTTTAGTAGAGACAGAGTTTCACCATGTTGGTCAGGCTGGTCTCAAACTCCTGACCTCAGGTGATCCACCCACCTCAGTCTCCCAAAGTGCTGGGATTACAGGCATGAGCCACCACATCCAGCCTTACCTTTGTTTTTAAAATATATTTTCACTGTTTATAGATATCTATGTAAACAGTTATTTTGTTTTTCAGTGCTACAAATATATTGTTCCACCTTCCCCTGCTTTTCTTCTTTTTATTGTTATAAAATACACATAACAAAACATATAATTGACTATTTGAGTAGCTTTAAAGTGTACGATTCAGTGGCACTTAAAGTGTTCAATTAAGTACATTGACATTGTTGTGCAATCATCACCACTATCTACTTCCAGAACTTCATGACCTCAAACAGAAACCCCATGCTCATTAAGCATTCACTTCCCATTCTCCCCTCCCCCAAGCCTGTGGAAACCACTAATCTCCTTACTGTCACTACAGATTTGCCTATTTTAGATATTCCATATAAATAGAGTCATACAATATTTGGTATGTTGTGTTTCTGCTTTTATTATTTTGCAAGAAATCTATGTCATCCTTATATTCTTCTCTTTGTAAATAAAGTGTTTTTCTCCATCCCTGGCTACTTTTAGGATTTCCTTTTTAGCACTACTTTTTTTTTTAGTTTGTTTGTTTTTTGTTTTGTTTTGTTTTGCTTTGTTTTCCTTTATAAGATGCACATTCATTAACTGGCTCCTAAGTGCCATCTTCAGTACTGGTTTTGGCAATTTAATTATTGTGTGCCTTGGTCTATTTTTCTAAGCCTTTCTTGTTAATTTCCTAGCTCTGTGGAACTACATCGTTTTCATCAAATTTGGTGATTTTTATTCATTTATTCAAATGTTTTTTCTATCCTCCCTTTTTCCTCTTTTGTGATCTCCACATTTATCAGGCCTCTTGAAGTTGTCTCACAGCTCAATAGTGCCCTATTTGTTTTTTTTTCTTTCTGTGATTCATTATGAAAGTTGCTATTGCTATATTTTCAAGTTCACTATTCATTTCTTCTGCCTTTATTTCAAACCAATGTATTTTTTCAGCTCAGATATTGTAGTTTTCATTTCTCAAAGTTCATTTGTTTTGTTTTTTATATCTTCCATGTCTGTATTAGACAACTTTAAACTTTTCTCTTATTTCTCAAACATATGAAACAATTATAACTGTTTTAATATCATTTACTTAACTCCATCAAGTATATTATTGATCAATTGATTTTTTATCATTATCAGTTATTTTCTTTTACCTCTTTTCATGCCTGCTAATTTTGATCGGATGCTAGACATTGTGAGTTTTATTTTAGTGAGTGCTGGGTATTTGTGTATTTCTACAAGTAAATATCTTTGAGCTTTATTCTGGGACACAGTTGATTGGAAATAGTACAATCCTTCAGGTTGTGTTAGTTTCCTAGTACTGTCACTAACAAGTACCACAAGCTTGTTAGCTTAAAACAACAGAAGTTTATTTTCTCACAGTTCTGGAGGTTAGACATCTGAAGTCAAGTTATCATCAGAGTTGCTTCCTTCTGCCTGTTCTGAGTCAGAATCCGTTCTATAACTCTCTCCTAGCTTCTGATGATGGCCAGCAATATTCTTGGGCTTATAAGTGTATCACTATTATCTCTGCCTCCATCTTCACATGGTGTTCTCCCTCTGTGCCTCTGTCTTCCCCACTTCTTAAAAAGACGTCAGTAATTCTGGACTAGGTGCCCACACCATTCCGGTATGACCTCATCTTAAGTAAGTAACCTGCAAAGATCCTATTTCCAAATAAGGTCACATTAACAGGTATAGGTCATTAGGACTTGAGCATATTTTTGGGGTGGCACAATTCAAACCACAATGTGTCTTGCCTTTAAACTTTGCTAGGAAATGTCAGAGCACTGTTTAGCCTATAGCTAATATTACATCACTCCAAAGCAAAGCTATTTGAGTATTCCAATCAATGCTCCATGAATTATAAAGTTTTCCACTCTGGTGCTACCAGGGATTATGCACAGCCTTCTGTGCAACTCTCTCATCTCTGGTATTCTGTCCTACAAATTCTGGCCTCATTTACCTCCCTGGATTTTCAGCTCAATTTCTTCCACTCAAGAAGACTTCCAGGCTCCCACTCTGTGCACTGTGGGCTGCAATCTCTCGCCAGGCAGTAAGGTGAGCAATTGGAGAACTCACCTCATTTGTTTACATCTCTGAGATCACTTTCCTGTGCTGTCTGAAGCTTGGTAAATTGAAAATGATTGTTCCATGTGTTTTGTCATTTTTTTCATCTCTTTCATACAGGGATATAAATTTGGTTCCTGTTATTTCATCTTGGCCAGAAGCAGAAGTCCTATAGTACAAATTTAAAAGCTAAAATATCTAGAAATGACAAATATCCCAACATTGCAAACTTATTGAAGTTATAACCAAGATTGAAATACTGTCTGACACACATATATGTGTTTATATAAACATATAAACTGGGAGAATATATAGCAAAATGGCAACAATGTTTTCCTTTTGTTGGTGAAATTATGTGATAACTTTATTTTCTTGTTGATTGTTTTAATATTTTTCAACACTTTTGAAATATGTAAGAATTACCTTATAATTATAAAATGTGAATATTTTAAATATGATTTAGACTACCAAAAATAAACATCCATTCTCTATGGTGTGTTTGCCATATTGACCATACTCTCACCAGATTCTATTCACCCTCTGGCATGCTTACCACTTGTGTAACTAGAAAGAAAAGATTTTGAAGTCCAATTAGTAGGTAATTGTATTAGTCCATTTTCACACTGCTATAAAGATATTACCTGAGACTGGGTAATTTATAAAGAAAAGAGGTTTAATTGACTCACAGTTCTGCATGGCTGGGGAGGCCTCAGGAAACTTACAATCATGATGGAAGAAGAAGCAGGCACCTTCTTCACAAAGTGGCAGGAGAGAGAAGAGTGAGCAAAGGAGAAACTTTCAAATACTTATAAAACCATCAGATCTCATGAGATCTCACTCACTGTCACAAGAACAGCATGAAGGAAACGGCTCCCATGATCCAATCACCTCCCACCAGGTCTCTCACTCAATAGCTGGGGATTCTAATTCTACATGAGATTTAGGTGGAGATGCAAAGCCTAACCATATCAAGCATACATAATCAGCCAATTTCCCTCATGCTTTCAAATACAATACTATACAAGTAACAAACTAAGGTCTTTTAAGCCCATCCTCCAGAAACAGTATTATCTACAATTTTAAAAGGGAAAATTATATTTATATATAAACCACATTCAGCATGAAATGATTGGAGCCAATATTTTATGAAGGATCATATGTAGGCAACACTGACAAGATGAATTATAATAATCATATTAATTATTGAATGGTGTTTATATGTATATTATTAAAGCTCACAATAAGCAAATTATGTTACTTAAAAATATGTTCTTCAATCATAACTATCATTCATTCCAAATTGTTCCTGAAAATACACTTTTTATTTAAACACTTGTTGATTTTCATAAGAATGATTTTCATTAAGTTTGATATAAGAACAATCACCTATTTCCCTTCATAGGCTTATTATTCAAAACAGTTACTAAAGTTAGTATGTGATTATCCTTCATAAATTCCGTATAAAATAACTGTGATTCATAATTTTTTTTTTTTTGAGACAGAGTTTCACTCTTGTTGCCCAGGCTGGAGTGCAGTGGTACAATCTTGGCTCACGGCAACCTCCACCTCCTGGGTTCAAGCGATTCTCCTGCCTCAGCCTCCCGAGTACCTGGGATTACAGGCATGCGCCACGACGCCTGGCTAATTTTGTATTTTTAGTAGAGACGAGGTTTCTCCATGTTGGTCAGACTGGTCTCGAACTCCTGACCTCAGATGATCCGCCTGCCTCAGCCTCCCAAAATGCTGGGATTACAGGCATGAGCCACTGCACCCAGCCCCATAATTTTTAAATACTTCTCTATAGTACAGATTATTTGCTTGGTTATTGGTTATATCTCACATACTCATTTTCTGCATTTGCAATTCTTCCATTTTGACAATTTCATTCACACAATTTTCTAACAAATTTATTAATGTTTTCTCTCACACTGATTGATTCCATATCATTTCTTCACCACTGTACTCTTTGTTTTTTGATCTCTTCTTTTTCTTTGTACAAGAAGAATCGACCTCTTTCTTCCTGTGAACATTTCTCTTCCTTTATATTTTGCTCCATGTCTCTCTTTCTGAAACTCATCAATTATTGAGTTTTACCAAATGATTTCCATCCAAAGGTGTTCCTATAGATATTAAGTTGTAAAACATTTGCACATTATTTATTTCTTTTCAATGGGATAATCTTATACTTATTTTCCCTTTCATTTTATTTCCCTTTTATTTTATTTTGTTCTTTTTTTTCCTTTTGGTAGAGACAGAGTCTCACTCACTCTGTCACCCTATCTGGAGTGCAATAGTGCAATCATAGCTCACTATAGCCTCGAACTCTTGGGCTCTAGTGATTCTCTTGCCTCAGCCTCTGAAGTAGCTAGGACTATAAATGCCTCCACAATGCCCAACTACTTCTTGAAATTCTTTGTAGAGATGCAGTCTCGCTCTGTTGCCCTGGCTGGTCTTGAACTCCTGGCCTTAAGTGATTTTCGGTATCCTAGAATACTGAAATTACAGGCATGAACCACCACACCTGATTGATTGATTGATTGATTGATTGATTGATTGATTTATATTTTAGAGAGAGGGTCTCACTCTGTCACCATGTCACCCAGGCTGGAGTGCAATGGGGGGATCAGAGCTCACAGGAACCTTGAACCTTCCACCTCACCACACCCGTACTATCTTTCTTTTTTAAAATATAGATTCATGTTTTCTAAAATAGTGGGATGATAAGTGGAGGAAAAAAGTATGCTACTTTGATAATGGCTTTTTCCACTTAGCAAAATGCCTCTGAGTGTCACTCAAGTTGTTCTGTGTGTCAATAGTCCATTCCATTTTAGTACCGAGTAGTATTCCACTCTATGGCTGTATCACAGTTTATTTATCCATTCATCCATGGAAGAACATTTGGGTTGTTTCCAGGTTTTGTAAAGCATGGATATAGCCTTTTTTGTGAGTATATTTTTATTTCTCCCAAGAATGGGACTTCTGGGTCATATGGTAAATATAGGTTTACTCTTTCCTGTAAAAGTAGATTGTAGTGTAGTTCTTGGAGGCAGAAAAAAGGGTTTCCTACCTCTCCTCCAGAAGCAAACAGATGCTGCTTTTACCCCTGTCCCAGAGGTCCTGGGGTTTAGAGAATTAGCTGCCCCTCCCTGAGGGTATCTCTCTCTGTCTCCTGCCATCCACCCATTTTTTCACATTTGTACCCAATGGATGCCCAAGGAAAAGGGTCCCGTGAGTGAATTTGAATTCTCTTGTGTTTGGGGATCCTAGTTCTTCTATACTCAGACTTTAGAAATTTATTAGAATTTCAGCTATAATTATTCTTAACATACTTCTATGTTGGCCGTCACTCCTGTGCTCTGCCAAAGGTGACCATTCATACATCTGGTTTGTTCTTAGATGTCGTGCTTTGGAACTTAATTCTCTTGATTTTTTTTTTTTTTTTTTGCCATGTCAACTTTTGAATGGTTCAAGAAAAGTTATAATTTTAAAACATCTTCTCATCATTATAATTGATATGATGTTTTCTTTTGGCTTTCTACTTTTTAAATATAAGCAGAATTTGGGTCACCTATATTTTGAACTTTATGTAAATGAAGGGTATGCATGTTTTCTGAGTAGTCTGGCTGCCTTCATTCAACATTATATTTGTAAAATTTATTTGTTAAATGTAACTATAGTTTGTGTATTTTCACTGGTCTACATTATTTCATGGTATGACTATACCCAAATAATTCATGCAGTCTACTGTTGATAAATATGTAGCCTATTTTCAGTTTAGAGCTATTCCAAGTAATGCTACAGCAAGCATTCTTGTACATGTTTTGATAAACATATGTACATATAACAGCTAGGTATCTTCCTAAGAAAGCAATCATTGGATACGTATATTTTAGATTTAGTAGATAATGGTATACTATTTTCCAAAGAGGCTATAAAATTTATACTTTTACTAGATGTTTATGAAAATGTCTTTTGGTCCACATCCTTGGTAACACTTGCTACTGGCAATTTTAATGCAAATTTCTTATTGAAGTATAGTATAATATACATTATAGAAAAGGGCAAATGTTAGATGTATATAATTTGAAGCATTTTTAATGAATGAACACAGACCTGTAACTACCACAAAGATCAAAACGTGGAACATTGCATTATCAGCAGTCACAGAAGCCCCATTTCTGTTTTATTACAGTGATTAACCATTCAGCAATAACCATTACTGTGACTTTTATTATTATAAATTAGTTATACTTGTTTTGTTCTTTAAAACTAACTTTATTAAGGAATAATTTACATACAATGAAATGTTATTCTAAATGTACAGTTTGATGCTGCATTCAGTTCCTTTAAAGTTATGGAAGTATTCAGGCTTTCTATTTCTTCTTGGGTCAGTTTTGGACAAAATCTGTGTCTTTCAAGAAATTTGTTTCATGTAAGTTGTCAGATTTTGTTGACATCAGGTTGTTAATAATTTTGCATTATTATGGTTCTGATGTAGTGTCTGTGTCGATGGCCCCTCTTTCAGTCCTGATATTGGTAATTTATGTTTCTCTCATTTTGTCTTGATCCTTTTTTTTTTTGAGACAGGGTCTCGCTCTGTTACCCAGGCTGGAGTGCAGTGGCATGCACATGGCTCACTGCAGCCTCCACCTCCCCGTCCCTGGGCTCAAGTGATTCTCCCACCTCAACCTCCCGAGTAGCTGGGACCATAGGCACCTGCCGCTATGCCTGGCTAATGTTTTCTAGAGAAAAGTTTTC
>NW_016807537.1:50563-55629 GCF_001698545.2 Rhinopithecus bieti | reverse complement strand
CTTTATTAAGGAATAATTTACATACAAAATAATTCACCCATTTTGTTTGTACAGTTCAAATTAATAATTTTTTAAAAGCCTACTAAGAAAACCCAGGCATAGATGGCTTCCATGGTAAACCTATTTAACATTTAAAGATAACTTAATACCAATTACAAATTTTTTCCCAGAGACTAGAAGAGAACACCTTGTTACACCCTCTGTAAGTCCAATTTTACCTTAATATCAAAGTTAGTGAAGGAAATTATCAAAAAAGAAAACTACAGACCAAAAGCTTTCTTAAATATAGCAATTAGGTAAAATAAATAAAAAGCATCTGAGAGAAAAAAGCAGTTAGGCAGTTAGGGTGGTTCCTGGTAAAACTCCTTTAAGCAGAGAAACAGTCTGGAAAATCAGGCTTCAGGCAGAAATAACGGAACTGGCACAGAGAGTTGGCCTAAAGACATGCCCATAGCTGCACCAAGAAAGGAACAAGGCCCAATATAGAAACACCTTTGTCCTTTGTATAACAAGTGGGTTTCCAGAAAATAGTCTCTTCTCCTTTTGTGGGCATGTATACAGTGAGCTCTGGTGGGTTCTGATGGGAAGTTTCCTTTTCTTTTTTGGACATGCTTTGGGCTGTGAGCTGAGCTTCTATTAATCATCACTTCAGCCCTGATTGGTTCTGGGTCAAGGTCCCGGGCCAAGCTTTCTGATTGATTGATCCTGGGCCAAGGTCCTGGAACAAGTTGTGTAATGCTTTCTCCAAGATAGCTCACAGACCAGTCAGCATATTCCTTCCCTTCCCAGTCCATAAAAACCTCAGACCCAGCCTCATAGTTGGCAACCCATTCAGGACCCCTCTCCACTGTGGAGAACTTTCTTCTTTTGTTTATTAAACTTTCCCTCCAACCTCACCCTTGTGTCCACACTCTTTAATTCTTGGTTGTGAGACAAAGAACTCCAGGTGATACCTCATAATGCGAGACTGCTATACTGTGGTGCATTGGCCAGACTGTAACAGATCCATATTGGAAAGAAGAGATAAAACTTTTATTCATAAGCATATTAGAACTGATAAACAAGTTCAACTAGTTTGCAGGATACTGGTTCAGCATTTAAAAATCAATTGTATTTCTATAAACTATCAACAAACAGTTCAAAAGTAAAATTAAGAAAATAATTTGAGGCTGGGCACGGTGGCTCATGCCTGTAATCCCAGCATTTTGGAAGGCTGAGGTGGATGGATCACATGAGGTCAAGAGCTCGAGACAAGCCTGGCCAACATGGTGAAACCCCGCCTCTACCAAAAATACAAAATTAGCCAGGCATGGTGGTGTATGCCTTTAATTCCAGGTACTTGGTAGGCAGAGGCAGGATAATTGCTTGAATTCAGGAGGCGGAAGTTGCAGTGAGCCAAGATCGCACCATTGCACTCCAGCCTGGGTGACAAGAGTGAAACTCCATCAAAAAAAAAAAAAAGAAAAAAGAAAGAAAAGAATTTGATCCACAACAACATCAACATATGTTGATCAATTCATATGTGGAAGTCCTAAACCTTAATGTGACTATATTTGGATACAGTACCTGTAAAGAGGTAAATAAGGTTAAATGGGTTTGTAAGGGTGGGGCCGTTATTCAATAGAATTATAGTCATGCATAGCTTAATGACAGGGATGCATTCTGAGAAATGTGTCATTAGGCAATTATGTTGTGGTGCAAACATCATAGAGTGTACTTACACAACACAACATGGCATAGACTACTACACACCTAGGCTTTATGTATAGTCTGTTCTTGAATGTTGTGCTTTGAAACTTTATTCTTTTGATGTATTTGCAATGTCAACAATCTGAATGGTTTGTAGCCTATTGCTCTTATTCTACAAACCTGTATATGATGTTATTGTACTGAATACTGGAAGCAATTGTAATACATTGGTAAGCATTTGTGCATCTAAATATATGAAAACATAGAAACGATGCAGTAAAAATAGAGTATAAAAGATTAAAAAATGATACACCTGTGTAAGGCACTAACCATGAATGGAGCTTGCAGGACTGGAAGTTGCTCTGGATGAATCAGTGAGTGGATGGTGATTGAATATGAAGGCCTAGGGCATTATTTTACACTATCATAGACTTTATAAACACTGTACACTCGGGCTACAGTACATTTATAAAAATATTTTTCTTTCATTAATAGTAAACTTAGAGTAACTATTTTACTTTATAAACTTTTAATTTTTTAAAACTTTCTGACCTTTTGGTTTTTTAAATATTTATTTTAAACTTTACATATACCTTTAAATTTTATTTTTAATACCCAGATTAAAATATCTATTATAAATAATTTTCTTTATATAATCCTACTTACACATTTTTTTTATTTCAATCATTTTGGGGAAACAAGTGGTTTTGGGTTACATGAGTAAGTACTTTAGTGATTTAAAAATCCTCAAGAAAATACTAGCTAACTGAATTCACCAGCATATCAAAAAGATAATACACCATGATCAAGTGAGTTTCATGCCAGGGATGCAGGGATGGTTTAACATACGCAAGTAAGCAAATGGGATATACATCACATAAACAGAATCAAAAACAAAATCATATGATTATCTCAATAGACACAGAAAAAGTATTTGACAATATCTAGCATCACATTATGACTAAAACTCTCAGCAAAATCAGCATAGATGGGGCATACCTCAAGGTAATAAAAGCCATCTATGACAAACCTACAGTCAACATTATACTGAATGGGGGAAAGTTGAAAGCATTCCCCCTGAGAACTGGAACAAGACAAGGATGCCCACTTTCACCACTTATCAATATAGTACTGGAAGTCCTAGCCAGAGCAATAAGACAAGAGAAAGAAAGAAATAAAGGGCATCCAAATTAGTAAAGATGAGGTTAAACTGTTGCTGTTCACTGATTATGTGGTTGTATACCCACAAAACCCTAAAGACTTATCCAAAAAGCTCCTAGATCTGGTGAATGAATTCAGTAAAGTTTCAGGATACAAAATCTATGTACACAAATTAGTAGCATTTTTAAATATCAACAATGACCAAGCTGAGAAATCAAGAACTCAACCCCTTTTACAACAGCTGCAATAAATAAATAAATAAATAAATAAATAAATAAATAAGTAAGTAAGTAAGTAAGTAAATACATACATACATAAAATACTTAGGAATATACCTAACCAAGGAGGTGACAGATCTACAAGGAAAACTCCACTGATGAAAAATCACAGATGACACAAACAAATGGAGACACATTCCATGCTCATAAATAGGTAGAATCAATATTATGAAAATGACCATACTGCCAAAAGCAATCTATAAATTCAATGTAATACCCATCAAAATACCATCACCATTCTTCACAGAACTATAAAAAACAATCCTAAAATTCAGATGGAACCATAAAACAGCCTGCATAGCCAAAGCAAAACTAAGGAAAAAGAACAAATCTGGAGGCATCACATTACCTGACTGCAAACTATACTACAAGGCTATAGTTACCACAATAGCATGGTACTGGTCTAAATCCAGGCATACAGATCAAGGAACATGATAGAGGACCAAGAAATAAAGTCAAATACTTACAGCCAACTGATCTTCGACAAAGCAAACAAAAACAAAGTGGGGAAAGGACACCCTATTCAACAAATGGTGCTGGGATAATTGGCAAGTCACGTGTAGAAGAATGAAACTGGATCCTCAGCTCTCACTCTATAAAAAAATCAACTCAAGATGAATCAAAGATTTAAATCTAAGACCTCAAACCATAAAAATCCTATAAGATAACGTTGAAAAAACTCTTCTAACCATTGGCTTAGGTAAAGACTTCATGACGAAAACCCAAAGCAAATGCAACAAAACATAAATAGATGAGACTTAATTAAACTAAAAATCTAGTTCACAGCAAAAGATAATCAGCAGAGTAAACAGACAACCCAGAGAATGGGAGAAAATTTTCACAAACTATATACTGACAAAGGACTAATAACCAGAATCTACAAGGAACTCAAACAAATCATTAAAGAAAAAAAAAATAATTCCATCAAAAAGTGGGCTAAGGCCAAGGCGGGAGGATCACAAGGTCAGGAGACCGAGAACATCTTGGCCAACATGGTAAAACCCCGTCTCTACTAAAAATACAAAAATTAGCTGGGTGTAGTGGTGCATGCCTGTAGTCCCAGCTACTCTGGAGGCTGAAGCAGGAGAATCATTCATTTGAACCCTGGAGGTGGAGGTTCTAGTGAGCCGAGATGGCACCACTGCACTCCAGCCTGGGCGACAAGAGTGAAACACCGTCTCAAAAAAAAAAAAAAAAAAGCTCAACATCACTGATTATCAGGGAGATACAAATCAAAACCACACCGAGATACCACCTTACTCCTGCAAGAATGGTCATAATTAAAAAATCAAAAAACAATAGATGTCGGCATGGATGTAGTGAAAAGGGAACACTTCTACACTGTTGGTGAGAATGTAAACTAGTACATCCACTATGAAAAACAGTGTGGAGATTAAAGAACTAAAGAACTAAAAGTAGAACTTCCATCTGATCCAGCAATCCCAATACTGGGTATCTACTCAGAGGAAAAGAGTCCTTATATGAAAAAGACACTTGGACACACACGTTTATAGTAGCAAAATTCGCAATTGCAAAAATATGAAACCAGCCTAAATACCCATTAACCAACTGATGGAAAAAGAAAATGTGGTACATATATACCATGAAATACTACTCAGCCATAAAAGGGAACAAAATAATGTTATTCACAGCAACCTGGATGGAGTTGGAGACCATTATTCTAAGGGAAGTAACTCGGGAATGAAAAATTAAACATCATATATTCTCTACGTTCCCACTTGTAAGTGGGAGCTAAGCTATGAGGATGCAAAGGCGTAAGAATGGTATAATGGACTTTGGGGACTCAGGGTGGAGGGTGGGAATGGGTGAGGGATAAAATGACTCTTTTGTAATAACACTTAGCTTAAAACACAAATACATTGTACAACTGTATGAAAATAGATTTTCTTTATATCCTTATTCTATAAGCTTTTTCCT
>NW_016807537.1:34521-48522 GCF_001698545.2 Rhinopithecus bieti | reverse complement strand
CTTTTTAAACTGTTGTTAAGAATTAAAATACACACACACACACACACACACACACACACACACACACATATTATCCTAGGCCTACACAGGGTCAAGATCATCAATATCATTTTCTTCCACCTCCACATCTTGTCCTACTGGAAGCTCTTCAGGGGACTACAAAGCACATAGAGCCGTCATCTCTGAAGATAACAATGTCTTCTGGAATACTTCCTGAAAGACCTGCTTGAGGCTGTTCTTGAGGAGGTTTCTTTCTTTTCAGATATATGTGCATGGTGGTGCTTAGTTTGTTTGATTTTTTCATCAGAGATTTGCTTGAAAGTAGATAATGCAACATGGACATTCCTTTCTATCAGTGAAAATCTTTCAGTGTTGGGGTCCATGATTTCAAACTTTTAAAGGAGCTTGTTGAAGTCTTTAAAAGCTTCTGCTAAACCATTGACTATGAATTTTCTTGAGGGTTCTTTTTCTTTTCCTGTAGTTTCCCTTTCCATTGCCTGTTCTTTAGGTGTGCATTTTTGCTTCATTTCTACAACTTCCTATGAGTCAGTTTCTCAGACACCACCTCCAGGAGCTCCTTAATGTCATATCCATTCATATACCCAGGTTAAAGTTGTTTGCCATTTCAACCATAGTTTTGATTTTTGCATCCTCCACATCCTTGCCAAATCCCTTGAAGTTGCAGTGAAGTCTTTTGAGTGTCTTCTTTCACACACATTCATACACCCCTTGGTGACATCACCCTGATTCCAAGCATGGCTCTTAATGTGTCATAGATATTGTAATCCTTGCAGAATTATATCAGTTTCTTTCTCAGTTGCAGCAATACCCTGGGCATAGATCCTTCATGGGTAGTAGACCTTAGAAGCTGCTGTGTAACTCCTTGATGCACTGGTTATATCAAATGGAAATTTTATAACTGAAAAATGAAATACCTACAATAAAATTCAATGCATAGTCCCACAGCAAAATGAAAGAGACAGAGGAAAGAATGAGGCAACTGAAAGATACAACAATAGAAATTATCCAATTTGAACAACAAAAAGAAAATAGACTGAAAAAATAAACAAAGATTAAGTGATTTGTGAAACTATAACAAAAGTTCTAGATGCAGGTCATTGGAGTCCTGAAAGAGGATAAAGAAGGGACAGAAAAGTACCAGAAGAAATAATGGCTGAAAACTTTCTAAATTAGGCAAAAGACATAAATCTACAGATTCCAGAAGATGAATTAAACCCAAACAGATTAAGCTAAAAGAAATACACACCGAGATTAATCATAGGCAAAGTTCTGAAAACTAAAGAGGAAGAAAGAAAATGTTGAAATCAATGAGAGAGAAAAGACACCATAGAAAAAATTTGAATGAGAGCAGATTTCTCATCAGAAATTATGGATTTTAGAAGCAAGTGGCACAGGATTTTCAAGTGTTGAAAGAAAGTACTGTCAACTCAAAAATTCTACACCCAGTGAAAAGTTTCATAATAACAAAGGGGGATTCAAGACCTTCTTAGATGAGACAAAATTAAGTTTATTTATCATCCAGCCTACCTTGCCACTGGAAAAAAAAGTAAAGGAATATGAGGAACAACTCTATGCTCACTACATTAGCTTCCTAAAGTTGCCATACTAGCACACCACAAACTGGGTAGCTTAATACAACAGAAATTTATTATCTTTTATTTCTGGGAGCTAGAAATCTAAAATTAAATTATTGGTAGGGCCACAATCCCCCTGAATCCTGTAGGTGTATCTTTCCTTGCCTCTTCTTAATTTCTGGTGGTTTGCTGGCAACTGTTGCTATTCCTTGGCTTCTACATGCACTACTCAAATACTCCATCTTCCCATGGTGTTCTTCCTATGCTTTTGTCCTAACGTGAACATCTACTATTAAGCACAGAAGTCATATTGAATTAGGGGCCCCTTCTACTCCAGTGGGACCCTATTTTAACTAATTACATATGTAATGATGCTGTTTATAGAAAATAGGTACTGGGGATCAGTACTTCAACATAGCTTCTTGGGGAAGAATACAATTAATATCATAACACCAACATATGTGATAACTTATATGAAATGAGCCGGTTCCTTGAAAGACATAAACTACCATAGTTAGACAAGGAGAAATAGATAATCTGAATAGGCACACAGTTATGAAATAAATTTAATCAATGATAAACAGCCTTCCAAAGCACCAGGCTCAGATGGTTTCACTGGTGAATTCTATTAAACATTTATGGATAACATAATACCAATTCTGTACAAGGCAAAGGGAATATTTGTAACTTATTCTTGGAGCAAACAATATCTTTATGTCAAAATCAGATACTTTACATAAAGTTAAACTACAAACCAATGTCTCTCATGAACATGAACCCAATAATCCTCAATGAATAAGAAAATCCAATTCTTACAATGTATACAAAGAATTTTACAATATGACCAAGTGGGATTTATTCCAAGTATGTAAAGTTGCTTTAACATTTTAAAATCAATCAGTATAATTTATCATGTCAACAGGTAAGAAAACAAAAATTACGTGATCATATCAATTGATTCAGAAGAAGCATTTGACAAAATCTAAATCTCATTTATGATTAAGAGTAGAAGGGAATTTCAACTTGATAAAGAGCATTTGCAATTAACCTACAACTGACACCATACTTAATGGTGAGAGACTGGATACTTTCCTGCTGAAATCAGAATCAAGTCAAGAATATTCTCTCTCACCACTCCTATCCTATGCTGGAAGTCTTAGTGCATTCAGAAAGTTTTTAAAAAGGCATACATATTGGAAAGGAAGAAATAAAACTATATTTATTTGCAGACATGTTTGTCTATTTTCAAAGCGTAAGTGAATCTACAAAAAGCTCCTTTAACTGACAAGAAGGCTAACAATGTTGCAGAATACAAGGTCAATATACAAAAGTCAATTGCTTTTCTATATACCAGCAACCAATGGTTGGGATTTAAAATTTTAAAAATATAATTTGCAATAGCACCCAAATTAAAATATTTAGATATAAATATAACAAATGTGTGCAAAATCCCCAAGTTGAAAACCATGAAGCATTTCTGAAGGAAATAAAACCAGATCTAAATAGAGACATATTATAATCATGGGTTGGAAGATAACATATTAAAGGCACCAATTTTCCCCAAATTGATATATATATTTTTAATATAATTGCCATTAAAATCTCACCAGGATTTTTTGTAGATACAGACGAGATTATTATAAAATTCAAGTGGCAAGGCAAAGGACTAGAATAACTAAAACAATTTTGAAAAAAGAATGAACTGGTAAAAATCAGTCAACCTCATTTTCAAGAATTACGTTATGGCTACAGTAATGAACACTGTATGAGGCTGTTGGAGGGATAGTAACATAGGTCAATGGAATAGAACTACCTACTCAGAAATAGACCCACACAAATATGTCCAGGTGATTTTTTAACAAATGTACAAAAGCAATTTCATAGAGAATGAAGAGCTTTTTCAATATATAGTACCTGAGTATTTGGCCATTCACTGGCATAAAAGGGAACATTGGCCTAAACATTAAAACTTATACAGAAATTAGCTAAAATGGATCATGAACTTAACTGTAAAATGAAAAGTATAAAACTTATAGAAAAACAAATAGGAATAAATCTTTAGGATCTAGGGCTTGGCAGAGTTCTTACCCTTCATACCAAAGCATGATCCGTAAGAGAAATAATATACAAGCTGTGCCTCATGAAAATGAAAACTTACTCTGCAAATAACTCTTTTAAGAAAACATGCGACAGACTGGGAGAAAATATTTGCAAAATACGTATCTGATAAAGAACTCATATCTAGAATATATAAATAACTGAACATTTAATAGCAATAAAACTCTACATTTAATTAGAAAATGGATGAATGACATTGTTATCGTTTGGATGTTAGTCCTCTCCAAACCTCGGGTAGAAATTTGATCCACAGTGTTGGAGATGGGGCCTAATGGGAGGTGTTTGCATCTTGAAGGTAGATCCCTCATGAATAGATTAATGCCCTCCCTTGAGTGTGAGCTCTCACTCTACTCATTCTTGAGAGACCTGGTTGTTAAAAAGAGCCTGGCTCCTTGTTAAAAAGAGCCTCCTGCCTTTCTCTCTTGCTTCCTCTTTTGCCATGTGGTTTCTGCACACGCCAGGCTCCCTTTCTGTCCACCTTCCACCATGAGTGAAAGCAGTCTGAGGCCTTCACCCAATCTCTAACTTTTCAGACATTAGAATCAGGAGCCAGAAAAACTTTTTCTTTGTAAATTACTCAGCGTCAGGTATTCTATTATAGCAACACAAAATAAACTAAGAGACATAAAGATACATTTTATTGAGTATATACAGATGGGTAATAAGCACATGAAAAGATGTGCTGACCATTAGGGAAATTGAAATTAAAACCATAGTAAGACACCACTACACACCTATCAGAATGACTAAAATAAGAATAGTGACAACACCAATTGCTTCAATTACTTGTAAGAATGCAGAGAAACTATCACTTAGACACCTTTTTTTTTTTTTTTGAAACAAAGTCTTGCTTTGTTGCCCAGGCTGGAGTGCAGTGGCACGATCTCAGCTGACTGAGACCTCCACCTTCCAGGTTCAAGCAATTCTCCTGCCTCAGCCTCCCAAGTAGCTTGGATTACCCATCATGCCTGGCTGATTTTTTGTATTTTCAGCAGAGATGGGGTTTTGCCATGTTGGCCAGGCTGGTCTCCATCTCCCGACCTCAGGTGATCCACCCGCTTTGGCCTCCCAAAGTGCTAGGATTACAGGTGTAAGCCACAGAGTCTGGCCTTATACACTGTTGAATTGTATGAAGTATAAATATTTTCCCATTTTGAGCTCTTATTAATAAAGCTGGTATAAACATTTGACATTCCCACTAAATGTCAAATGTTTACTGGGAATGGCTAAACTGTAGTACATCCATACTACGAAACACCACTCAGAAAAAAAAAAAGGGATGAACTATTGATGCACACAGCAACTTGAAAGGATCTTCAGAGAATTTTGATGAGTGAAATGGTTATATAGTATATGACTCCACTTATATACATTCTTGAAATAGCACCTTTATAGAAACGGGAAACAGATTAATGATTGATAGGGATTAAGGAGGGTTAGAGACTGAGGGGTAGTAAATATAGTTATAAAAGGGCAACAGGAGTAATTCTTGCAATGATGCAAGTATTCTGTATGTTGTCTATATACTCTACTATAGCTTTCAAGATGTTACTTATTGGAGAAACTGGGTCAACAGTATATGGCATCTCTCTGCATTATTTTGTGCAACTGCATGTAAATCCACAATTATGCAAAATAAAAAGATTAGTAATAATAACATAAACCATAATTTTATATGACAAATAACCCAATTTCTTCAACACGAAGAAAAAAAGATGGAGGAGGAGCCTGTAGATTTAAAAAGATTTAAGAGCTATATCAGCCAACTTCAATACTTGAAGCTCATTAAGATCCTGATATGAACAAGTAAACTTTAATATAATAAAATAACAGGAAAATTGGAATACTGATTATGAATCTCATGATATTAATGAATTGACATTTTTAAGTGTGATAATGGCATAGCAGTTTTGTTTAAAAGTTAGTCTTTATATTTTAGAGATGCACACACAAATATTTGTTAATTAAATAATATTTTGTCTAGAATTTACTTCAAAATAATCTTGATGGGTGGGTGGGCAAAATTTCCTAAGAGTCTCATTTCCTCTTGACATGTACTGTATCAACTCTTTCCCTGGAGTATGGGTGACACCTGTGAATATGAAAAGATATCACGTTCACGATTATGCTATGTTATATGGATAAGATACTTTTAAGCTGTAATTGAGATGCCTGAACAGCTGACTCTGAGTTTAAAAAAAAAAAAAAAAAAGAAGATTTTCCTGGATGGGCCTCACCTAATCAGTATAGCCATGGAAAGAGACAAGAAGTAGCAGCAGATGCTTTCCTGCTGTGCTTGAAGAAGCCAACACTTGTGTCGTGAATTGCCTATGTAGAGGGCCATTTCCACGGACCTAAGAGCGGACTCTAGGTGCTGATAGTGGTCCCTGCCTGATAGGCAGAAAGAAAATGGAGACTCCAGTCCTGTAACTATAAGGAATTGAGTTGTGCCAATAATCACATGAGCTTGGCAGAGGACCCCAAGCCCCACATGAGATTGCTACTCCAGGCAATATTTTGCTGCCTAGTAAGACCATAACACAGAGAATCTAGTTACACCATTTCCAGATTTCTGACTTTCTGTGAGGCAATAAATGACCTCTAAGAGTATTAATAATTGACTATATAGTGATAGAAAACTAATACTGGTGAGCATAGCTAAAACAAAATTAGCCATGAGTTTATCATGGTAGAAACTGCGTGATAGCTACATGGGTTCCATTGGGCTATTCTCCCTACTTTTGTATATGTATCTTTTTTTTAATAAAAGATTTTTAAAATTCTCATGATGTTTTATGCTAAATGCTTCAGCTGGTGGGAGTTGGGTGATGAATAGCATGGTTTCTAAGACTGATCGCCTTCTCTGAGGAGAGTAGAGCCTTAGCCTCAGTGTGCACATGGCTTTAAAGGAAGCAGACTTGGTGCTTGCCCTGGAAACTCAGCTTGCCTGCTGCATTGCTGGTTATATTTTTAGTTTATTTTGCAACTTGTGGTAACTATGAACTTTTGGTATAGGATTGCTAGAGGGGTATGTGTGTGTGTGTGTGCATGTGCGTGTGTGTGTGTGTGTGTGTTTATGGGCATATGTGCATGCACACATGAATGTATAAAACTGATAAACCAATAACAAAAAACTAAAGAAACTAGAAATAGAAGTTGTATTTAATTTTCGTCATTGTTTACATAGTTCAGATGCTGGAACTCTACTTATAAACCTATAAACTCAGTTGTATATAGGTAACAAAGTTGTCTGGTAGAAAAACAAAATAATAGAAGAAGGGACCAGTATTTTACTTGGGTCTCTCAGTATGTTAAAGATGGAACCTTAGGCCACCTAAACTTTGCTTCTTCCTTCTATGAAGTATTACCTGTGTTAATAAATGCTAAAATATGTAACCATAGTCCACTTGGCTTTCAATTTTTCCTTACGTAAAATAGAACTAGAACCACCTGCTTTACCTACCTCATTTGGGGCTTTATGTAAAGTCACAGTAGGCAGAAAATGAAACTTCCAGCTCTCCCCCTCCCTCAAATGGAAAAATTGTTTAATAGTTGTATCTAGAATTTATATCACAAACAGACAGTTTGTTACATTCTAAAGGAGTCAATTCACAAAAACACAGAAGAATAGAATCTACTCTAAGCAATAATTCCTTCTCCAATAATTGCACCAAGAAGATAAACACTTTCCATTTTGAAAAATTGCACTCCCTCCTGAGCAGCAGCAGCTTAAAGGAGTGGCTTGGGGCCTTTAGCTTCCCCCCAATATCTATCACCTTTCCCCAATTCACTGATATGAACAAATAATGTTTTTACAATGTACACCAATTTCTATGCAAATGTAGGGTCCAATCGAGTCCCTTAGCCATCCACTTTTGACTAGAATGTCATCTCTAAATCTCTCCCAGATAAAAATTATGGAGCTGTCATTATTATGAAAGTGTAGGCACACCAGACCAATCTGGTTCAAGTTTCATGTAACAAAGTTGTGAGTTGTTTTTCAGTTGCCATGAACTCTTAGGTCATGTAATCTGAGTATGCCCAGATGAACCAAGCATGCATTCACAGGAGGAACTTAAATTCTCAGACCTAGGAGCAGGGATTGAACTAAAAAGTGGACACCACATGGCAGGATCCAGGGTCCAACCAGATTAAGTCCTGGCGTCATACCATGGCAGGATACGGTCAGATAATGCCTCCCAGCATTACATAATTGCAAGATCCAATCAGATCATGTCTCATTGCCCTATGCTTATAAAACCTGACCAGCCCCTAGCTCCGGGAGACACTGCTTTGGGAACTGTCCCCAGTGTTCTCCTTATTTGTTGCAAGTAATAAAAATCCCCTTGTTAAATTCTCCCTGATTGTGGTTATTGGGTTAACACCTGCCAAGTGACTGAACCCACTCATTGTGGTAACAAAAGTACACCGGGTCTCAGTCCAGTTTGACTATTAGAAAGAATACTCTGACATTGAGCCAAAGTTTACTTAACTTTTAATTTTACCCTTTAGTTCCATTTTCCTGCCCATATCAAGACTGCTGGAAATAAACAAGCTAATCTTTCTGCCTCCAAAGCTTTTGACATATCTTACCTTCAACTCTCATGTCTGTTTCAAAGAAGAATTTTCAGTTACCCCGAGTAACATGCAAGAAATGGCAAATTTGGGCATGGATCACATAATTATTGCCTAAGAAGTTCTCAATGGGGCTAGGATGAGTGTCTGGAACAGTTAAGGTAATAATACAAACTTCAAGGAGACCCATCCATCATGTCAAGAAAATCTAAACCACAATTCTCTAGGACGCAGATTTATATTAACAACACAAATCATGTAGCTGTAAACATCTTTGCAAACCTGTTAGAGAGAGTAAGGTGAATCTCCTTAGAGGACTTTTAAGATAGTCGTTTGAAAGTAATATGTGGCTATGACAAAAAACCCAGAAATTTCCTGAAAGAAACAATAATCAGTTCAGGGTTATAGTGAGCTATAAACATTTCACATCATGCTGTGTCTGGAAAAAAATGTCTTGACTTACCAGCACCCAGGCTCCTTTCTTATGTAACTTTTTCAACATAAATGTTCAGGCATTTTATAAATAGTTGAGACACTCAAAAATAGGGAGAGAAATTTAAAGCTAGGACTTCATGAAATTCCCAAATAGGGAAAAGGATGGCTTACATGTCTCGTTTTTACCTGTGTAAACCTGACTGTAAGATGCTAGTGAGCACTAAAATAGAAGCAGTTTGTATTTAAAGAAAGTGAAGAGAAAACAAAATGATGATGGAATCTGCCTTTTGTCTCCTATAGAAAAGAGCCTGAAGTTAGGAATCTCCTCTTCAGACCTGAGAGCTCATTTGTTTTAATTAAATTTGTAATTTTTAAAAGGACCATCATGCTTGGTACCAAAACACAGGGAGTGTACAAGTCCCCAGATGACAATATATGGTCCTCTCAATTTGTAGATCATAGAAAAAAATAAGCTTGTACTGCATGCAGGCTAGTGTCTCTCTAAATCACACATCATTTTCACACTAAGCGTAGACTAGGCAGAGAAAAAGACTGCTTCAGAGCAGATGTAAATTAAATTATGTTTAAAAAATGTTTCATCTTTCTCAAATTTACTGAGCACCTACCATGAATTAAGCACCATGGTAGGCACTAAATATACAAAATCGCAATTCATATGACTAAAAAGCTCACATCATAGTAGAAGAGACAAAACCTGTAAATAAGTTCTTATAATACACTGACAGAATTGTTATGGACTGATCCAGTGTAGTGCTATAGGAACACAGAGGATACGATGCTTGGAGAACTGAGTCACTGAAGAAATGATGCTCTTGCAGACTCTTGACAAATGATTAGAATTTGGCCAGGAGAAGAAAGAACACTCCAGACAGAAAGACTAGTAGATTTGTAAATGGCACAGAGACCTGAAATAAAATTGTGTGTTGAGAAAATATAACATGTGGTTTTGTCTGACAGGTTGCATAAGACACATAAGGGGAGAGAGATGTTCCACACTTTAAAAAAAAAAAAAAAAAAAAAAAGCAAGCAGAAAGATGACAGTATGGTGGAGCATATTGATGAAGAAAGAGAGTAGCACAAGATGAGTGAACACAAATGGGCACGGGACAGATCATAAAAGGGCATTTCAACCACAGTAAGGATTATGAACTTTCATGAGAGCAGTGGGAGGATCACCTACAAATATTAAGCAGGAGAGTGACACAATCAGATCTGCATTTTATAACAATGACTGGCTTCTGTGTGGAGAACAGCTGGAAGATGACAAGAGTGAAAATGGGGAGACCTGTCAAGAATCCATGTTAGTAATAAAGGCCAGAGCGTATAAGAATCTGAACTAAAATGGTAGTAGGAATGAAAGAGTAAAAACATTAGCGTACAGTCATCAATATTTAATACGGTCAGCCATTTAAATTTTAGCCATTTAGTAAGCGTGTAATGGTATTTCATTATGGTTTTCATTTGCATTTTCCAAATAAATATGTTGAACATCATTTCATACTCTTATTGGCTATTTGTATATCTTATTTGATGATGTGTCTGTTCAAATTATTTACCCATATTTTAAATAAGATTGTTTTCTTATTGTTGTTTTGAGAGTTCTGTGTATATAGGTTGGTGCTAACATAATTGTGGGTGTTGTATTATTGGAATTTGCCATTTGATATTGGAATATAGTATTAAACAAATGTGGTTATGGTGTACATCATTTTAACGGGCATTTCTCAACTTTATGTTTTTTTGCTAATGATTTACTACTTGCTGTTTATTTCATGTTTATTTTAGACTACGGAAATGATGTTAGACAAAAAGCAAATTAGAACAATTTTCTTATTTGAGTACAAAATGGGTCGTAAGGCAGCGGAGACAACTCACAACATCAACAATGTATTTGGCCCAGGAACTGCTAAAGAACGTGCAGTGCAGTGGTGGTTCAAGGAGTTCTGCAAAGGAGATCCGAGCCTTGAAGATGAAGAGCATAGTGGCCGGCCATCAGAAGTTGACAATGACCAATTGAGAGCAATCATCAAAGCTGATCCTCTTACAACTACATGAGAAATTGCCAAAGAACTCCATGCCGACTATTCTATATTCCTTTGGCCTTTGAGGCAAATTGGAAAGGTGGAAAAGCTTGATAAGTGAGTGCCTCATGAGCTGAGTGAAAATAAAAAAATTGTCATTTTGAAGTGTCATATTCTCTTATTCTACGCAACAACAATGAACCTTTTCTCAATTGGATTGTGACATGCAACAAAAAGTGGATTTTATATGACAACTGGCAATGACCAGCTCAGTAGTTGGACTGAGAAGAAGCTCCAAAGCACTTCCCAAAGCCTAACTTGCACCAAAAAAAGATCATGGTCACTGTTTGGTGGTCTGCTGCCGGTCTGGGCCACTACAGCTTTCTGAATCCCAGAGAAACCATTACATCTGAGAAGCATGCTCAGCAAATCAATGAGGTGCACCGGAAACTGCAACACCTGTAGTCAGCACTGGTCAACAGAAAGGGCCCAATTCTTCTCCATGACAATGCCCAACCACAGGTTGCATAATCAATGCTTCAAAAGTTGAATAAATTGGGCTATGAAGTTTTGCCTCATCCACCATATTCACCTGACCTCCTGGCAACTGACTACCACTTCTTCAAGCATCTCGACAACTTTTTGCAGGGAAAACTTTTCCATAACCAGCAGGATGCAGAAAATGCTTTCTAAGATTTCCTCAAATCCCAATGCATGGGTTTTTATGCTACAGGAATAAACAAACTTATTTCTCATCAGAAAAAAAAAGTGTTGATTGTAATGATTCCTATTTTGATTAATAAAGCTGTATTTGAATCTAGTTATAATGATTTAAAATTCACAGTCTGAAACTGCAGTTACTTTTGCACCAACCTAATATATTGAATACAAGTTTTTGATTGGTTATGTGATTTTTCAAATATTTTCTCCCAGGCTTTGACTTGTCTTTTCATTCTCTTAACAATGTCTTTTGGAAAGATTTTAAAATTATTTTGTTAAAGTCCAATCTGAGGAGAGCAAAAATACCTGGCAACCATCAAGCAGGCGCTGGAGACAAGAACTCTCTATCAGAGGAATTTAGAAGTAATCAGACTTCCCTGTTATCTTAAGACACCTGTTTCCAGGCCTCTTTTCAACTTAAAATTTATAAGTAACTAGAATTTGTCTACATCTCTGGAATGCATGCATGCCGAAACTCACTGTGCAACCCTTGAACCTTCATCAACATTAAGGCATCAAAATGTCTACAAGTACAATCATTTATTGTGCAAATTACATTTCAGCTCCCACATTAAGGTCCATAAATAGCTCTAAGGAAAAGTTCACTGTGGCTGGCTCAGCCCTCTCACGGAGGCACCCCGCTGCACTCGTCTGCAGCATTCTTTCTTTCTAATAAAACTTTCCTTTTTCAAACCTATACTGTCGTCAGTAAATTCTTCTTACCAACCCACGAGTCAACCACTTTCCTATGCCAGGGTTCTGGCACAATCAATCAGTTTTTTTGTATGGACTTGATGTTTTAGTATCATGTCTGAGAAACTGTCTAACTTAAGATCACAAAGATGTCCTTTCAAGCTCTGTTCTAGAAGTTTCATAGTTTTATTTAAGGTTTACATTTAGGTTTATGGTTTATAGTTCACTTTGACTTAATTTTTAGATATGGTATAAGGTATAAATCCAATGATTTTATTTTATTTTTTTTTTTGCACACGGATATCTAATTGTTCCAGTACCATTTATGGAAGAAACCATCATATCACCACAGCATGGCTTTGTATTTTTGTTAACAATCAGTTGTTTATATGAGTATGTGTTTATTTTCCAACTCTGTATTTTGTTCCATTGATATATTTGCTTACCTTTGTGGCAATACCATGCTGTATTGCTTAATGCAGATTTATAATAAATCTTGAAATCTGATAGTATCTTACAGCTTTGTTCTTTTCAAAGTTATTTAGGCTACTCTAAATTTTCAGCATTTCTGCACAAATTTTATTGGCAGCTTGTGATAGCTGCAAAAATGTTTACTTGGCATTTGATAGAGTTTGCATTGAAGTACAGATGAAGTAAT
The DNA here is from genome assembly GCF_001698545.2 of Rhinopithecus bieti. NCBI lineage: Eukaryota > Metazoa > Chordata > Mammalia > Primates > Cercopithecidae > Rhinopithecus > Rhinopithecus bieti. Next base: position 35,686 of record NW_016807537.1, on the reverse strand, counting down.
GAAGAAATAACACCTTGACAATATTGAGTCTTCCAATCCGTGAACATAGAATATCTTTCTATTTATATAGTTCCTTAAAAAAAAGTCTTTCATCAGTGCTTTTTTTTTTTAACAGGAAAAGGGATCCCAATTCAGACCCCAAGAGAGGGTTCTTGGATCTTGTGCAAGAAAGAATTCAGGGCAAGTCTATAGAGTAAAGTGAAAACAAGCTTATTAAGAAAGTAAAGGAATAAAAGAATGGCTATTCCATAGACAGAGCAGCCCTGAGGGCTGCTGTTTGCCCATTTTTATGGTTATTGCTTGATGATCTGCTAAACAACGGATGGGTTATTCACGCCTCCCCTTTTTAGAACATATAGGGTAACTTCCTGACATTGCCATGACATTTGTAAACTGTCATGGCGCTGGTGGGAGTGTAGCAGTGAGGGCGATTAGAGGTTACTCTTGTGGCCATCTTGGTTTTGTTGGGGTTTGGTTGACTTTTTGAATGCAACCTATTTTATCATTAAGGTCCTTATGACCCATATCTTGTGCTGACCTCCTATCTCATCCTGTGACTTAGAATGTCTTAACCATCTGGGAATGCAGCCCAGTAGGTCTCAGCCTCATTTTACCCAGCTCCTATTCAAGATGGTGTTGCTCTGGTTCACATGCCTCTGACACTTTGTAAATTTCTGTATACAGTTCCTGCACATATTTTGTTAGATATACCCAAATACTTCACTGTTTGGTTCTATTGCAAATGGTATTTTTTTAAGATGTCAAATGTTAATTTCCAGTTTTTCATTGCTGGAATACAGGAATGCAATTGACTTTTGAATATTGTCCCGGCATCCCCTTGTATCCTACAACTTTGCTAAACTCAGCTTTCATTTATAGAAATTTTTGTTTTTAGATTTATTAAGATTTTTGTGTAGACATGTCATTTGTGAATAAAGACAGTTTTATTTCTTCTTTTCTAATGTGTATGTCTTATAGTTCTTTTTCTTACCTTATTGTACCAGTTAGGTCTTACTTTAATTTAAAAAGTTACTATTTTATTCAGGACCCTGGGATCTGTTTTCAAGGATACATTTTAAAAGTTTTGGTGGGGGGCGGTGGCTCACGCCTGTAATCCCAGCACTTTGGAAGGCCGAGGCAGGTGGATCACGAGGTCAGGAGATTG
>NW_016807537.1:29994-34208 GCF_001698545.2 Rhinopithecus bieti | reverse complement strand
AAAAAAAAAAAAAAAAAAAAAGTTTCAAGTAGTTACTCACTAGATGATAGTCTGATTATTCAAAGAGTCTCCAACATTTCTTAAAAGAATTTCTGTTGTTGGTGATGGAATCAGATTAAATCCATTGATATTCCTCAGGAGGCAGGAGGGGACTATAAAATCTTTCCCCTGAATTGAAGAGGGGAAACTAGAAAATTTGAGAAGGTAGTGTGACATGGCAGTAATATTGCATTTTTACATACATCAGGTAATACCTCAGAACATCTATTATTCCATTTGGTGCTCGTGAGAACTCTGAGAGGTCAGTATTATCTTTTTTTTTGTTTTTTTTTTTTTTTTTTTTAAAGAGATGGAGTTTCACTCTGTCGCCCAGAGTGGAGTACAGTGGCACGATTTTGGCTCACTGCAGCCTCCGCCTCCTGCTTCAAGCGATTCTCCTGCCTCAGTCTTCCGTGTAGCTGCGATTATAGGCACCCGCAATCATGCTTGGCTAATTTTTGTATTTTTAGTAGAGACGGGGTTTTGCCATGTTGGCCAGGCTGGTCTCAAATTCCTGACCTCAGGTGATCCACCCGCCTCCTCCTCCCAAATCCCATGCTAGGATTACAGGCATGAGCCACCGCGCCTGGCCTATTAAATTCTTTACATATAGGAAATCAGAATTCAGACAACAACATGTTCTATCTAAGCGTACATGGCTTCGTAACTCTTCATTTAATATTCTAAGAACAACTGATCTATTTAGATATCCTGATTTATGCGTTAGGGAAGCTCTGGCTTCTTCTGTAAGTACTGGGACCGGTCTATATTATGTGGCAGTTTTACATATTGTCCTATTGGTGTACAAGAGTTGGAATAAAAGTTTCTGGCAAACTCGTTTTGCCTTTATGTAATCAACTGTACACCAGGGAGCTGTACTTTCTCTGACACCTTGCCCCTTTAAACACGACACTGTAAGTACTGGATTCTTTGATAGCTGAGCAGATAAATGATTTCCACTAAGTTATTCCCCTGCTCTGCCACTCTATAGTTCTGACTGCACAGAAAGTTCAAGGGCACAGAAATGTTTATGATACATGAGGCTCTCAAACACAGAGTCTAGGGACCCCAGGGTTGGACTTGATCTTGCTAAAAGGCATAGAAAATGCCATAACTAGTGTGCTCCACTTTCATTCAGGAAACCTCCATATGCCTGCTGGGTGAGTTTAGGTATGATTGATGTCTTTTCTTCAGTGATACTGGCTTTAAATAGTAATCTAAGTTTGTCTTTTTTTGGCAAAACCTTCACAAATCCAACTTCTTTTGTATTCTGATTTTTTTTTTTTTTTTTTTAACCTTTAGGACAACTCTTCTCACTGCTTTATAATAGAAATATTTGTTTCATAGTTTCTTCCTACCACTCTCCCCTATTAGGCTGTATGTTTTCTGAGGACTGGCTCCTTGCCTTATTGATCATTGTATCATCAATGTTGAGGACAAGATTTAGAACCAGAGTGAACACTGAATAAATAATTGCTTAATGGAATTGAAGAGTAGGTTTTTTATTTGTTCTAGATGCACAGCAACAAAATATTTTTTTAAAGTTTTTTCATTATTAGATTTGTTTTTCTGATTAGTTAAGCAGAAAACGGTATGAGACTTGGGTAGTAGGCAACTGTCGGTTATTCCTCTAGCTATCCTATAAGGAGGAGTAAAGTTGGCGTTGTCCTTGCTGTCTCTCCAGTAGAGTTGTCTGTTGTGGGGACAAATTTCTCACAACTCACTGGACCATATAGTCAAGGTGTTCCATGTGCCCACAGTAAGAAAGACAAGGTCTCTGCCTTCAAACAATTTGTAGTCTCTATAGATAATAAGAAAATAGCCCAATAAGCAAACAAAACTATAATTACAGGCCATTGTGATATGAAAGACATAAACAGGGTGGTGTTTTAGAGTGTGGTCGGGGAGAAGGGTGGCTGCTTTGGAAAGAATTCTCAGGAAAGACATCTCTGAAGATATGACATTTGTCCTGAGATCTGAATGAACAATAACAAAACAAAACAAAACAAAATGCCGGCCACATGAAGAACTGAGAAAAGAGCACTCCAGGCAGAGGAGTCAGCAAGCGCAAAGGTGTTAATGTGAGAAAGAACTTTACTTCTTTGAGTGACAGAAAGGAGGCCAGTATGATTGAGATGATAAAAAGAGAGTTATACAATGAGATTGGAAAATTGTCAGGGGGCCGGATCTTAGGAGGCTATGTACCTCATGAGAAGGAGTGGGAATTGTATTTTCAGTGTGATGGAAAGGCACGAATGGGTTTTAAGCAGAGAATGGCATGAACTGATTTGTTTGGGAATTATCCCACTGTTTGGAGATTAGACTCTTGGATGTGAAGGGCAAGAGTGGAAGCAGAAACACGAATTAGGAAGTTGATGACACCATCCACGGTGACGTGGACTATTCTGGTAGCAGTAAGGAAAGAGAGGTGAATGGATTCGGGGATATGACTTGAAGTAGGTTGACAAAACTTGCTGATGCATTATATATGAGTGATTACAGAATAGAAAGAATCAAGGATAACTAATTGATTTTTGGTTTTAGCTACTGGAGGAATGATAGTGCTGCTTACTGACACATGAAAGACTGAGGAATAAGCAGACATATGTTTGTGGAGTAGAGAATCAGGAGCTTGGGCCATATTAAGTTTGAACTGTAGTAGACAATTATGTGGATATGTTGAGAATATAACAATCTGAAGTTCAGAGAAGGGTGAAAGCTAAGGCTATAAATTTGGTATATGACTGATAGTAAAAGTCATATGCCTGGGTGAGATATTTTAGGGATAAAGTATTTTTAGAGAAGAGTACCCATCAACATTGGGATCCCTCAACATTGAAAGGCTATGAAGAAGAGGATAATAATGGTAAACAAATCGAGAAGAAGTATGAGGAAAGTAGGTAGAGTATGAAGAAAATCGGAAGACTGCAACATTTTGAATGCGGAGAGATGAATGTGTTTTAANCTTGGATCTTGTGCAAGAAAGAATTCAGGGCAAGTCTATAGAGTAAAGTGAAAACAAGCTTATTAAGAAAGTAAAGGAATAAAAGAATGGCTATTCCATAGACAGAGCAGCCCTGAGGGCTGCTGTTTGCCCATTTTATGGTTATTGCTTGATGATCTGCTAAACAACGGATGGGTTATTCACGCCTCCCCTTTTAGAACATATAGGGTAACTTCCTGACATTGCCATGACATTTGTAAACTGTCATGGCGCTGGTGGGAGTGTAGCAGTGAGGGCGATTAGAGGTTACTCTTGTGGCCATCTTGGTTTTGTTGGGGTTTGGTTGACTTTTGAATGCAACCTATTTTATCATTAAGGTCCTTATGACCCATATCTTGTGCTGACCTCCTATCTCATCCTGTGACTTAGAATGTCTTAACCATCTGGGAATGCAGCCCAGTAGGTCTCAGCCTCATTTTACCCAGCTCCTATTCAAGATGGTGTTGCTCTGGTTCACATGCCTCTGACACTTTGTAAATTTCTGTATACAGTTCCTGCACATATTTTGTTAGATATACCCAAATACTTCACTGTTTGGTTCTATTGCAAATGGTATTTTTTTAAGATGTCAAATGTTAATTTCCAGTTTTCATTGCTGGAATACAGGAATGCAATTGACTTTTGAATATTGTCCCGGCATCCCCTTGTATCCTACAACTTTGCTAAACTCAGCTTTCATTTATAGAAATTTTGTTTTAGATTTATTAAGATTTTGTGTAGACATGTCATTTGTGAATAAAGACAGTTTTATTTCTTCTTTTCTAATGTGTATGTCTTATAGTTCTTTTCTTACCTTATTGTACCAGTTAGGTCTTACTTTAATTTAAAAGTTACTATTTTATTCAGGACCCTGGGATCTGTTTTCAAGGATACATTTTAAAAGTTTTGGTGGGGGGCGGTGGCTCACGCCTGTAATCCCAGCACTTTGGAAGGCCGAGGCAGGTGGATCACGAGGTCAGGAGATTGAGACCATCCTGGCTAACAGTGAAACCCCATCTCTACTAAAAATACAAAAAAATTAGACAGGTGTGGTGGCGGGCACCTGTATTACCTGCTACTCGGGAGGCTGAGGCAGGAGAACGGCGTGAACCTGGGAGGTGGAGCTTGTAGTGAGCCGAGATCGCACCACTGCACTCCTGCCTGGGCCACAGGGCGAGACTCCATCTTAAAA
>NW_016807537.1:22973-26578 GCF_001698545.2 Rhinopithecus bieti | reverse complement strand
AGGATTATTGGTTATTATAAGAAAAGAATAGGATGCTCAAGTCAATCGCTACTAACTTCGCAAAGCAGAACAAGGTGAGGCCATCTGTTGAAAGTGTGTGGATGAGGCTCTGACAGGTTTGAGGAAAAATATAAAGGTACAAAACAGAGATGATGAAAGCAAATTTATTGGGGGAAATGTAAAATTTCCAGGCACCATATAGTGTCCATATGAGGACTGTGATGATGAATTTAAAGAGGATTTTCCCAGGCAATATTTTTCAAAGCAATATTCAGATGCTTAGTTTTCCATGTGAGAAAATGACATATTTCAGTTCAACCAAGTTTGGAATTTTATTCCTTGCTCAGAGGGATACAAGGACTAGGGTATAAGAAAAGGTGTGACTCTAGTGCTTGATGATGGGATATAATTTGGGTAAAGGAGTGAGGAAGTGAAAATGGTGTTGGGACTTAAAAATGTGATGTGGTGAATGGATTGGAGATTACAATGTAGTTGAAAAATTGTTGGAGTAGGGGTACAAGAGAGAGACTGATATCAAGATTTCAGATGTGGTACAGTTATGGTAATGCTAAGCATGAGTGTGTATACATGAAAAGTGGGTGACTGAGGTGAGGTGGAGGTAGAGACAACTGGAGGAAGTCAAGAAGCTGTGAATTCAGAATATTGGACATTTCATATGTGTGGTAATTGATATCACTGAACATTATAACTGGACAGAAGTGGAAATGGTGTCAGGGAACCATAGGCAAAGATTTCAGTGAATGAAAAGACACCCGGAGGTCAGTAGCTGGCAGCAACCAGGAGAGGTAGCAGGTGATTTCATTGATGGTGTGAGCTTTTAAAGAGTTGGGGATTTTGAAGAAGAAAAGAGGAGACGTGATTTTGAAGTGGCAGTGAGAAATAAGACTGCCCCTAGCTCTGGGATTCCAGGATTATGAGAGGAAAAAAAAAATCACTTTTGAGAGTTGCACACCCTAATGGGACAGGCAGGTCACAATTAAAATGAGGAGGTAGAGGGGTGGTTTTGGGAAGTGGTAGAAGATATACAAAGATTTAATAAGAAATAGGTTCCCAAAAGCTTAGAAGTGATAGGTAGGGGTTTGAGTCAAATTACACGGAGCAGTATAGAAAGGAAAATAAAGATGAGTGAGGTAAGCAAGAATGTGAAGCATTATGGAATTAGTCATTATGGTTTCGTATGAGCGGGTGGGCAATAGTTCAAATTATAGATCCACATACCATACTCGATTCAATGATTTGGTGATTATGTGTCTGATTGGCAAGGGGTCAGGTGTTAGAAGTGTTCTTACCAAGAATACAAAGAGATTTGATGGCCTTTGGGGTAAGTGGGCAGTCATACAAGCTTATCATGTTGTGACTTTCTGAAGAAGAAGGCCATGTGATGGGCATCCTCTCCCCCTAGTGAAATACTTGGAACTTTCAAAACACAGATTATCTGTGGGAATCTCTGTGGGACAGATTCTCTCTTTGTGCTTATGAACATGGAGAAATGGTATCTAATTTAGTACAACTGAGCTTTGTATGTTGTGCAGCTTTTGACTTCTTGGAATGTGCTTTTTTTCTGAGAATGTATGATCCATCATAAGCCAAAGTGATATGAGATAAATCCTGTGTCTTCAGACACCAATTTCCTTTCCTAAGAAGTGGACTCCAACCCTGCTCAGGTAGAGTTGTCACTGGTGGCTTAAATGTATACTTCAGGGACACATAAGTCTTGCTAAGGAAGGAAGGTTGCTCCTTACAACCATCCCATGTCTGGGTGGCAGGTATCATACCACTCTTTACAGTGGGATAATTTTTACTGAAGGAAATACAAATATTTTACCCCCAAATATATTTCTTTGACATATTTTGAGATGGCTGTTAGAGGGCCAGCAAACAGAAGTGGTCCTGTAATGCTGTCTTTTGCAGGAAAATGATTTTATCTGTAGAGAATCTATATTAAAGCAGGCATGCATTTTCTTGTTCAGATCTAGAAAAGATTAACTGAGGGCCTGACACCTTCAAAGGTCTAAAACAAAATTTACTATCTGTTCTCTCTAAGGGCTGCTACCTGTGAGATTTCATTTACCTAACAAGACCACCTTTGCTACCCAAGTCTCCTCTTTTCTCCATTTCATAACCTCTCTTGCTATTATTACCTGATTTACCACCATAACATTTTTGACCATGCTTTGAGCTCCTATTCTTTTTGTAAGTTCAAGATGATATATAAGCTTCTGCACCTCACTGGGTATTTGGATTTTCATTCTGAAGGCTCCCATGTCATACAAAACTATAATTAAATAAATGTATATGCTTTTTGTCCTGTTAATCTGTCTTTTGTGAGTTGATTTTTCAGTGATGCTTCCCCTTTGTTCTTCATTGGTTCCTGCTCTAGGTTGCCAACTACTCTTATTCTTCTATCCATTTTTCTGTCCATCCTACTCTTACTCTCACATTCTTCTAGGAATGGGAATGACTTTCCTTTTGGGCCATGTTGGGGCCATCTGCCAGGTTTCCTGGGGGTAGGACTACATCTGTCTCTACCAGCTCCTGGGCATCATTTGCTCATTGTGATTATTTATTTACCTTGACAGCTCTACCTCTTGTGCCCACCCTGACACTGATTTTTTTTTTTTGAGACAGAGCTTTACTCTTGTTGCCCAGGCTGGAGTGCAGTGGTATGATCTCAGCTCACTGCAACCTTTGCCTCCCGGTTTCAAGTGATTCTCTTGCCTCAGCCTCCTGAGTAGCTGGGATTACAGGCACCCACCACCACACTGGGCTAATTTTTGTATTTTTAGTAGAGATGGGGTTTCACCACGTTGGCCAGGCTGGTCTCGAACTCCTGACCTCAGGTGATCCACCTGCCTTGGCCTCCCAAAATGTTGGGATTACTGGCATGAGCCACCACGCCCACCCCTGACATTGATTTAAGTACACTTCTTATTGAAGTAGGCATGGACAATAAAATGCACAGAGGTTATAAGTATGTCACTCAATAATTCTTTTCAAAAGTAAATACACTTATTTATGCATCAATCATACCAAACACGCCACAGACCCTCTTCACGGTCCTTTCTTGTCACGACATCCCTCCCTTCAAAGTTATTACTGTCTTGAATTTTATGCCACTCTCAATGTGTACTCTGATATTTATTCTATTGCTCTAATATCAAATGCAGTGTGTCTTTCCTTTAGCTGACTTAACTATTTGAATGCCCAAATTATGCAACAGGACCTCACCTTGACTGTAGGTGTAGTAGACTTGTGTGATTTTAGGCTTCTTGAAGTAGCCAATCTATTAATGAGTTAATGTATGTTACTACAAGAATTGTCGGGCTGGGCGCGGTGGCTCAAGCCTGTAATCCCAGCACTTTGGGAGGCCGAGACGGGCGGATCACGAGGTCAGGAGATTGAGACCATCCTGGCTAACACGGTGAAACCCCGTCTCTACTAAAAATACAAAAAAATGAGCTGGGAGAGGTGGCAGGCGCCTGTAGTCCCAGCTACTAGGGAGGCTGAGGCAGGAGAATGGCGTGAACCCGGGAGGCGGAGCTTGCAGTGAGCTGAGATCCGGCCACTGCACTCCAGCCTGGGCG
>NW_016807537.1:16848-19770 GCF_001698545.2 Rhinopithecus bieti | reverse complement strand
ATAATTTACCTCTTTTCCTTTTTGCATATAGTAAATATTTCATACTAAGTTGAACATGGAATGTATAAACTAGAAAATTACACAATAGCACAATTTAAGTTGAAGAATTAGATGCACTTAAATTACCGAAAGGAATGACCTGGCTAGCAGTTGTTATTAAAGTTGCACTTCTGTTCAACATGGAATATGCTTCATAAAGTCAAGTATCTCTTTTTAGAGGCATTTTTATTTGCATTTTGTTCTACCTTGAGTAGCTCTGAATCCTCAAAGGAAGAAACATTAGGTACTACACATGGCCTCATAAGTCAAGTAGTTACTGTTTGTTGCACTGGCTGAAAATAATGCGGGAGTTTCAAGCCAGAATTTAATCAGTGTTACCAGATAATTGTTCTTGTGAGAAAAGGATAAAAGGGATTTTGACTATTTGGGATACGTTGAAAAAATAATTACATGGGAAAGAATGACTAGTTAGAGGAGTATAGAACAATGGTGTCTCAAGCCAGTGTCTATCTTTTAGGCAGAATATCAACATGGAATGGCCTCCACCTTGAGCAAATGGGGACCTTCTCCGTGAGAAGAGAGATGGATTGATCAAGAACCACATAGAGCTCTAATAACCATTGTTCTGGGCAGGGAATCTGGGCACCGGAATTTGACTCCCAATTTCACTCACTTACTGCCTTGCCTAATCATAGACAGGTCACTTATGCTCTTGGAATCTTTATTTTCCCTGGAAATGATTAATATATTGAGTATCATGGGAAATAATAGATACATGAAAATACCTAGCTTAATTAAGAGTAGGAATCTGAAGGCACTTTGGATGTCACAAGGTTGTATTACTGTCATTACTATCTTTCATGCAGCTCTTTATTACCTACAAAGCACTTTGAGATCATCACATCTAAAACTTCGGCTTATTGTCACATGTTCACATTTGTTCCCTCATGGCTATCCTGAAGGAAGGTACAAGCAAAGAATAATTTGGCTGTTATCTCAAACTTCTTGAGTTTCCTGTTTGTTTTTCTTCAACAGAGAGATAAAGATTGTTTGTGGTTATTGCAGACATGCCAATTTGGTCACTAACTTAGTTGGTCATTAATTTCCACTGTCTGCCAACCACAACTTTTATTAAAACTTACTGCTTTATGCTTTATTTATCTTTAGGGACATTCTGATATTTCTTTCTTAGTGCTGAGAGAGAAGCACTTGACCTTTTTATATGTCCAATATCATACTTGCTACCCTCTGGGAATTTCATAAACGTATGCAACATCATCTCTATTTTTATTAGTAAGAGTCTTCTGTGTGTCACTGTCTTCTGTGAGGTCATGAATAATCTATATTATTTATCCTCTTCCTACAACGACCCTGTTACGCTGCCACAGCCAGGATATACTTTATGCTTTATCCGGCCTTTCTAAATCCTTAAAGGTTTGCTCACATTTATATTACCAAAATTATTCTCACACTAAAATGCTAACACCATGTCCATATCTAATCCGTGACTAAATTGTACTGTTATTGTGAATGTGCCTGGCATCTGCAATCGCTGATACAGTTTTAAAAATATGACTATCACTTTGCTCCCAATAACAACTTTAGATCTTCTGCAAGGCACATAGCTTTTCTCTATCTGCATGTTAATTATTTAATAAATCAATTTTTTGCCTCCTAAAGTAGTTTGCTAAACGGGAGCAATGTATCATATTTCCATATAAAGTGCTTATAAAAATAAGATGGAATGGAGTGTTTCCAGAGGAGAATGATTATGAGGTTGAGCTTTTCACAGCTACAGTATTAATTTATAAAATTATTTCAATATATTTCAAATTGTTAACATTGCACTGAAAGTGTTGTCAGCTACTGGCTGGAACTTGACATAAAATGTCTCATTCATAAAGCAATTTCATCTCATAAGCTTTTGTTAAAATGGTCATTTATTAAACTCAGAAAAGGGAGATATCTTTCCAGCGTATTCTTTCTTTTTATGTATTTCTTTTGACTGTGTGACCATAGATTCAGAAATGTTTTCTCGATGACATGGCATTCTACATTTATTTGCAACAGAGTAAATCATCACCATTTTTGAAGAAAAATAAACTAGCTTGTCTGATTTGGATCTTAAATACAAAGCTCATCAGAAAATGAATTGTTTTCTTTTTCAGGACCAACAACCGATCAATCACTTATCAGACCTTTATTGAGCACTCCAGTGTTAAAGAGAATGTGCTAAGTGCTGGGTTCTATGGGAGGCACAACAAAGTGTGAGACATGGCATATCATATCCATCTCTATGGGTCTTAGAAATGATTCATGACGAGGATTTATTTCATCATACTTCAATATTCCTTAAGTACCATATCTAAATCATTTTATTTCTGACACCCCATTCCCTTCTGTATACGTGCTTTTCTAATGTTTGTGCTTCAAGTGCTTTATGTTGAAACAGCTGTTATGAAATTTTGCAAAAAGTAAAAGGGCTTTAATAAAATCACTTGTTTCTGTGTGATAGAATGAACTTTAAAACTAGAGTAAACACTCAGTCCAGCAATGATCTGTAAAGTAGTAGTGTTTTGCATCCAAGTCAATAATTTAGCTCATCCTTAGCTCTAGAAAGGACTGAGGGTCACCTGAGGGTTTGGCAAATCTTTGGTGGTAAGAGTTGGAATGAGAGTCTCAGGGTGAGGGACAATATAATACATAAAAGCCGAGAGGTAGACATGGTGCTGGGAGAGAAAGAGGCTCATTGTGTATGTTAGGAGGAAGATACATTTTTGATCAGATGATTTGGGACCTAGTCAACTGGATTCATTTACTAACACTCTTAAAATTGGAAATTCGTACTTTGAAAATCCTATTTTTTCTCTATTTGTGTTTTACGTCAATTTAATTTTTATATTCTCATAGCATGCATTAAAA
>NW_016807537.1:11754-15032 GCF_001698545.2 Rhinopithecus bieti | reverse complement strand
ATTGTCTTCATCTTTAATATTTGGTTCATCCGAAGCTTTATATGAAAATACTTATTTTCTGTTGAATAGGATAATCTTTAAAATTCATTCTTTTCTAAGCCTGTGGATATTTCCTTTGCAAGGCTGCAACAGGTTTCAAACCCAGAAAGTATAAACTCTTTGAAAAATCCAAATAACTCTCTGATATGTTTATTGTAATGTACAATGCATTTTATACTTGTTTTATAGTAATTTGCTGGCAAACTTTATTGCCTAAAACAGGCGGTTACATGTCCCAAAATTCAAGTCAGAGAGTCACTATTCGTGTAGATGGCAGAGGGATGGGCTTTGGGGATGGATAGGTAAGTGAATGTCAACCTTGGTCCCAGTGCTGGCCCCATATGGAGCACCCCCTCTTTTTTGGGGCTGCAGCCACTGCTATGACAACTGTAGCTTCTGCTGTTTTCACCACTATTGACTCCACCAGTCTTGACCTAGATCCTGGCCACAGCTATTCTTTCAAGGACCTGCAGTACCCTGGACTACCCTGGGTGTGCATAGTGCACTGGATGAACTGCTATGTGCTATGTGCATACTACCACCTGGCATATCTTGTGTGCTCACACAAATGTTCTGTTGTCCCATTAGATTTCACTTACAAACCACAAGATCAAAGATAAAATTATTCATAATTTCAAGACAGTGACAGCAGGGCATTAAACCAAGCACAGGGCCCTTCTGAGAGTGAGGCCTTGAGGAAAAAGGAAGAAAACTACCTCTCATTCTGATTACTTTGTAACAGAGAACAAACCCCACAATAACACTTCTTCAAAATATCCTGCCACAAGTAGATGAACAAGATTGCTTCCACCCACAAAAACCTCCTTAATGCTTTTGCATCGAATCCTAGTTTTCCTTCTCAGTCATATTATTTTGCTTGAGCTTTTGCTTCTTTTCCTCCTGCTGATGGAGTTCATTCCAGTTAGTCCTTTGCTATTTTTTTCTAAAAATTTAGTTACGGTGACACTGAGAATATTTGCAGAATGTTCATGTAAGCATGTGTATATGTGTTTTCGGACGTGTAAAGAAGGAGGAGGAGGAAAGAGAGAGACAGAGAGACAGAGAGAGACAGAGAGAGAGAATGAATTTCATTTCTACAGAGGCAGGGAGACCTGACTCCCCTCTTAGTAGATGAGTAACCCTACGCAAACCACTTAAACGCTATGACATTTCTTCATCTGTAAAATGGGAATAATAATGGTACCCATTTCACAAAACTTTTTTAAGAAATTAATCAGCGAATACCTCTTGAGAAACTTCTTGGTATCAGGCACTGTTCTAGGTGCTAAAAATACAACCGTAGTTTCTTCATGGAGCTACATTCTTGTAATGAGACATACAAAATACACAATATGTAAAAAAAAAGAAAGAAAAAAGATTTAGTGTATCAGATGGGCATCGGTGCTATGAAAAAAACCAGGAAAGGTTAGCAAGGACTGGGGTAGGGAGGAGAAGGTCATTTTAAATAGGGTGGTCCTGGATGCCTTCTCTGGTCAGGTGGTATTTGAGCAGAGGCCTGAATGGGGTAAGGGGAAAGCCAGACAGATTCTTGGAGAACAGCATTCCAGTGAGAGAGTACAGAGAGCGCAAAGGCCAGGAAGAGGAAAGGAATTGCACAGAGAGCAGGATGGTGAGTCATGGAGGTCTTATAGGCTACTGTCAAGACATTACCTTTTACTCTGAGTGAAACTGGGAGCCATGACAGAGTTTTGAGCCTGATAGTGACATGATGTGTTTTGAGTTTTCAAAGGATCTTTCTGGCTGCTGTGTTGAGAATAAACTGGAATTGGAAAAGGGGGAAGGAAGGAGACTAGTGAGGAAGCGATGGTCATTATTTGGGTGAGAGGTGATAAGGAATAGCATTGAAGGTGGTAAAAAGTGGGCATATTCTTGGTACATTATGATAGGAGAGCTGACAGGATTTTCTGACAGACTAGATGTAGGGTATGAAAGAGTGGAATTGAGGAAACTTCACTGTGTGTGTTTTTCTTTTCCACCTGAGCAATAGGAAGCTTCAATGAGACAATAAATACAAAGTGCTCAGTATTGCCTCCCTCATAGTTGGTGTGCAATCAGCTGGTAACATATCTAGCCCATTCCCAGAACCCGTCAACCTACGTGAGGTGAGAGACCGGTAAGACATTTCCTGGTCCGGACAGGCTGGAAAAAAAAAAAAAAAGAAGGCAAGAACCAGCAGGTGGCGCCCAACTAAAGTTAAGGAAAAAAAACGGCAAGCACCAGTAGGTGGCACCGAAGGCAACCTCTATTTGCCCTTACTGCTCATTAGCATAAGACCCTCCCACCAGCGCCATAAGACCCTCCCACCAGCGACAGTTTAGAAATGCCATGGCAACGACCCGAAAGTAACCTTCTGTTTCCATGGCAATGACCTATAAGAAAGTTGTAAATAACCCAGCCTTTCAATTTGCATTTACCCACCCCTTAATTTGCATATAATTAAAAGTGGGTATAAGTGGATACCACTAAAGTTGACAACATCCCATATCCTGCCCACTCTGGGCACATTGCATATGAATTAGCCCTGCTCTGCAAAGAGCAATACAGTTCAATAAAATTACTGTTTAACATCACCGACTCACCCACTAATTCTTTCCTGGCCAAAATCAAGAACCCTAGCCCGCTAAGCCCCAATTTTGGGGCTCACCTGTCCTGCACTATATGCATATAAAATGGGTCACCTTCGCTGTAATAACCTACTTAACCCTAGCTCTTTGCTCCACCAACTTAGCTCACCAGTAAGTCTAATTCCATTTGAATTGACATTCAAGGAAAGAGATCCAGGTTGATTGTCAGGAACCCTGGGTCGTAGTCCCATATTACCACTGGCCTGTTGTGTGATCCCAGGCAAGCCCCTCAGCTGCTCAGCACCCAAGGGGTGTTTATCAACATGACAAAATCTAACAACATTTGCACTACGTAGCTCAGAGGATGGTGAGGGCAAAGTGAAGCCAAACTGCCGATCCTGATTGGTTTAAAAATGTGTTGATTATAAAAGTGTTATAGAAATGCCAGGTTTATTAAGTCAGTATATTCATTATAATGAGTATCCTGTGGAGATTTTAATTTCAGATAGTAAAGACTAGGGCTGTAACTCTTTTGGTTTCTTTGGAATAACAGACCTGAAGATACTGCGAAGCAAATATTTTAGTACTGCTCATCTACTACCTTCCATTTAAAAGTCTCACATTTTCTTTGGAGCCATTGTTTTTTTTTTTTTT